>NW_028141160.1:18855312-19405312 GCF_030444845.1 Prenolepis imparis
AAGCAGTGGTATCAACGCAGAGTACTCCAATTATAAATTCTTACTAATAGATAATAAAATTATAAATTCTTACTAATAGATATTAAAATTATAAATTCTAACGTTATATGTTCTAACGTTATACGTTCACTTCTTTTATAATGGAATATAATTTACCAATTATAAATTCTTACTAATAAATTACTAATTTCTCATATTAATTTAAATAAGCAGTGGTATCAACGCAGAGTACTCTGAAAAGTTGCTAGCTTGCAATAAATCAAGCAAGTATGAACGTTTATCATGTTCCTCCACCCATACAATCTTCTGCGTAATATTCTCAGAGGTTGAACCCACTCGACCAACCGCCAAGAAAATATAGTTGCTAAGAAAATCTCTAGCCAGCATCTGAATCTCTTTTGGAAAAGTAGCAGAGAACACAGAGAGTTTGTCTCTCTCCAGTCGGCGGCATGTTTGTCTTCTTGGACGATACGTCTTATTTGCGGCTCAAAACCCATGTCCAGCATGCGATCTGCCTCGTCCAAAACCAAATATCTAAAATAAGAATAACAAGATATAATCATCCTTTTTCGAAATCGATTGTTGTGCTATCACCTTAGTGCCTTACCGACAATTGTGTAAGCCGATTTTACCGCGTCCCAACATATCTACCAGACGTCCCGGCGTCGCCACAAGTAAATGGCAACCCCGATCTAATTCGCGCATTTGGTCTACTATATTGGAACCGCCATATACAACCGCGGGACGCATACGTGATCGGTACGCGAACTTCCGCGCTTCGTCGTATATCTGCGTAGCGAGTTCCCTCGTGGGAGCCAATACTAGACCCAACGGATACTGTTTACGCCTACCAGAAGAATTCGCCTGCACTGGTGGCGGTCGCGGCCCGCTCTCGTAAATCTGATTCAATATTGGCACTAGAAAGGCCGCTGTTTTACCGGACCCAGTTTGAGCGCAGGCCATCACGTCACGGCGTCCGATGATGATCGGTATCGCGTACTTTTGCACTGGAGTAGGCTTGTCATATCCTGCCAAGGCGATGCTGTTCTTTATTATCTCTGTCAGCTTAACCTCGTCAAACTGAAAATTAGAGAACAGTCAAGTTAGAGCTCGTGAAAAAGAAAAAGTGACGAGTTGCATCCATCGTACATCATACTCACAGATGTGATGTGTGGCGGTATGATTTCTCCGGTAGCCTCAACTGGGATATCCTCGTATTTGCTAAAATTAATCCCAGTATTGCCAGTACCAAACAGCTCCAACTCCAATCGCTCATCCCTGGCAGTCGGTACCGTCCAGTCGACCTCGCTTCTTGTTCTGCCACCTCTATCGTCTCCCCATCTTCCGCTACTACCCATCCTGTCATTTCTCTCTTGCCAGCGATCATTTCTACTAGGCTCCTGCCAGCGATCATTACCACTAGTTGGTCCATCGCGCTCAGAATTGGAATATCTGTAATCCCTTCCATTTTCCTGACTGCGCCTATTGCGCCCGCCGAAACTCCCAAAGTTCGCGAAATCAGTGTCGGTTCGAGAACTTCGTGAGTCTCTATAACCGCCTCTACCCCTATCACGATCCCTTTCTCGGTCGCGATCTCCACCTCTGTCGCCAAACGATCTTGGATTGGAAGCGTAATTTAAATCCGAAGGTGGATTACCTAAGCAAAAGAGAATTAATTTACATAAATATCTAATCACTTTTTTGTATCCTATAGCAATGATAAAGTATTTTTATTTCAAAAATTATAAGCTGATCGAGAGGGTGTACTGGCCAAAGATACATTTATCAGCGACTCGATTTCTTTCTGACTTAATTTATCTATAACTATTATAAAATGTTTTTCCATAGATATCGTGAGCGCAATAAATATTTATTAACAAAAATAGAAATAACTTGTTTTAATTACCTTCCAAATCAGACGCCCGATACTCACTTCCAGCTTTATGACGAAGATGCGGTGGTACGTAGCGACCCTGGCGGGAGCCCTGCAAGTCCAGACCAGCTAACTGAAGAAGAGACGGAAGAAAGATTTCAAGTTAAATATTTTATAAAACCACAGACGAGTATTAAGCTACATGCAGTCATTATCGTCCGAACTAGGATGACTCATTTCCTTCGATAGGTGCCTCGAAAAGCCGTTTATATATGCATAATTCTCGCGCGCGCGATCTAATCGCGGGAATTAATGCGCGTTAGGTTGACAGAATTGACAGAATACAAAGAACTCGTATGACACACGCGACGTGCCGTTCCCGGAATCGCTTGCCGCCATTATACATAGCGTACGTCACGAGCTGTACGAGTGACGATGGCTCATGATGCTCGTGGCGAAGGGCCTCTTCGATCGGATAAAGGAAATTCTATATCCGTGAGCAGAGAGATTCTCGGATGAGAACAAGCATTTTGCATACGGAAATTTCGCGGAGGGGGGGGGGGGAGAGGAAAAATGAGAGAAGGGAAAAAAGGATTCGCGGAAGTGTCTCTTCCGAAGCGGACGTCTCTTTCTTTCTCTCTCAATTTTTTTACCTGCTGCTCTAGACCTGATCCATTCTGGTTGGCTGCATTACTCATATTACTCTGCCTCGGTGCGTAGTTTTCGCAGCTCTGTCGCTCGAAGCCCTTTTACTTTTTAGCTCTCTTTCCTTCTCTTCTGATACACACACACGCGCGCCTCACTTGAGCCCCGAAAAAAAGTTCTTGACGCGTCCCAACGCGCTCTGCCTCTGCCTCTCTGTCTCTTTGTTGTCTCGCGGAACAGATTTCACGCTCGTCGACAATTTCGTGACGGCAGACGGCTTTTTATCGGTTTAACCGAACAACGGCGCGTGCCGGATCAGTCCCTCGCTACACGCGATTACGAAGAAATTCCGGGGATAACTTGCTAAATTGTATGCTAGGAAAGCGCGAGAGGCCCGTGGCCGAACACTGACGTCGACGCAACAAAAATGGCCGAGGCCGAGACACGAGCTAGCAAAATGGTGGCACATTGGTAGAAATAGTGGCGCTTCCGCCGGATATCAAGTGAGGAGACGCGAGATATCTCGGGGGAAAAAAATATGCCCCGATTATTATCTTCGTGTCCAATATACATTTATATATTCAGAAATTTATATTTGGAATATATTTTTTATTATATATATTATACTATGTCGTATATGAACGGAAGAAATTAATAAATTATAATAATCAGGGCCGTCTGATCTCTTGTTAAAAGCGTATGATAATCGTTTTCGAATTATCGATGCTTTAATTAAAAATTTGAAATCGGTACTATACATATTTTTTCAATTTTATTTTATATATCGTTTTATACACATAGAATTTTTTTATTCTTTACGTACGAAAAGGTTACGTATCCAACTTCAGATATATATATATATATAATCAAAGATTCAATTATAGATTCCTTACTTTAGCACCAATTCCTTTTGTCATATATTAATAGTTAACACATGATGTAAAGTGAATTAAAATTATATCGATTTTACTGAATTGAACTTCTCAAGGCTATAAATATATCGTAAAATTAACCAATTTTTTAATTAATTCGAGGAAAAATTGCACCAGAATTATATCTACAAATTAAAATTATGAAATTAATATTGAAATTTCAAATGTTTGAAAATTATGTAGTTTGATTAAAAATTTAAAGATGCAAGAAAATTTAATTTTTCGACCTTATTTTTAACTTCGATTTTCAATTCAAGCGCTATTTCTCAAAATGTATAAAATTTGTCAAGTCATCTCGAGTATGCGATAAATACGTTTTGTAAATATTTTTCTTTTTTTTTTATTGTACAGTATGTGTGACAAAACATGATTAGTTCACGTCTAATCGTCCTTCTTTGTATCGGTCTTGCCTCCTCTGATTCGGCCGGTACGACGAGCGGCAATAAGACCGATCTTACGACCAGCGCTGGTTCCACGCTTGACGGTAGACGCCTTACCAATGTGTTGATGGTTACCACCACCGTGAGGATGTTCCACGGGATTCATAGCAACACCACGAACCTATAAACATTTCAAGCGTCTCAGACACAATATACAAACTTTGAACTAAATATAAAAACGAGTTTACATTGTGTTCAGTCAAAAAAATTTCTACATAAAAGTCTTCAGGTTTCAAATGTCCAATAATTATCATCATTATCAGAAAAATTAAATTTTTACTGTTATTGTGGTAAAGAAAATGAATAAAATTAGAAAACCATACCTTAGGCCAGCAGTTTCTCTTCGCCTTGTATTTGTGATAGGCTCTGCCAGCTTTCAGTATGGGCTTATCTATACGTCCACCACCAGCGACAATTCCAACCATAGCTCTATTGTTAGAGGGAATGACTTTCTTTGCACCAGAAGGTAACTTTACCCTAGTTTTCTTGGTGTCAGGATTATGGGTTATCACTGTAGCATAATTGCCAGAAGCTCTGGCCAATCGACCTCTATCGCCAGTCTTCTCTTCCAAATTACAGACAATAGTACCTTCAGGCATCGTACCAACTGGCATCACGTTTCCAATTTGAAGGTTGGCTGAAAAATTCGAAAAGAAATATGAGAAAATTAATATGCAACAAGTTTTTATAAATAAAAGTTATAATAACTATTATGGCAAAGCATTAACTTTAGATTATGATTTAATGTTATTTCATGTAAAAATTATTGTACCTTTCTTTCCACAATACAAAAATTGGCCAGTGTACATCCCCTCTGGTGCAATAAATAATTCTTTTCGTGTCTTGAATTTATAAGGGTCACGGAAATGTACCACCGCTAATGGTGCGCCACGACCAGGATCATGGATAATGTCCTAAACAACAGTAGATTTTAAATATATTTATATGATTAACAAATATTTTTTAAATACGAAAAATATATCAGAAAGAGCCTCTGATTTATCGTCATTTAATCAATCAGATGTAGATACACTTAATATCATCACAAATGCAAAGTTGAAGAATTCATAACAAACTGAAGTCCATAAAGACAACCTAATATATCTGAATAAGTTGTTTTAGCATTTATTTCATAGTAGAATAGAAAATTGTTACAAACCTTTACGACACCTTTGATAAATCCATGCCTTTCAGAGTAATCTAGGGAGCGAAGCTTTGGTGCTCCCTTCCTCCTCTTTGTGTGGGATCTGAAGACAGATCCCGCACCTTTACGCTGTGCACGAATTACTCGACCCATAGCTCAGAATCTGAAAAGAAATCACGATATCATATACATAATACTTGTGTGAAAGATCAACAATCAATCGCGTTATATTTCTGGCGCATGTTAACCTCAAAGTAATGCTCAAAACATAACTCTATTATTACAAATTTATTTCTCGATTCGCGCAAAAATATCGAAAACTACTTATGTACGAGTAGCAGGAAGAACGTAATTTTAAATTTCTTTCCATGGATTAGTTTCACATGCGTAAATTAACGTGGATATTCCGCGCCAGCGAAATTTTACACACATACCGAACGAGCCGACGTCAAATAGAGAAGGACGAAAACGGAAGTCGTGATTGAGGTTGGGGACGTTACCGTACTTTCCTTCGAAGTGTGCTCGAAAATTCTACCGAGCAACGATTTCTTATCCTGATTGGTCAGTCAAATGATGGTCAAATGCTAAGTTAGTAAAATTTCCGAACACACTCTTGTAGTCAACCCGCCGAAATGACATTCAAAAATCTGCTCATCATACACATAAAAACTTAATGTGTGAATAATTAATTTATACTTTACATATATCACATTTTCATAATATACGAATTAGATTATGATAAACGTAGATTAATAAAGAAATTATAAGAGAATTAAATAATATATATGTATATATATATATAAAATATATATAATAAAATAGGCATTTTAAAGTTTGTCATTTAAATTTTTTTACACGAGAAAAAGATCGATGTTTAAAATTCAATAATTATTGTCATATAATCTTTCTGTCATAAAATCTGACATTTCTATAAACTACTTTAATTGCCTTGCGCTTTCAATTATTCTATAAAATAATTTTTTTATCATTTATATGTATATCCAAAAGAAGCGAGACAAATGTCCCAAAATGTTAAATATATATAAAATTTACAGACACTAATAAATGAAGAAAATGATTTTTCAGCCATCTTATTCCAGCAGAAATGCAAGGGAAACGCGAAAACTTTGATATAATTCTAGTATCCCCACCGAATTCATTATATATTCACACAGACGAGGAACTCGCGATAGTTCTTTCATTTCAACTCACACGTTCGAAATGGATGGACGCGTCGGTTCATTCTTTGTTCTTTTACTTTGCTCATCGTTAATCATCGACGCGAGAGATGCAGATCTGATTAGACAGAAAAGAATTGTCGGCGGTATCGCAGCTGCGCAGCCACCTAAGGACGATCCGGTGGTTTTTGTGAATAAAAATGATCGACACGCACGTATCATCGGCAATCGCGATCCTGACAAAGGATTCTACACCTTTCGCGGAATCAGATTTGGGGAACCACCGACAGGTCGAGCCAGATTTCAGGTAAAACAAAAAATAATATTCATTATATGTATTATATCTCTTACGCGCGCATTTAACTTAATTAACAATCTTTATCTCTTATTGTATTATATATTCATCAAGTAATATCACAATTAATTATATGCTATATTGAAACATTAATCAATGCGATTTCTATCAATATAAACGTTTGAATTATTAATAATATAGAATTCGAAAATTAAACTTTGAAAAGATAGCGCGATATTAATTATAATTATATTAGATCGTAAAGAATTTATTAAATTAAAATGTTTCGTATAACATCTACAAGCGCAAGTAATTATGTGACTGTAAACCGTTATGTGAAACTGCGACACAATGTGTGTAATAATTAAATTCAATGACCTATCGAGTAAACGTGTACGTCGCTTTAACAAGCACAATCGTAAATAATAATAATAGCTTCTTCCACATTAAGAACAAGAAACCGCTTCTTATTGTAAATTTTATACATTATTATTAATATAAAACTCGACGACGTGATCAGATTGAATGGAGAATATCATTTTTTTTATCTCTCGATGCATCCTGTCACAACGGCCTAATTTAATGAACTTGATACACGTTATCAATCTAATTCGAAAAGTAGAAGGAAGCGAACGTTGAAATTTACATATTGCGTATATAAAACGATATATTATTCACAACAAAAACATTGATAATTAGAAATATAATTAATTTTATGTAATTATATATAAAACAACATATTAATTTTATGCAAAATTCTGCATCTTTATACATATATCGATTAATAAAAATAATGTTGATTTAATTTATCAATTATTCATCATTGATAATTATATAGACAACAGATTTATTTTATAATACTAATTATACTCATTAGTATTACTGTATACTAACTACAACTAAAATTGATTGATTTTAACAATTTTGGATCTTTCTTTGAAACATAAAATAATAAAACTGTTGTCGTTATTTAAATAACAACATTAAAAAAATAGCATATATATATTGTAAAAAAAATTAATTTACAGCGAGCTTCGCCCGTACATCTCGAAGGAGAATACAATGCCACTACCTGGGGACCTCCTTGTCTTCAGCCCAGCTATGATGGAACCAACAGAATCATAGGAAACGAGGATTGTCTCTATCTGAACGTCTTCACGCCATCGCTTCCGGATACCAACGACGGTTATCCTGTACTGATATGGATTCACGGAGGTGGTTTTAGAAGGGGTGCGGCGTGTCAATACAACATGAGACATTTGATCAAAAAGAGAGTGGTTGTAGTATCTATTCAATACAGATTGGGAACGTTAGGTAACTAAAAAAGCTGTCTGAGAGATAGATATAATTTTGATATAACATACCAAGAAAAAAATAATAAGGCTCCATTGAAATCTTTCCCAGGTTTTTTGAGTACAGGTACGCCGGAAATGCCGGGAAACAACGGGATGTTTGACATGATACTGGCCATCGACTGGGTGAAGGATTATATACACTTCTTCGGGGGTAATCCGAAGAAAATAATAGCCTTCGGCCACGGTACCGGCGCCAGTTCTGCCATGATGCTATCATTGTCCAAGTTCTGCGAAAGTAACAGCAATTATATATAATTTATCGTACATTACGAACAAATGTGTTTCTTAATTAACGTCGTTAATGAAAGAGAATTATTACATTCACCTTTTTCAGATAGTTTCAGCGGTTTAATCGCTATGTCTGGCTCGATTTTATCTCACTTCGCTGTCGACAAGAACCCTTTCGAGACGGCCAGATACATAGCGCGTAAAAATGGCTGTCCAACGAATGATACTCGAAAAATGGTGTATTGTCTGCGAGAACTATCGGCGGAAAAATTGATTACAGTCGATTCCGAGTTAGAAAGCTTTCGTGCTGCTGCACGAGGTTTCGTTTCCAGTTTATCCAATCTACTCGGATCTGGTCCCGTCATAGAAGGTTCCAATGACGGAAGGTATCCTGAAATTTGTTGAGAGAAGAGTTCTTCAAATTTCTTTTAATTATAATTTACTTTTTAATTAATTAATTCTTTTAATTTAATTTATACTCACTGCCTTAATTGCGTCTTTAAGATCACTCCCGAATTTTATGACCACACCGCCGGAAGATTCTTTGAAACTCGGCAATTTTCCATCTATACCGTTATTGACGGGAGTCATGAGCGATGAAACAGGAGGTGCCGTCTTCGGTCAATACAGAGATGAAGTGCAAAATAAATTAAACATGATTCCGGATTATTTGACCAATGATTTCATCCCGTATTTGCAAGGAACTATTCCGAATATGCGAAACGGATCGCGCTTCATCCCTCAAGCTTTCCGTGGCTACTTCAATATCTTTGGAAGTGATAGCACACGGAATACGATCGGAAGAGTCGCAGAAGCTTTGGCTGATTCGCTCTTTAACGCTCCTGCATTTCTGACCGTTGACCATTGGTCCAAAAAGGCAAATGCGTTTCTATACACTTTCGATCATAAAGGAAAAAGAAATTACGCTAAAGACTTCCTCGCTGGATTGCCAATCGTTGATGCAAAACAATCGTTGAATGGTATAACTTATGATAATCGATAAAATAAATCTTATTGAGTAGTATTCTCTTACATAATATTAAAATGATTTCCTGTCTCATAGGTAATTTAAATCACGGCGATGACTTAGGATTCATATTCGACCGAAATACAATTACCGGCGAAAAAATAAGCGACAGCGGCGAACCAGACGAAGAGGATGAAAGGGTGACCGAAATTTTCACGGACATGATAGCAAATTTCGCAAGAAGCGGCATGCTTAGTGTGCCTACTACGAATGCACGCTCTAATAGCAGTGCTTTGATGCCTGATATAATTCCAAAATTCTCAGATAAAACGAACTCTTTCATTAGTATCACGACGGATCCGAAAAACATGAATAATTTTAGGTAAAACCGCAAAAAATTTAGATTACATATTCATTAATAATGATACATTATAAAACTGTTTGTCATACATTTATATTAATGCTCTAGATACTGTGAAATGGGATTGTGGACCGTTGTGCCAGAACGATTACAATCATCCATGTGTAGTTTATACAAAGCGCCTCTCCAATTAATAGAACAAGGTGCCAAAGAAACGGTATCTGTAATTCAGGAACCTATCAATACAATGAACGGAATTGTCCCGGATCTCAAATCTGGTCTCAATATCGCGAACAAATCGATCAATCAGAATATCGAAGAACCGAATAAAGAGAATACTATACAACATAAAACGAATGGCAGACTATTGCCAAAAGTACCTATACCACAAATACCATTCGGCGGTTAAATTGTGTTCTTCACTTCTTTAACTTTATACATATACTTTTTATTGTAAAAAAATATATTAAATAAAAAAACATATCTAATTATGCCAATCTACTGTTTCTTCCTGAAACGGATCTGGAGAATCTCGTGTATTGTTCGATTCTTCTTGATTTTCTGGATCATCCATCTCCATATATATTTCTTCAATAGTTCCGGAAAATTTCTGGAGAGAAATCTCTTCTACTCTTTTATCCGTTTTACTTGTACACGATATTAATTCTTTGAATTGTGTTTCTTCTTTTGTGTTAACACGAGTAATTAATTCACTTTCTATTTTATTTTCGGTAGTGGAATTTATACTTTTATCAGTATTATGCTGATTTCCTTCTTCACTGTAGTGTATTTCATATATTTTTTTTGATCTATTTCCAGTCTCTTCTTCTTGAATGTCTTCATTTAAATTCTCATTTGCCTGAGACTCATCTACATCCATTATGCTATTATTCGTTTCTATTAATTCCATAGTATTTTCACTTGATATTGTTTTAATACATTTCGAGGAAGTTAGTTTTGGCTGTTTGCATACAGATGATGTTACATCTGTATCTTTAGGAAGCTCTTCTTCAGTCCTACCATTTTTATTTAACTTGCTAATATCTTCACATAAATTCTCATCTGCCTGAGATTTATCTATATTCATTATACTATTATTCACTTCTATTAATTCTGTACTATTTTCCACATTCTGTATTATTTCAACATATTTCGACGCAATTATTTTGGGCCGTTTACGTACAGATAATATTGGGGAAAGCTCTTCTTCATCGTCAGTTAAACTTCTTTTGTCTGACTCGCTAGCAGCAGCAACTTTTTCTACATGACTTTCAAATTCAAATTCATTATCAGGTTCCCTGCAAATTGATAATATATTTTTATGTAGAATTTATTTTTACACACATACACACATACACATACACGACATATAAAACTTGAAAAACTTACTGCTGTCGAGGTAATTGTAATGTAGGCGCAACAGGATGTATAATTTTTTCTAATTCAGCTGCTGCAAGTTTTGCTTCTTGAACAATGCTTACATCGATATCATGAGTTGCCATGTGTGATATTTCTAGACAGTATTGTATGGGAAATGCTATTGTAATATGTGGATTCATTTGCAAGGCCTTTAATACTTTGAATAATTCCAAGCGACATTTGTTGTTTTCTTTATAAAAGTTTTGTTCAGAAGAACTCAAATAAAGGTTATATAATAAAGGAATCACAGTATTCAGCACATTCTAAAAGAAATATTCAGATATTATATTGAATCATAGAAATGTTTCATTATAATAATCACCTTATAAAATGTTTCCTTCAACAGAATGGTACCACTGGAAAGTATGTTCTGCAAAGTAATAAGGGTCGCTCTGCACAAATCTGCATCCAAACTTTTAATAGAACTTTTTTCATTATTCAAAACTGTGCTATTTTCATATTGACTCTGTTTAAAACGTTTTATTGCCCGTTTAGATAAATGCTGCGTTTTTTGGTGCATCTAAAACAGGATGATAAGTATTTTTTATTAGCTTCCAAATATATATATATTTCTATATAGTTAGTTTATAATTTATAAGTAATATATAGTTTTTTTTTACACGTCTTTAATGTATCAGTTATATTTATAATGATAAACATTGTTTAATTCATATCTGAAACTTACAGTTAATAATATCCGATCTCGTTCCGGTATTATATCCTTCAACATGAAAGTAAGACATTCGTTTGCAATTGTCTCTATACCTGATAATGAACTGGTATTCATCAACCATGAACAGAGACATTTGTAAGCCTGTATTTTTATGCTTCTAAAAGGTTTACTATTGCTAAATGTCATTTGACTTTCTAAGTCAGTGCTTGTCCATTGCAATATTTTTTGAAATAACTCTAATATTGTTCTTCCAAATGGTACTAACTCCTGCGCAAATCTGAAAAACATTATATTTATATTATTCTTTATATTTTGTATTATATTATTTAATTATATATTTAATATATTATTATTATTATATTAATATTTAATATTATGTAATTCATATTGCTTAATTCAACATAGATGTAATATTTTATCAGCATTTGTACCTATTTATCAATGCATCCAAAACTGAGAGCAAACTGATATGTAATTTTGGCAAGATTACATATAATATCTGTTCCTTAAAAGATGTTTTGTTTTTTATATTTAGTGGTGTAATCGTCAATCCTCGATACAAAACCTGTAAAATAATCTGAGGCAAAACAGAACTTCTTGCTTCATATCCACTGCAAATAATTATAAATCAATTATGCACATGTTTAAGAACTATGCACACATTTAAAAGAAAATGATATTGAAATATAAATAATCATTTAATAATCTAAATTTAAAATTACCGTAGCAATGTAGAGAGATAGATGCACAAATTTGAAAATCTCTGTTTCTGCTTGTTGTAGTTTTGTGCTATGTTCTTATCAGTTATGGGTAGTAAATCTAATTGATCCCCGATATCCACATTTTCCAGCTCTATTAATTCACAAAATAATTCATCCATTATAGCATGTAAACTATTACAAAGCAACATTTCATTATATATCAATCTGGTATATGTAGATGTAGCTTCTGGTGATTTAAATGAACGCTCTGTTGCTTTAGAAAGAAGAACATAGCACTTTGCACTTGCATTAACCAAATTCTCATTTGTAGAATCAATTTGTAGTAATATCATTCTTTTTATCAATTTCTGAAAACAGTAAAATATCTTGCTTATATACAAATTTACTAAATTTAATTCAATGTTCATTAAATTTTACATATAAAATATTTAGCTAATAAAATAAATTTTAGTCCATTTTATTACCTGAAACCGGTCACACACTTCAGGGTAATGATATAGCATAACAGCTATTAAATAATACACCGCTCCACATTTTGCTTCTGTTTGTAAAGTACTAAGTGCACTTATGATCTGTTTTACATTTCGTGTGGAAATCTGTTTATGTAATTCCGGGATATTTTTGCAATGTTCGATTAGAAATCCTAATACTTTGCACGCCAGTGTTAAATCCTGGGTACTACTATGCACATTTTCCACTATTTTAGAAGCATTGGTTATCCAGAATAAACCATATTTTGATAATGCATCCTTCGAACAAGTAGGCAGAAATCTATCCAGCATAAGTAAACCATCGTATTTTGCCTTATTTAAATGAGAATTGATATTTTTTATAATGCTTTGTTGTGCTGTCTCGATCTGAAATATAACGTGAAACAATATTTGTACAAATTATACAATATATTTGAAAAATTTACAAAAAAATACTTCATACCTCTTGATTATCAAACGGCACATCGTCATTATCAGGGTGCATAAACTCCATTCTTTTTCCTTTTCTCTTTTGGATTTTTGCTAACAAATGAGACGAAATGTGATAAAAAAAAATAAAACTATAAATTCTATCTTTGAAAAGTGATGTGATCTATTATTTACCGGCAAGAGCTCTCGTGCGATAAGATTATTTTTATTTCTAAAGTTTTTCCATCAGAATGTAATTCTTACAGAATACGATAAGGATTATTCTTTCCTATTGTTTTTTCTCACAGTAAAAATTTTCTATATCGTACCACGTGTATACACAAAAAAGATTCGATCGAAGATCGAATGCACATGCAATGACGTCATTGATCACATGGCAGCATTCTAGATTGTGTTCGAAAATATAGCCAGCTAGGGCGAAGCGCTCGACTGACCAATCAGGACAACGAGATTCTCGGTCTCTGATTGGTCGGTCAAATTCTGAACTTTGACGGACGGATTTCCGAACACAATCTAGAATGTTGCTGCTCTCTGGTGCACTTCAGATTGTTCGTGATCTTCGTAGTCAACGTTCGCGCGCTCTTCTCATCGCCGGTCCGTAAAGGTACTGTATTTATTGATATTTAATTAATTTGCGATTGCGTGGCATATATGTAAATACGACATATATCATTGTTTACGCGCGCTCACATTGTTATCATGTTCGCGGCGACAATCGAGCAATTCATCTAACAGCACGGCGTCGCATTAGTTTTCAAGACTCAAGGCCATATATAGTTTAATCGTCAAACCGTTAAACATTAATTGTTAAATCGGAGGTTGAAGTTAACCGACGTTGGTGAAATGGTCTTGAGTCTTGAGGTTGAAATTAACCGACATTGGTGAAACTGGCTCATGATCGTGAGAAATCTCGCAATCATGGCGTACCAGTAATTATACCCCGCATTTTCCGATATTACTGCGCCAGTACTGAAAATATATAATATACGTAAACTATAGCTTTTCAGTACTGGCAGTGTATATCGGAACATGCCCATAGTGAGTATAATCTGCGCAATTGTTTAATTTGATTAAGCGATTAAATGTATCGCAGTTTGGCTGTTTGTCCGAAGAAAATTCATACATCCAGTTAACGAATGGACAGAAATGAGAGAGGGAAAGAGGGGGGGAGGGAGAGAGAGAGAGAGAGAGAGAGAGAGAGTGAGAGAGAGAGAGAGAGAGAGAGAGAGAGAGAGAGAGAGAGAGAGAGAGAGAGAGAGAGAGAGAGAGAGAGAGAGAGAGAGAGAGAGAAGTAGCAATGCCATCCCATAATGCATCATTTCTGTCCATTAGCATCTTGTCCACTCGTTAACTAGACACGGAGAATATATTGTGCGCTTTTCTCGCGTTTATTTAGCGAGTAAGTATCAACGCGATATGAATTTTTTGTATAAATCATTGTCGCGTAACATATAAGTACAGTAT
The DNA here is from genome assembly GCF_030444845.1 of Prenolepis imparis. Lineage (NCBI taxonomy): Eukaryota > Metazoa > Arthropoda > Insecta > Hymenoptera > Formicidae > Prenolepis > Prenolepis imparis. The sequence continues at coordinate 18,869,929 of NW_028141160.1, forward strand.
TTGTGCGATCATCGATGATTTGCTGTTAATCTCTGCTGTTGGCGTGCAAATTTAGTGACTAGGGCAGCAATCCACTTGATGCTACAAATGCTCTGAAGCGTTCTTCTTTTAACGAAGAAAGTAGGAGAGGAAGAATACTTGGAAGCATTTGTAGCATCAAGTGGTTTGCAGCCTGGAAACGTAAAGAGATCGCGAGTATCGAGCTTGGCGCGCTTTTCTCGCGTTATTTTCCCGCATCGCCATTAAAGTTGAAAATGCCGTGCTAAAAGTGTCGCGCGTTTATTAATTGTACTTGAAGGTAATTACGGGCGCGCGTAATTAATTTGTTTTTGCGAGTGCGCGCTTATATTTACTTATTTGAGCGCTGCTACAACTTAAATTTAATTTGTAGGTTATAGATGATACCGTAGCTGATACCGACAAATCGAGTAAGACATATTTTGCCGTGCAAAATCAAAGAATTTTGATTTACGAGCAGTCATCCTGACCAATCTGGGAAGAGGAGCAGGTCTAGGATGAGGCATGGGGGCGTCAGCGGAGTTAACATGAGGTAAATAATTTATTATTTATTAATTATTATTTATAACAAGTTTAATAACAGGAACATTTTAATATGCCCCAGTAAAAAATTTTTATACAAAACTATATTAAATATATCCATAAATATATATATATATATATAATTAATTATAATTATATATAATTAGATACAATTATATATTTTTCTTTAAATTTATTTTAATTTGCAATTTAACTAATGGACTTGTCATGATTGATTTTATGACAAATTTGTCAATCTATTCGTTATCAGTTGACTTAAAAACAGTATTTTAATTAATTACAAAATAATATATAATACATAATATACTAGACACAGAGGAAGAAACGTATTATAACAAAACTCATATATATATATATGTTAAGTGTGATACTTAGATACAAGATAAATAGTTTATCAAGAATTGTTTGTATTTTATGTTATTTTCATAAGACAAAGTGACTTAAAATTAATAAAGTGGCAATAAATAAATATCTCATTAATCTGTACTTGTTTGTTTTTTTCTGGTACTTATCCTTTCATGCCACACTTATATTTTTATATTAGATACAATGTCTAATATCAAGATATAAAGTATGTCGATGGCATGAAAGGATAAATATCAAAAAAAAGCAAATAAATATACAGATTAATGAAATATTTATTTATTGTCATTTTATTAATTTTAAGTCACTTTGTCTTATGAAAATAACATAAAATACAAACAATTCTTGATCAATTATTTATCTTCTTGTATCTCTAAGTATCACTTACACTTAACATATATATGATTTTTGTTATAGTACATGTCTTCCTTTGTGTTCTAGTATATTATGTATTGTATTATTTTGCAATTAATTATAAAATAATTACTAACTGTTTTTAAGTCAACTGATAATGAATAGATTGATAAATTTGTCATAAAATCAATCATGAGAAGTCTATTAGTTAAATTGCAAATTTAAACATACTTAAAGAAAAATATCTAATTGTATCTAATTATATATAATTATAATTAATTATATATGGGCATATTTCATATATAATTTGTATAAAAAATTTTTTGCCGGGGCGTTATAATTTAGTTCCTTTAAACGATTTAAACAAAAAAGATTTTGAATAAAATATTTTTACATAAAATATTGTATAAAAGTTTCAATTAAAAAAAATAATTTTTTCAAAATTTATATAAAATTATACTTAATTATATATCTATTTTACTATTGTACGCATTGAATTTTATATTTAAATATGTACAACAATAATTATTTGAAATATTGAATTATTTGAGCACTCTGCTACAACATAGCTTTAATTTGTATGTTACAGATCAACATAGCTGACACCGACAAACTGAATAAGACATTTTGCCGTGCAAAGTGTCGCGCGTTTAGTGCGGGAGTGCCGTCTAAAGTATCGGGCGTTTTAGTGCGGGAGTGCTGTTTAAATCGCGCGTGTAAATCAAAGGATTTTGATTTACAAACAACCCTGACCAATCTGAGAGGAGGAGCAGGCCTAGGTAGGAGGCATCGGGCACCGGTGGAGCAACCTTGGGGTAAATATTTATTATTTAATATTTGTTATAAATTGCGTATATTTTATATTATTGTACGCGTTGAATTTTATATTCAATGTGTGTGTATAATAATTTTCTGAAATATTAAATTATTTGAGCACTGCTACAACTTAGATTTAATTTGTATGTTACAGATCAACGTAGCTGACACCGACAAACTGAATAAGACATTTTGCTATGCAAAATGTCACGCGTTTTGGTGCGGGAGTGTCGTGCAAAGAATCGCGCGTTTTAGTGCGGGAGTGCCGTTTAAATCGCGCGTGTAAATCAAAGAATTTTGATTTACAAACAGCCCTGACCAATCTGAGAGGAGGAGCAGGCCTAGGAGGCATCGGGCACTGGCGGAGCAATCTTGGGGTAAATATTATTTGTTTAATATTTGTTATAAATTGCGTATATTTTATATTGTACGCATATACTGAAAGAATTTTCTTTTAGAATTTACCCTGAAAATCATGGTAATCGTGGGACAATATGGTATAGAAAGAATTTTATGAGAATTTCTCTGATTAATATTTATCACAATAAAAATAATAATATCTATCACAATAAAATGTATAATATGTTTGATTAATTTTACTAAACTGCTAATAGTAAAATTAATCAAACATTTTATATTTTATTGTGATAGATATTATTATTCTTATTGTGATAAATATTAATCAGAGAAATTCTCATAAAAATCTTTCCATACCATATTGTCTCACGATTACTTTGATTTTCAGGGTAAATTCTAAGAGAAAATTCTCTCTGTGTAGAATTTTAATGTGTACAATAATAATTTTCTGAAATATTAAATTATTTGAGCACTGCTACAACTTAGATTTAATTTGTATGTTACAGATCAACGTAGCTGACACCGACAAACTGAATAAGACATTTTGCCACGCAAAATGTCGCGCGTTTTGGTGCGGGTGTGCCGTCTAAAGTGTCGGGCGTTTTAGTGCGGGAGTACCGTCTAAAATATCGGGCGTTTTAGTGCGTCGTTTAAATCGCGCGTGTAAATCAAAGGATTTTGATTTACCAACAGTCCTGACCAACCTGAGAGGAAGAGCAGGCCTAGGAGGCATCGGGCATCAGCGGAGCAACCTTAGGGTAAATATTTATTATTTGTTTACGATACTTATTGTTATAAATTGCATACACTTTAATTTTATTCCTATATTTAAATGTGTTTAAACAAGAGAGGATTAAAAAAATATTTTTGATAAATAAAAGTTTATATAAAAGTTTTTATATTAAAAAAAATAGTCTTTACAAAATTTTTTAATTTATCTAATTATATATTTGTTAATTATTGTACGCATTGAATATAAAATTCAATGAGTATAATAAGAATTGTTAGAATATTAATAATTTTACGCTGCTATAATTTAAATTTTATTTGTTTGTTACAGATCAACGTACGTAGCTTCGATGCAGATTAATTCCGCTATTGCACATCGGTTGGTGAGTCATATTAAATAATGTATGTATTTTTATAATTGGCGTATTATGCAATATTTCGCTAATGATATGAATTTTGATGATGTGTTCCGCCGCAATGCATTATTTATATTAATGAATGCATTATCGAGAAATTATTTCTTTTTTATATAACTATATTGACGATAAATAACATTAGATTATGTTTGAAGATTTATAACTTCGTTATATAAAGATTCAATAATCTTCAAATTTTCACAAATATTCAGAATTAAAATTCAGAAATAATATTTGAAAATAGTTGAATAAACAAATCAATGAAAAGGAAATTGTTAATATTTTCCGTACAAACGCGTCCGCGTTTAACTCGGCTGCTCAGAATTTTAAATGTTACATCTTTATGTCACATCGAAAACATGATGTGAATTGTGCGCTCTGCGAAAGTCTTCACGAAGATGTACAATGCACTATTATACATTAGCGCCGCTATTAATGCTTTCCCACTTAGCTGTTTCTTGGAATTTTTTAATTGCACCTGCTGCGCGACACTGCAACGTCGCGCTACGTATGAAAAAGATTACGTATTGTAAACGCAAATGAGTAATTTGCACTAGACACAGTTAATCCAGATGCATTCTTATGCAAAAAAATGTTTTTCTCGCAGCATATTGTGTATATATATATATAGGCACTATAAAAAATAATTGCTTAAAGTTATCAACTCAACGCTCAACGAATCATATATAGAAAACACCTAACACGACAATTAATTAGTCAACAACATTAACATAATTAATTAATCATTAACAGTTAGAAATACTGCTCAAGATGTTTTATTATTTTTGCTCTCCAAAAATCAATTTTATCTTAGCGTTTTATACATTCTCATGTGATTTTGAAAGCACAGGTAAAAAATTCATCATTGCCCTAAATCACTCGAAATTATTCTCGGAATTTTGGAATATATAATGTTACAAAGATCATTATATATATATATATATATATATATATATATATATATATAATATCTTAATATAAAATTATATATAATAACGATCTTTGTAACATTATATATTCCAAAATTCCGAGAATAATTTCGAGTGATTTAGGGCAATGATGAATTTTTTATTGTACTTTCAAAATCACATGAGAATGTATAAAACGCTAAGATAAAATTGATTTTTGGAGATATATATTTATATATTTATATATATATATTCGGGATCGTTATCTCATAACGAATCCTGGTCTGAAACCTGGCTTTGTTTCTTCCAAGCATTATTCTATAAATCTTGTTCGTGGCTCATCCGGACGAAGCTGAGACAAGAATAAAAGTAAATAAAGCGAGATAGAATAAAATTAAATATTTTGACGTCATCAGTCTCGAGACTCGCGTTTGTTCGATAAATGAAAGATTAATTCGCGATGTTTTTATCGGAGCAGAAATCACGCGATCTTATAACAGGATTTATATAGACGGTGTATATATTTATACTGTTAATTGGATGGACAACATTACGCAATGGGATCTAAGACATGAGGAAAACATGGATATCTTTCGATTTATCTAATCCATTTATATATTGACTTTAAATATTTATGCAGCCATTATGTTTTTCCCTTTTTCTCTCTCTCTCTTTCTCTTTTAAAATTATCTATATTTTATTAGTGTAAGAACATAGCAAGAAGATATGATAACAGAAACACACGAGATATCTACTGTCTCAGTATTGAATACATTAAAGTCCTATTCTTTTTTCAGTGCATATAAATGTTCTAAGCTCTGTGAATTGACTTATGTAAAATTTGTTTGACAGTTTGAAATTGTTTAAGTAACATAAATATCTCATCTTTAGATTTATATACATGTATTAAGGTAATTATGCTTTGCTAAAGAGAATTACACGTTTCTGGTATTTAAAATTAAAATATACAAAAGAAAAGAGTGATATAGATTAATCAAACATTTTCATCCATTTCGAATAATTGTGTCTTAAAGAAAGTCGCGCGTGAGATATGCCAAATAATTACTGTATAATATTATTTACATTTATTACATTACTGTATAATATTATTTACATTTATTACATTATACCGTATAATATTATTTACATTTATTATATTACCGTATAATATTATTTACATTTATTACATTATACTTTTGCAATTGCTATAAAAAAAAAAAAACAGAAAGAGAGCATAAATTTTGCATTTTTGTAATGTTGGCCGGAAATGGTTAAATATGATGCCGTTTGTATATCTCTATCTACCGATCATTCTTCCTCCTACTCATGTCGGGTATAAAAGGCCTTTCCCCTCTCTCTTTAATTCTACTGTCCCACGCCCTACCCCTACTTACGCGGCCCCTTTCCTCTTCTTCCCTGCGCGTCTTTCTTCACGACGGTTCAGTTCCCCCACCAAGTAACATCCAGTTATGTTGTGGCGAGCGTCGCTAGCTCGAGTGATCGGTATGCCTCGTCCTTTCGCGTCGTTGTACATACACAGAACTTGCATTCTTTGAGGTTTTTTAATTCGTGACGTCGCGTCGTGCGCGATTACTCGCGATCGTAGTGCGTGTTCGAACGTCTACCACGATTCTCCTTTACGCTTTGAAAACAAAGTGAAGCAAGGCTGCGCGAACAACAATTATTGACACGCGTGGGCCAGGAGCGAAGGTGGACGCGAAACGCAAGGATCGGCATCGACCTGGAGCTGCCTTCGAAGTTTGGGAGTGAGCTGCGATTCCGGACAGATTCCGTCCACCGTGAGAAAATCGCAGCGAGAATGCGGCGTGGCCAGTCGATGGACGATGGCTGTTAAAACGGTAAGATTTGATTCAAGTACATACAATCCGTATCGTACGTGCATATCTCCGCGTACATGAACATGTATGTGTGCCTGTACATGCGTATGTAGACGTGTGTGTACGTGCACGCGAGCCACTACCATATTGAGACAATAAGAATTTTTCAGGCTGATCGTATTTTGCGGATCGCCTCGCTGCTACTTTTTCTCTCTTCTCTCATCGCGCTTTTTTTTTTCTATATCTGTGAATGTACGCGAAGCCACCTTCTGATTCTGACAGGTGGAATGCGGGGCATCGGTTAACGTGAATTGATCGCAGCGACACGTATCGGGAATGCGCGAGTGCATCGTGCCGGGCCGCGTTGTACAATTCGTTTACTTCTACACGAAAATATTTTTTTATCTGATTTTAATTTATACAAGACGTTTGAGACGCTAGTTATCTTTTTATCACGAATTTTGCGATCAATTTTTGGAGTCATTTTTGTCTTAACAAAAATATCTTTCGAAGGACCAATGCTTTTTAAATTACAAACGATTAAAAATTTGTATTTTTGCAAACTTTTTGCAAATTAAATTCTATTGATATAAATAGATTTTTTAAAAATTATATTCTGCAATTTTGAAGCGCACTATGTGCACAAAGAATAAAGTGTAAAATGAGTTGAATTTCTCTTAGTTACTAGAAATTAGTGTCTGTTGCAAATGCTTGAAATAAAAAAAAAACATGTCTATGATATAAATATCTGAGAATTATATATTATAAAAATAGAATAATTATCGCATCATTAAACTATATAACTAGCATCGCAAATGATTAATTCAGGAAAACGATAACAAATTTTTCGATCGAAAAATCGATTTCATTTTAATATTAATATAGCTTACAGCTTATTGCACATGCAATAGCTAAATCGTCAATTATCTTTGAGTTCAATAATTTATTTTTATAACGATTGCATTTTATTACCATTCGTGAATTTAAAAGCTGACAATTATTGTTAACACATGCATACAGAGTGGTCTAAAAAATTTTTTAAAGTGATTAGAATATTTTTTACAATCTGCACGTATTTAGAATCGATTTTTCCTTAATAGACAAACTTCTAAAGAAATCTAATTTTTGAAATTATCTTACCGATTTTTTTTAATCATTGATTTAAAATATGTATATATTTATTCCATAATACTTATTTCATAATACAATATATGCCTGCTAGAGTATTTAACATTCCTCCCATTAATAAAATATAGTAATACATCAGAAATTACTCATTAAGATTCCTGAGTAATTTCTCGGTTTTAACCGTGCATTATTAATTCGAATAAAATTATAGAAAAAGAAGCATAGTACCCTGATTACGTATGTATACATATTATATCGAAGAACGATCCTTTCGCTTTCAAATCTGCGTCGGCGTTGATTTGCGCGGCGCATCAAACCCACTGCATCGGCCTTGTCATTAACTTTTTCATCCTGCCGATTAATGACACTTATAAATGTTCCGAGAGAGACGGCCGCGATGAATTTGACTTTCACTCAGGTGCATTGCTTTCACCTGGACTATCTAGCTTACGCTTAGGTCAGAAATATTTCGAAACCGAAACTCTATTCGTCAACACGCTCGCACGTGTTTTCTCTTAACAATTGCGCTCTTGGCATACTAAAACATAAACAATAAGACATAAACAGTGAGCCAAACACGTCAAATATTTTCATGGATCGATTGTGAGATATAAACAGTAAACAAATGAATAATGTCGATTTGCTTACTGCTTATGAATTTTTGTATGTCATGGACCTAAATAGCGCGACCTTCGTGAATCCGAAAAAAATCGCCCACTTGCTCGATGAACGATATAAAGAAACATAAAGGCCCGTATTATGAGCTCACATCTATCTCTAGATGTACTTTTAAATGTACCACGATAAATGTGGCGATATTATGAGCGCACATCTATCTCTAGATGTGTCTCTAAACGTGTCACGATAAATGTGGCGATATTATAAGCGCACATTTAGCGGCGCATCTAGAGGAAATCGCCTAAAAAACCAATTTTGTACCACATTTATAGCACATTTATGCTACTCTCGATAAATGTGCCCTTGGGTACATTTATTTGCGCCTCTAACTTTAGAGACACATCTAAGAGATAGATGTAAGCTCTAAATGTGCGATAAATATATGATTGATTTTAGATGTACATTTATCTGCGCCTCTAACTTTAGAGGTACATCTAGAGATAGATGCGAGCTCATAATACGGGCCAAAGTCTTCAGAAAGATATAGTGCAAAGAACAGAAAGAAAAGAAAATCCTCGGTTCTCTATGTGTTTACGCGGTGTCGATCCAACATATAGAATTATAGAATTATATAGAAAGTACATAGTGCTAAGTCTTTATATCTAAAAATGAGGCGGTTGCAATGAAACGAGAAAATTGCAAAAGAACGAGAAACGCAACGAGTGCGAAACGGCGCACGTACATATGATGTGTGTGTTGTTAAAATGAAACTTTCATTTTCTCCGTTGTCGCAATCAATACCGCGGCTTTTCATTTATATTTATCCAATACCCGCGCTTCTCCGACACGAACAAAATTTGATCGATTCGGGGGGAGGGGAAGGAGATTCGCCTTTAATTCTGTTTATCGCCACGCTGTATCAAGCTCTCTGTATCATATCGAAAGGCCTGAGCCTATAGAACCGGAGGGCCCCGGAACGATAAAACGACCCACGCCTTGAGGCCTCTTAACAGAAGATGTTTCGCAGTACATATATATATATATATATATATATATATATGCGTATGTTTCTTCTTCCTCTTCTTCTCGCCCTCCCTCTGCATTTATCCCCCAACGCGTCATTCTTTATCGCGTATAATAATCTATTTCCATATCCAATCCGCGGTACATAACGGCAAACAAGTGCTATAAATCGTGGATACTACTCGTCTCGCTTTGCGCACTATAATAATAATATCCCACTTCGCGTGTACGTTTCATAAATTGTTCGATGCGCGTGAATCGATCTGTTCCGATTGAATTTTCCCGATTCGCAATTCCTCTGATCTGTCAAAGAATGAATTGATGATATTATTTAATAATTTTAAATATTTTAGTACATACTGTTTATTAATTTTCATATATTTAATAACATTAGAATTAAAAGATTTATTAATTATACACTAAGAATATTTATTAGAGAAGAAGATTTATTAATTATATTTTTATTTTATTAATCCCTTTAAATCTAATATCTTTTCTGTGTTTGATAACAATAAAACTTGATTTTATGTAAATAATTGGATAAATATACCTACATTATAAAGATGATGAGCGTTTATAATAAAAAAATTATAATAAAAAAATGCACGCACGTACACAGGCAGAATTTTCTCTTAGAATTTACTCTGAAAATCATGGTAATCGTTGGACAATATGATATGGAATAAATTTTATGAGAATTTCTCTGATTAATATTTATCACAATAAAAAATAATAATAGGTATCTATCAAAATAAAATATAAAATGTTTGATTAATTTTATTAAACTATATATGGTAAAATTAATCAAACATATTTTATATTTTATTGTGATAGATATTATTTTTTATTGTGATAAATATTAATCAGAGAAATTCTCATAAAAATTTTTTTATATTATAGTGTCTCACAATTACCATGATTTTCAGGATAAATTCTAAGGGAAAAAATTCTCTCTGTGTATATATTTCGAAAGAGAACAAATTTCATTGAATTTAAATAATTTTTGGATACATTATGTTCGTTATAAGATGCGCGTTAGATGAAAGAATTAAAACTAAATATTCAGTTCAGCAAATAGAATTTCTGGGTGTTCTGCTAGGAAGTAAAGACGACCGCTCGATATATGCCAATCGTACGTCGCAGAACGAATCACGGATGTTATCTCGCAAGTTGTTTCCGATATATTACTTATATACTGTACCTGATGAATCTTTCATCATAACCGCTATCCTTCCTGATCGTTAGGCGTTAACATCTAGCTGCCGAAGGGAGCGATAATTGCCGCGCAATCGATCACTGATTTGAAATTGAAATCTGTATTCAAAAAAAGATACTCAAACGTAAATTATAATCACTAGATCGCACCTTTTACGAGCTAAATTTATTGCGCGCGTATACCGACCTTTGAGAGATTGTTTCGATACGCGTATCTCGCGCTCGTCATTCATAATTGTCTCACGTAAAGTAGAGACAATTTGAATACATTTAAAATAAAGGCATCTCTTATACATATATCGCGATCAAAACCAGCAATTTGCGCTTTCAATTCTACAGCTCGCGGCAGTGACATACTAAGCATTAAGCTATGCGAGGGGAAAGTCGTGTGAAAATCTTCTGGTAAATAAGAAACTGCTTTTTGGAACTCTTATTATTCTGCACATCTTTGTGCAGCGATTTTGAAGTATATATAAGATAAAAAAATATTAATTATATATTGTATAATTAAATTAATTTTATAATTTCTTATTTACTGTGATATAGGAAATAAATTTTATAAAATACTTGCCATTGCAAAAATCTATTGTATTAATATCACGTGGAAATATATCAGTTTTAGGGGGTACTTATAAAAGACAAATAATTAATCAATTAATTTGCAATTTATGTTATCTTAATCTTTGTCTTGTTTATTTCATGATTGCTGACGATTGACGGTAGATTTAGCGAGTTCGTATTATACGCACTTATCATTATGGTTATACAAAGAAGTGTGATCGTTATCGGCTGATACAAATAATCTTCGCTCTATTTCAGTTCTATTTATAATGATAATCTAATTATATATAACAAGTAGATTCTTGTCTGCGAATAAGACTCACATTGGTAATAATTCATATATCTTGAAAACATATATCATCTAAATTACAACGCGTTATCTTTACGCTTAAAATAATTTTGATAAATAAAGACTATACTTAAAAATTATTGATAAATAGAGCCGATAAGAATCGCGCGCGATAAGAATTACTGATACCTCTTTCGATATCAATATAGATGCCATATTTTCCTTAATTCTTGAAATATACGACTAATATTTAACAGAAATTTTCTTTGGAAATTTAATTTTGTTCATTTTTTTTTCGTTTCAGATATTAAGAATTATATCGAAAAATATAGCATATTAATTATCGTAAAGCATATTAAGAATTATATCGAAAAATATAAAATTCAAATTAGATCTACTTGAAATATATTATAAATGAACATAAAATTGACACTCCATATTTTCGAATTTTTCTTACACTTAATCTTTTTAGAATTTTTTTTTAACTAATCTAAAATTCTTTGGAAAAGAGCCATCAGGATTCTATCGAAATTATATCGAAATCCTGAAAAAGAGTGCAAATTTTAGCAAAGATAAGAGATTATTATTACATCTGCTCTTTACTCCTCATTTGCATATAATATGTTCCAACACTGAAAAAAAATTATTTAATAATTCAAGTAAATGTTTATTTAAATACTCTTTGATATATCACTTGTTTGAAACAAGCAATGTTGATTTGCCGTGAAAAAATATTTAGTTGATGTAAGAAATCTTTTTTCAAAACAAATAAATATTTGCTTGTTTCAAACAAGTGTGTGAAGGGAACTATTGAATTAGATATTTATTTGAATTCAGTAGTTTTTTTTCAGTGAAGATATTACTTTAAAGATGCACAGCACGATCGTGCGTGTGCGGTCTGTCGTTTACGTCATACGCAGACAAATTGGACTTATCTAAATTACCTTATTGTTAAATATATTTGGCATTTAGCAAGAAGATGCTACATCCGGATATCCTTGCTGTGCAAGGCACGTTTTCTCGCGTTGCATAACTACTTCGTGTGAATGAGGAAAAGAACGATTGGCAGATGAAGAGAAATTGGTAAATAGAGGAGTGGGGAAAACCCCGGAAGAGAAATATTTGAAGGAAGAAAGTATCGTATTATATATTCGTGCGAATAATTCAATTAATACGTAAAAACATGCCGTACTTAATTAAACGTAAATGTTTTTTCGTTTTTTTCCTCAATAACTTTACGAGTTATCGATGTTACTAGACAACCAATCGAGATAAAAACTTGATAGTTACATATTTTTTTTTAATTTTGATCCCTCTTTCAAAATCCAGATTAAAACGTAGATTCATCGTGTCGAGATTAGATTACAACGATTGTTCCGCGTTACTTTTTCATGATATGACAATATGAAAAATAACCATTATTTATCTATTTTCTAAATCGTCGCTTATCAGAAACACTATTGTTGTGCCATGACACAGATTATATCGTGTCGTGAAAAGTATTTCTATATTTGACGCTTGATATGCAATTTAACTTTATTCATACGTATTCACAATTATAATACACGATGTAATTGCTGTTAAGTACATTTAGTTATGGATATAAACTGATGTCAAAAATATTTAACAATTGATATACATATATGATTGACCAATAAATTATTATATGCATAACAAAGATATCAACAATTTTTCAGTGATAACAATAAAATAATTTAACAACTAAGGATATAACAAGGATATAACAAAGAAAAAATTAAAAACAGCTAGTTAACAAATCTAGATATCTCTTTAGATTTAACAATACTGTCAGGAAGGAAAAGTGAGAAAATTAAAACGATCATCTAAAAGTTCCCTCGGGGTCTACGTAAAGTAGTCACGAGAGCATCATTACATACTTTGACTTGTATAAATAGGGTATCGTGCCTTTTAAAAATGAATATACATAACGTGCATGTGATTGATGGCGTTGAAATCTACGAATATGCTTTTTTCTCTATTCGTTTATGTACGTCTTTATAAATCTGTTTTGGCACTATTATATACTCATTTTTCTACAGAAATATAATTTAATTTTTTCCAACAAATTATTAAAATATTTTGTACATAATAAATATGACTTAAAGTAGAGCATCAAGATATTTCTGGCGACTCTTATCCGCTGATCCTTAATATTTTCGAAATATTTGCTGATGTCATAAATTATATGAAAGGTTTTCGTTCCGACATCCGACGAGACCTTTCCAATTTGTTTAATCGTCAGCTAGGGTCAACTCGATTAAAAAAGGTTACTTGCCCGACCGAGAATAATCTCTATTACATATATCGCTGTCTTTCTTTATCGCTCCACATAGTTGTGTTCCATATGCAACGTTCGTGACTATTTTGTTTCATGTCTATAACAAGTAGATCCTCTGTACGATTATTAGCCATTAAAATGAGTTTATGCAAATTTACATGTTTCATAGAATAGTGTAAAAGAATAAAAAAGCGTGTTATAGTAAATTCTGCATAAGCCATTTTAAATATAACTTACAATTAGTTTAGATGTATAACATTGAAAAGAAGCAAATACGATCAACGTTATGTAAAAAATGTCTCGTTTCTATTCAAATGTTAAAAATCATATCAAATAGGTTCTGCAAAAAAAAGTAACTTGACATACATGCGCTTTGTAAAATGTATATCGTTCAAAAACGCGTCATTCACATCGTATATGAAAATACTAGAGATTGTTCTGTGTTTACGCAATGATAAATCAGATATCCAGTTAATTATACGCATCTAAGAATATGTTTTAATACTTTCCCAATTACCGGAAGTAACTGTAATAAGTACCTTTTACATCATATTTCCTCTATACAGTTAAAACAAACATTAAGTATGTTTATATGTTTATAATATAAATCTATTAAGCACTAATATAAATTGAATCTGCTACTATATACTCTGGAGTGATAATTATATTTTTTAGCATATAAAAATCTTTTGCTCATAAATAGAATCACACACATATACATATTTTTGCAAGTTTTATGCTTGCGCACATTTCAATTAATAAATAATTATATTATTTTTGTGTAACAAATATGAAAACTATTTCTAACTGCATTTAATCCGTAATGGAATAATAATAAATTTAATCTTATTATTCTTGAATTTTTTCTGAGTATCTCATATTTATTATATTAAGAAAATGATACAACACACATATATTTGTAATTGTATTATGCTTTTACAATTATGAATTACTGTAAAAGAAAAGATTATTTATAATTTTATTATATTTCTATATTTCCAATAATATTATTTTTCTTTTCATTATACATATAAATTTTATATATGTATTAAGCTAAATTATATTAGTATGATTAATAGCTTTCTGTCAAAATTTGATAAATTGATCACCGCGTAATCTTTTAAACAATTAGGAAATCCGTTGTTTTTCTAATTCAATATTCAATCCACGGTGTTATCCTTCCAACATCAGATATCTCAGCATGATATTCGCGCGCGGATCAGCGTATTTCGCAATTTCGCAATACACTTGCATTGGCACGCATACTTACGAACGCATCCTGCATGCTCACAAAGCATTAACACTCGAGCATCAATTATAGCTGTTTACTCATAAAAGGAATGGCGATGCATACAATAGTTCGATATTATCAAATGTGCGTAGTATACGATAAGGAGTTAGAGATAGTGTTTAAAAGACGTATTATCTTGTCGAAGTAAAAAAAAGTTCGTATAAATATAATATCGATTTTATTGATAAATTAATATATAATGCATTTTTTTCGTATTGTTTTTAATCAATTGATTGAAACAAAATGCTTATAATCTAAAAAAGAAAGAGAGAGAGAAAATGCAAATTTATTCCTTTCTAAAAAAAGACATTAAGTCGATTCTCGAAAGCTTCGAAGTATTGTTGCCTCTTTTCCGCGATGCTGATTAACTTCGATACGCGTTGTGTGTTATATTTATATAGCATCGAGAGGCTGTCATCGCGAGGGTTAGCAGTTCGTCTAAAATAAAATTAAATAAAACAATAATATATTTTAAATAATATGTTATAATATTAATCGAGTTTTAAACATTATAACATATTATTTAAAACATATTCTTATTTTATTTAATTTTATTTTGGACTAACTATTTAACTGTTAACCCTTGCGATGACAGCCTCTCGATGTTATATGAATATAACACACAACGCATATCAAAACAGTTAATTAGCATCGTGGAAAAGAGGCAACAATACTTCGAGACTTTCGAGAATTTACTTAACATGCTATTTTATTATGCTATTTAGTTATCAGCTGATTTCTGTCAAAAAATATTAATCGAGAATAAAGTGTGATAACATATTATTTACAACATATTACACTATTTTAATTTTTATAACATATTATTTTAAAATTGAATTAGCAAATTAACGCTTTAATCAGCTGATTTCTGTCAAAAAATATTTATCGAGTTCAAACAAACTTTATATTAAGAAGTATATAAACTTTATATTATTTTTTTTTAAATATCATTTTTTTAAAATATAAAATTAAAGAATGGTGCGCGCGTAGCGCGCGCTTGTATTGTTTCAGTATAATTAAAAAACATGAAAATAAAATCCACAAAAGATAAAGGCTCCTTATTGCTTTCGTGAAAATAAAATAAAAAATCATGTGTTCTGTAATATTTTGTAACAATTTCGTGACGAATTAGTGTAATTTCGATTATTAGTAATGTACAATTTAAACAATGTGGATGAATAAATGTATTGTTTTCACCCTTTATGAGTGGTGACGAAAGTTATTTTTCACACTTTGGACACTGAGTTCTATTAAAATTCTTGTTTTGTTACATAACGATTACTTCCTCCTTCTGAGAATTAACACTGAAGACTATAATTCAGATATTTATTTACAATCTTTAGAAGAAATAATGCTGCTATTGATTAGTATTGAATACCAATATAGATATAATGTATACATTTATAATGAAGATGTGCTTTTTAATAAATGTGTAATATATTTCTTATTTGGTAATATTTCTTGTTTAATTTAATAAGAGCTTATTTTTAATAATAGCATTTATAATTAACAAAATTTGAAAAAAAAATGTTATCTTTACATTTTATTAGTTGTGATATTACACTAATTAAGCATTGCGTTTAATTTTTTATTGAGGCAAATTGAAATGACGCCAATATTTTACGCTGGCAAAAAATATATATGTTATATCTCTATCTTATTGCATATGAAAGACGGACATTCGAACAATAGCGCAATTAAAGAAAAACAAAGATATTTTAAGATACAAAGGGTACAAAACAATCGTGTATATGGCCGCGTGCGATTGCATCTCGTTCATTCATCATTTCAAAACGTCGTCAAAAGGTATATGCACTTGCGTGGCCATACTATATTGACAAACAAGCACGCATGTATATGCATACATACGTACCGTATATCGCATGTGTGTAATGGCGTAGGTGTACAGTGCGGTGCGTTAATGATACTGTTGCAAATAAACTACCGCCTCCTCCGGTACTTTAGCGCCATGTCCATTCTATTCACTCTAAATTATTCTTACGCCGTGTATTTTGTACATGACTTGTATGCTCATCGTGTCAAAAATGAATATAATATTAATACATGAATTAGCTTACACATAAATTTTGTTATATATTTTATATAATATACATATAATATATTAATATTGTGTATATATACTATATATTTATTTATGACAATATTTTTAACAAAGTATGATTAGTTTAACAAAAAAGTCTAACAAATAGGCACGAAGATATTTATGTTTGAAACAAGAAATTGTGATAAGAAAAATCAAGTCTTGATAAATTCGTTAGATAAAAACTTTGCTGAAATAAGGATTATTTAAGCTCAAGTGAGCAATCACGTTTCGTACTAATTATTTATTCACATCTGTTATTATGCATTCATTAATCATTAATTAATCATTATTATTTATCCATTATTATTACATATTTTTCTATAAAACGTCTCCAATGTAACCATCGTCTTAATTCGAGATCTAATAATGATTTATATGATCCGGCCCTGAATGATACGTCTACCTTAATTGCAAGTGCATCTGCACAGGTGCACACCATTAACGTGCCTCATTGTACACATATGCTATGCATGCACATACACACGTATGTATGTACCCACCTGCAAATACCGAACCGTTGGCCAATCGCACACTGAGCAATAGACGCCATCTATAGCAAGATACCGTCTCGTCCGGCGAGCAGTCGCGTTTCGCGTCAGTTGGTGCTCGGCTGTTGTGGTGTTTGCGACACACACAAGTTTTTCTCCAAAATATAACGTTACTGTTTTCCGAGGAAAGAAATCGACTCGCGAATCAATTTTTTTTTTTTTTCGAGCGACAAAACAAATACTTAAACGCGAAAGAGTCAATCGCCGTGTTGTCTCTCCTCGCGTGGATAAATCGATTTTCACGCGCGAATTTTCCGCAAATCGTTCGATCATTCTCAGGAAGCGTTCCGCCGATGTTTCAATAGAGACAACAGGTAGGTGCGCATAGATTAAGAATATCTTTTAATGAGATATTCGCGACACGCTTTTCGTTAGTTACATTTCCTGCGAACAAATGTCCGATATGAAGTCGCAAGTTGAGCATTTTCTGTCTGTTTACGCGATGAATTTCGTTATTTTCTTAAAGAAACACCGCGTTATAAAGTAATAAGGCTATTATAGAAAAAATTGTTTAGACCACATGATGATATTGATAAAATATTTTATCAAGGCGCTAAGATTGAAGAAATATGGATTTTAATAATATTTTCACGATTGTCAATATAACGCTCGTGTCTTGTGCCATTATTCGCTTTGATTCGGTTAAATATTATGCCTCGGTGTTACGTTTCACCATCAGTCACGAACGTGTTGCTCGCTATACATTCTATGAATTTTTAGATAAAATCTGGTATGTATATCGATCGGTGACTATAGGCATGCAAACTTGGCCAATGCACGTTAAGATTGCAGCTATACGCTTGCACCGGTGTAATTTAAGTTACCTAACTTCAATTAACTCTCGTCCCTTTCATTCTAATTCTGTGACGCAGACAAAGGATAAAGAAAATTGAATCCAAGTTCATATTCATTGTAAGAACCTCTAAATGATGCTCGGTATTAAAATATTTACACAGTATAAAGTGACAGCAATCGTGACAAGCAAGTAATTAAGAAAGGCGGAAGCATCGGATATGATCATAAAGATGCTTAGATCGCGACAATGATTTATGATATTAATCCAACGTATTCGTTAGCGGGGAACTCATAAAATAATTAAAACATAATTAAAGTGAATATAATAAAGTTACTATATATAATTAAAATTAGCTGAATTAGATTGCCCGAGATATTTTATTCTCACACGAAAATTTACCTATTTATATATGTATATCTAAATAAATTAAAACATTTGCCAAAACATATAGCAATTAATACAATTTTAATCCGACAAAAAGCAAAACATTTCTCTCGAATAAAAATCATGGATAAAAGTTTTGTCAATATAGAAGTCAAAATGTGTATTCTTTATACAATATGCGAAACGTATACAAAGCCATCTGTTAAACTGCGAGTTTTACGAAAATATTCTATTATTTCTATATTATTTATAATTAAAGCAAAGATTTTAATATATTCATATCAATGTTGTATAATAAGTAAAATCAAATAATCTCGGATTTTATCTATATACTTCTCATACACTCATAAAAGACAAATCAGAATAAGCGAAAAAAGATATTCGTTGGTTAGAAAAACAGCGCCGTTCTATTACATGCACGCTACTTTCTCTGGGTTATGGATTAATGGTACTAGTTTTTCTTACGATGATATACTTTGCATTTCTTAATCTTAGACATCTTATTGATTAAAATTACAAACGCATACATAAAAAAAATGTGTTAAAATGCAGCTTACTTGTGTGAGATTTAACAAGAACTAAAGATTTGTTATCTGACCTTTAATTTTTGCTTATACAATTCCAGCATTTAATGTTGAAACAAATGTCGTTTTCTTTCGTTTTAAATATGACCTTTAATATTTACATGTACGCGTGATATTTGTACTGAGAGACACCGTGTATGGACTAAAAATAAGGCCGAATGCCGACCCTCCTTCAATTTGCCAGGCAATTGCGCGATTTGCTCGCGCGTGATATCGGCCCTGAAATTATCAATTCCATCTGGCGCAGCCCCGTATATTTCCTTCAAATTACGCAATAATCGTTATATCAAATGTGACATCTTTACGAGGTAACGATGCTATCGATCAATAATATTCGCATGCTAACCGTAACCTGCACTGACAGTTATATATCCATGGTAATCGATACGAGGACACGAATATCGTTTGAGAAATTGTTACGTAATCTCGCTAAAATCCGCAGGACCGATGATTAATTGTAGCGTGTCGCAACGTTTTATTTATCCCTTTCCTGCTGAAGATGATGTCCGCGGACGAACCTCGTGAAGAACGTAATTTCAATTCTACGCAGGCGGACGTTTATTTTCTGACGTTAAATTACAGACACATCCTTTTCTGAAGTGTTCAAGAAAAATAATGTTCAAAGAAAATAATTCTGAGTAAATTAAAATAAGTATAAATTATTATATTTCATATTCATATTCAAATATATTATCTCAATACATTAAAAAAAATACTAAATATATAAAAATATAAAAGAATATAAAATATATAAAAAAATAAAATTAAAAAATTAATTTATTGAAAGACATTGATAGTTACATATATAAAACGGAAATTATCTGTTATAGAGTTCAATCCTATTTTAATGGGTTATGGATAATTACTGAGAATTATCAAGTCCCTAAACGCATTAGCAGGAAATTAAAGAACCGGTTTTTTTTAAATCGAGTACCGTAACTTTGCTATTTCATTTCTTTTGCCTCCGGATACAGCGATACTATAGATGGAGTAGGAGATAACGCACTTCTGTCGCTTTAACTTTGCGTAGTCTGAAGTGCTTACATTCGTAAATAAGTATAGCTGCTTCCTGGTGGGAAAAATTTCACAATAAATAATGATTGAATAGAGTCGATATAGGTACAAGTATTAAATATACGGTTAATATTGCATACTAAATAAGTGAACAAGCTGACAATTTTGATTAATCTACTTATTATATATCTCATATATACATATACATATATTATTATATTTATGTAGATAATTCCGCGAAGAGTGTATTATTTTATTCTTTTAAACTGCATATAGGGCCAATCTTCATATTTTCTTGTCTTATATTATTATCTTATATTCTTGTCTTATTTATACAAGTTGAATCGCTAACACACACTGAAATAGTCTGACTTTGCACAATGTAGCATCGGGAAGCGATCGTAATCGTTGATAACGTCATCACTGCATTATTAATGTCTAAAATGACTACATCTTTAAAAGTGGATTGCAAATAATTCACTAATGTGCTGTATTATGTATGAATATATTTAAGAAATATATTACGCCAAAAATATTAATAAGCGATTTTGGTATAATTATTGACAAGATATAATTATGCCAAAACACTAATAATTAACTTTTGATGTAATATAGTTATTATACATTCATATGTAGATATTCGTAGAACGATATAGATTATTATTTGCAATTTAAAAAAGCTAAAAGAGCCATATGCCATTATCAACAATATTGCTTTCCGATGCTACATTATGCAAAGTCAGATTATTTCAGTAAGTTAACGATGCGATATTATATGTATAGTATAAGGCAAGAAAATATGAAGATGCTTTGGCCCCTATATGCAGTGTGCGCCGAGTTGCAAATTTAAGAGGATAAAATAACGCACTCTCCGCGGAATCCTAAATTCGTCTACACGAATATGGGAAAATAATATGACAGCACGATACAGCTGTGTATTCCACGTTAACGAGAAAATTAGGGACCGCGCGCGATTAACAACTGCCACTTTGGACAAAGCGCGAGTCTCTCTCAGACACTCTTTGAAATTACCATCACGGGAGAGTTAACTGGTAAAACCACAAAGGAATGTGCCGAGTTCTGCTGGCAAATCTAAGTGGTAGCTTAATAAGATGCGGTGCATCTCGATCGCTATAATACGTTAAGCCATATTATATGTAATACGAACAGCTATATAAATTTCGCCTTTATCTAATTAAATGACAATCGTCGATGTATCTAATTCTCATTGTGAGCCTACTGATCGTTAAATCAGACGGTTAGATGCCGTTATAGTCTGTGGACATATAAGCGACGTTACTTTTATACCTGTTATATCTCTACGACCACCTGTCATAGTAAGGTAGGCACAGCAATCCCAAGCCGAATGTCAAGGTTGATTCTCATAGAAATTCTGTAAGACAATTTCTCGAAGGTTGTATCAATACACTATTGCATGTAAGCAAATCTTTTACACGGGGCGTCGCGATATCATCGACTTTTATTTTTAATGATAAATTCTCTGATAAATTTAAAACCAACTTTTTGTTTTAGGAAAAAAATTTCGAAAGAAATTATATTTGCATTTTGCTAACAATATATTGAATTGATATAAAAAATCCGATTTTTTAAATGTTATTTAATTACACTATAGTTCACAAGCTTTTAGTTTTTATTGTTTGCGGTTATAAAATTAGAACAAGTAAAATAATAAAAATAGAAACTGTAATAAATGATAAATTTGAAATTGAAAAGAACTTTTATAAGAATGGGACAAAAGTGGTTGGGAGACTTATATACAGACACAGAAGTTTCGAAATTTCTTCGACAGAGTAATAATTTTAATGCTCCCCTTACGACTAAAACTGCGTTCTTATTACTAGAACTTTTTCAATTACGTCGGCGAATCGTGGACAAACGGCTTGCAACGCTCCGTTACGCGGAACGCATACGGAAGTATGCTCGCGGAATAATCTCCCGCATTCCGGAAGTTCTATCCAGATGATACACGGATTACGTCACAGTTTTGCGCGAATACGGTAATTAATCGCGAACAATTGGTGGCAATATGTGCACGATGCAACACGAAATTTGCATTCTGCAGAAAATCACGACGCCACGCGAAAATTCTCTCGACTTGTCGGCTTTCACGAAAAGGTGAGAGGGCGAAATCGGCGTAAACTGAGATCCGCGGAATTTTAGCATACATCATCTATTTCGTACAAACAACGCAATAGCTATATGTAGATACATAACATTCTTAAAGTTTTGAAGCGAAGAGAGCGCGATTGATTTAAATCTCAAAAATTGCATAATGAAAGATCATAAAGAACTATTCTACAGGAAAGGTAGGAAAACAATTTTTCGAAATTGATAATAATAAAAATATTTTGCTTTGAATAAAATATTACACACATTAGAAAACGAAAAGACAAAAAATACAGCATATTTTTATTTTGAATAAAAATTAACGTGGAAAGAGTTTTTAATATCAGCAACATGTAATATTAAATTTTAAGTCAACATAAATATCTGGTGGAAATAATTTTATAGAACGCAAAGAAATCTAATGGCAAGTCTAATTTATCTATGCCTCTCTTTATACAATATATAATATGTATGTTATTCGAATTAATGGTAATTTTAAAGATGAGGAACGAACCTTCAGTATTTAAAAAATCGATTTTTTTATCTATTTTATTTTTGCATCGGCCGCGACGACTTGCAAAAGATCGTGCAAACCGTTACACTGGCGAGACGAAAGAAAATGCAAAAATAACCGCGAAAAATTAAGCTACATGCATGGCAACTCGTCGAGCACCGGGTGCTCAACGCTCGTAAAGTCAAGTTTACGGTAGACCGACATTGTGCTGCGTGCAACTCTGCGCAAAACACACGCTCGTGTGTGTATGTGTACGAGCTTCCGCTATTTTTCTCTTTTCATCGTGCGAAGGATGCAAAAATTCCGACGATTCGATATTGAAGGAAAGACTTTGCCTCTCTGTCGGAATATTCGGAATATTAATGTGAAAGTCTGATGGTTAAGCTTTCTTCGTGTCAATTCGTGACAGTTTCATTCCCGCGCGAACCGCGCCCGCCAATACACGATCTCTGTCGAGACTTCAACTTTAGTATCACGTTGATCTGTCACGTGTGTATTTCTTCGTTATCTAGATAACGAGTGAATTTTAATCCGCTCGTTTATTTTGTTACTCAGATGTCCGATTCGTCAAATGTGTAATGAAATATGTATACAGGTGCACGTGTTATTTAAAAAAAATTTTTTTTATATTCTCTGAATAATGGAGAAATTATTATCCAATTTTGTTTATAACGCTTTGCATATTTATATTGTGTTCATTAAATTTTATAAATGTAAATGTAGAAAAAAAACTTTTTACATATTCTCAAGCGTGTACAAAAAACGACACGTGTATATAACATTTTGTCTAAAGAAAAAGATTAAAATAATAAGAAAAAACATCTGCATTTGCAAAAAATCTTTGCATAAAAAATATAATTTACGTATATAAATTGTGTGTATGTAAAATGTATATAAATATAATTTACGTAATATAAATTGTAAAATTTAATAAGATTCAATCAAGAATCAAAGATAAATTGTCTCTTTTAATCAAGATTTTAATATAAACTTGGTGATTGGGACATCGAATTATAAGATATTTCTTAGAAACACGAATTACTATCTACAATAGCTAGACTAACAATAAATGAAATCATCGAGTCGTTAATGCGCCATCACATCTATCATCTCGATTTACATCATCGGATTTTCCTGATATTTAAAATGACATTTTGATCGTCATAAAAAATTGACAAGGCTCATCAACGATTAATTAAACCTCTACTCGTAATTCATTGCGATAACCGACAATTTTTAAATAGAGATGATAACATGCATACACAAACACACACACATAGAATGCATGTATATAAATGCATGTATTAAATCACTCTTTGACTTTTCGAAGAGAGAGTTTGAGGCACATTGATATTCGCGACAGCATCAATATTTAGAATACATTTACTATTTATGATAATACATTAAAAAATATAATAAACGATACAAAATCATATTTTTTTTATCGTTTTTATTGTCACAGCTGACTCCAATAAATGATATTGACCGAATATTTTGTTACAGCGTCCTGTTAAAAGATAAAATTTACGTAGTTGGAAATTGCATGCAAGGAAATATATTGTATAAGTAATCCGAGTGACGGTGCTCGAACAAAACGTCGAATTATGGATTTTTCCGACCGCACGATATCGCGGTTTGCATGACGTTATGCCCTTCGGTTTATTCTGACCTATGTCAATGTTGAACGTAACAAATCCTCTGCCCACGCGGTTATCTTATAGAATATACATGTATATGATTACCCAGTAATACATACTATTATTTAGATAGAGACAATCTATCGTATAAATCAAGGATCTTATTTTCGCGGTCTTATTCTTAGAAATGGAATTTTCCCTTTGTGGAAAAGAAGAAGCTCCACCAAGTCGCCTCTCTTGCGCGCATATTATATCTTCCTGTGCGTTATGGAATATACATATTATAAGTTACATTTTTTTTTAGATTGAATACTTTTTAGACACTTGAGTTGGGACGATTTAGATCCTCGATTGTGGATTTTTGAATTATGACAGATTGTTTATTTCAAAGAATGCTATCTATATAATATATATATATAGATACTTTTATGCGAGATGCCTGGGTGCTAATGGGTGGGTTTTTTTTTTTTTTTTGCCTTCCTGTCAGGTGCGAAAACGATGAGTAGCAAGGAAATGTGACTAGGCTTTCCTGTAGCTGCAGGTGACGACCGGAAAAGTATTAAGAGAGTTTAGTCACGAGGTTAGCATCTACGGTCCCTTTTAATGTTCCTCGTCGTTCGCTTCTTATTTTTTTGCAATTAAGATTCTGTTTGACGAATATTTTTTCATGAATATTTATTTTCTATTAATAGACTTGATTTAATTATGTTAACTTCACGTGTTTTAAATCTTATGGAATTCGAACGACTGATTTCTTGTTTCAACTGTTTTTTTGACGATTAGAATATATATAATGCATATGTCAAACATAAATTATACGTTCTATATTTTTTTTATTTTATATTTATTGACCATCTCATAATACAGAACATATAATATAATATTACATGTGTATAAAAAATATTTAAATTATTCAAGTGACTTTATATTTTAAAATTTATATGTATACATGTATATAGGTATAATTATTTTTACATTTTTACAATTATAATTACATTTACATGTATATATGTATACATATAAATTTTAAAATATAAAGTCACTTGTGACTAATTTAAATAAATATTTTCTTTTATATACACATGTAATATGTAATATTATATATATATAATAACTCGCGTCCTTTAAATTTATTCTTGGAATAACATCCTTGTATGATTATCTTTCATGACCTTCCTTTAGAAAACGTCACAGTTTGCTCGATTGCCGGTATATGCAAGTTTGGTCGATCTGTCGCTTAACGACTCTCGCAAGCAGTCCTTTCAGTAGACGACGTATTAGCACCAATAAAACGCGTCGCGTTGCATGCGACGACCAACATCGCGACAGGTTACAGCAGATCCTGCAGCCATAATCGCTTCCGAAGCCACTCGCGCACACACAAAGTCGGATTGGCACACAATCGCGCGCGCCGCAATAAACCGCACCGCAAAATGCAAGCAAACGTTTCACTCGCGTGACACACTTGACATTCGCCGTCTCTTTCGTTCCGCCGCGACCGGTCGCCGATACACCAGCCACACCCATTTCTCTCTCTTTCTCTCTCTCTCTTTTATATATATATATATATATATATATATATATATACATACACATCTGTGTATTGTACCTGCTTTATCTCTTCACGAAGGTTCAAGGATAGGAAGCTAAGTTAAAGCGAAGGTACTGCGCGAGCCGGCAGCGGCGATGAAGTTTCGTGACGAGGAGGACGTTTCCGTTTTTCTCACAATCTCGACCGCGTTTATCCTACTAGCTACGCTAAGGGAACGCTTATAATCATCGACGATCGTCGTCGTTCTATACGCGAGCATGTAATTTCGCGCGGAATGCCAGAGTTAAAAAAAAAAAAAAAGAAGACAAATAAACCGATCAGAAAAGGCGGATTTTTAATGAGCTTCGAGATTATGCGTAAGGCGATTTCTTCATTGGTTTATCCGACAGCGGAACCAGCGGTCAGATATTTGTATTTAAAAAAGCGACCTTGGCTTTTTAAAAGTGGTCCCATTTGCACACGTACCGTATTCAGGCTTGAAATTTTACGATCGGTCGTTGCAAATAGATGATTGACAGAATATTTTGTAGACGTATGATGTTAATGTTGAATGTTAATGCTTCTCGAATGGATTTTTCGTCTCTCGAATTCTTCGTGCGCGATCGATCGATCGTCCAATCCGACGACGACGACGACGATGATGATGATGATGATGATGCGGTCGGCGAGGCGATGATCGCGAACCCTGTGGTACATAAACGCGTCGAAATGCAATCGCGACTATATAACTGGGACGTTGTAGAAAGTGGTTGTAAATTCTTTTTTTCGTGGTCTACAACGTCTACAGTTCCTAGTATCGACACATTGATCGTGTACGTGATCCGCTATGAATCCAGGCCGTTGAAAGCGATAACGTTATGTATATATGTAGATCCTGTAGACTCCTATAGACGGATCGTTTTTACGTTATTGCGCAAATTAACAAAATTAAAAATCACTAAAATAACATAAAGGATTCAGAGCCCTAATAAAATTAAGTATACAGTATATATATATTCCCGAGTTCTCTGTATTTTATACCATCTGCAGAATCTTTGATTAATTTGAAGTGATTATTTTTTTTCGAACAAAAATATCGAAATATTAAGTATAGTTTTTGTGTAAACGGTTGAAGGTAAAAAAATATATAGAAACGAGAAAAATTTGACTTTATAAAATGTGAATGAATTTCACTGATAAAACAATAACACAAACGAGAAACATGATGTATTTTTCGACATGTGAATGCAATATTTATAAGACATTATTCCCAGAACGTGTGCGTCAGACTCATATGATTGTATTTTTTTAACCGTTGTCAGTTTATTCAAAACAATTTTGTCTGCTAACGCACACATATTTTTCTAAGAATTGTACTGAAATTATAGTCTTATTCGGAATACTCGATCGAAAAAGAAATTGTTAAATTTATCCCAATTGCGTCAGAACATTTATAAATGTCACACCAATAATTTGACATTAAATTAAAATTCTGGAAGTCTTGATATGTATTAAATATAAAAAAGCGTGTATTATTCACATATTATATTATTCACAGTCGGAGTTTCCTCGTTCTTGTTATTTACGCAATGATCGAGGACAAAAAAATCATAGAGATAAACAAAAATACGGAAAAATACCGATTTTTATTTCTATTAAGCAGCATGCTAGTCAGTTTACGTATTTACGTAATGCATTGCAGGAAAGATAATTATAAGATAATTATGCTGATATACAAGAAGCATGGTACATCATTCTTAATGTGTGCGACCCTATTGTAAATGCAAATTCATTCATGTTAATCACATCAGGAATGCTTCTTGTAGAGACCATCTGTTGATATTGTTTTATAAACACCAGCTTTTTCTTCCTTGTTATCATTTTATGGCTTTCGTTATGAAACATATTTCTGCAGTATCTGTTTTAGAATGTAAATTGCACCGTTAAGTAAAACACATTTAACTGATTGTATGTGTTACACACTATTTGGAATTTTAAATGTAAATTTTTCAGCATAACTACGTAAAATAGTTGAAAGAAAACTGCGAAAGACATAAAGATAGATTTAAAGTTCAAGTACTATTATTTACTATAATATTATAGCGATATTACATTGATTATGCACAAAAAATAATTCAAGATGATAACAATCGATGCAAAAACAAAATTTCAAATAAGTAGAAAAGAAAGTACAGGAGTAATTTAAAATAATAATGATTAGAATAACTTAATGAGACTCTTTTTGTGCTAAGTCTTGTAATTAGTCACTACGTTTCGAAAGTGAATATTTCGCATGTCAAATTAATGGAGCGATATCCGTGAGACACGTTGGCCATTGTTGCACTTCTTCATTCCTGTCCAGGAATGAAGAAGTTTTTCGCCGAGAATTTATCCGGATTTCACCGTCCCCCACCGACCGGAGACTTCCCTCGCACCTCGTCTCGCGCACGCGGAATACAATGACACAAATTTAAATAACTGCGGTCGCTCGTAGGCGGCAGTCGTAAGAGATCGCAATTAGGACCCACTGTCAGTCGTCGGAGGAGAAAGAGAGAGACGGATATATTCGGGATACTACAAATGTATACGACATCTTTTCGCGTGAGAAAGTCTCCCGGCGTGCGGGAGACCGCGAAGAAGCCGCATTTCCTCGCTCTTCCTTGTCCGGGAAGATGCTACCGGTGGTCGCTGCCGATCCGAAGGGGGAATCCGCGTTTGACGCCGCGTAAAATGTCTTTGCAAATTTTATATTCACCGCATCGCGCGGCGGTTTTACAACGCGGCTACGGGATATATGTATATATACCGCTGCTGTAGCGAGAAGCAAACAGCGGAACGAGAAGACGATGGCTGGCTTTTAGCTTTTAGTAGCTCCAAGGGGTTGGCGCGGTTGACGTTACCTTTGCGATGCCGAACGAGTTGCAAACCCTAATATTGCTCCCATCGGACTCATAAACGTGATTGCAATCTTCTCTTCATCTGTTTCTTTTCTTTCGTTACTTCGCATAGTTTGCGTAGATTCAATATTCTGGATCGCACAAGTGATCTACATACTATATGTATACCTATATACACAGAGAGAATTTTCTCTTAGAACTTACCCTCTGAAAATCATGGTAATCGTGGGACAATATGGGTATGGAAAGTATTTTAAAAATATGTTTGATTAATTTTACCATACTTTTAGTCAATTTTACTATATTTTTATAGTAAAATTAATATACTATATAATATATATTGAGCGGTCGTCTTTATTTCCTACCAGAACACCCAGAAATTCTATTTGCTGAACTGAATATTTAGTTTTAATTCTTTCACCTAACGCGCATCTTATAACGAACATATGTGTCCAAAAGTTATTTAAATTCAATGAAATTTATGTTCTCTCTCGAAATATATACACAGAGAGAATTTTCTCTTAGAATTTACCCTAAAAATCATGGTAATCGTGGGACAATATGGTATGAAAAAAATTTTATGAGAATTTCTCTGATTAATATTTTTCACAATAAAAAATAAAATATGTTTGATTAATTTTACTATATATAGTTTAGTAAAATTAATCAAAAATTTTATATTTCATTGTGATAGATATTATTTATTGTGATAAATATTAATCAGAGAAATTCTCATAAAATTCTTTCCATGATTACTAGGGTAAATTCTAAGAGAAAATTCTCTCTGTGTATGTGTAATATTCTAAAAAATTTTCGAATGCAACTGTATCGCATTATACAATTAAAATACTATTATGCCATTTCAGATAATTGTAATAATTTAAATATATTAATATCTTATTATATAAGTGAGAAGTAGTAGTGTGCGATTTTGAATGTCGATGCATTAAAAATTGAAATTTAATCGTATTGAATAGCCTTCATGATTATTACACATAGTGCTAATTTTCATCGATAATAAGAATAATACGGAAGATATGACGTTTTTTCAAATTTGCTCTGATCAGAAAGTTATCAATTTCATTGACGATGTCGAGCATTTTTTTTTTTTTTTTTTTTTTTCCCGCCGTATCTAGATTATACCTTTGTGTCTGCTTTACATGAAAGCGTCGGCGAAAGTTTTACGGAGTCAACGGCCTTCCAACTTCCAACGGGTCCGAGGATGCCCGTTACAAGAGTATCCCTCCTCGCCTTTTTATCACATCCACTATACTCGTATATCGTCGGTGCACCGTTTACTTCGCTTTTTTTGTATCACTCGTGATATATATCAAAAGAGAGATTTCGATACTTTGCTTACGATTTTTACATACAAGTCTTATTAATCACTATTATTAAAGATTTTGAAGTCGATATCTATCTATCAATATAATTAAAAAATAGCGAAAGTACCTTAAAATCAAAGTATATAGTAGTTCAAAATATCAAAGTATTATAATATTGCAAGTAACGTTGTAATCTTCGAACATTAATTGCATCCGCATATTTGATCTTTAAAAGACTTTTCTTTCGTTATATTTGTTATAAAAAAATCTATCAAAAAGAAGTCTACACAT
Organism: Prenolepis imparis; assembly: GCF_030444845.1. NCBI lineage: Eukaryota > Metazoa > Arthropoda > Insecta > Hymenoptera > Formicidae > Prenolepis > Prenolepis imparis. Next base: position 18,900,447 of record NW_028141160.1, read on the forward strand.
TACGCACACATTTACATAGGGTTTTTTGTCTTCACTTCTAAAGAAATTATTTAAAGATGTGTATTACACATATATATATATATATATATATATATATATATATATAATTAGTTTTGAATATAAATAAAAAGAAACAAATATTAAGAATATCAACATTTAAAATTAAATTTAAATTAACATATTAAAATATTGTAATTATCCCTATATATGTGTACGATTACAATGAGTTAATATGTTAATTTTAATTTAATTAAAAATGTTGATATATTTTTATTATTTGTCTCTCTTGTAATATACAATCTATGTAATACACATCTTTAAATAATTTTTTTAGAGACGGAGACGAAGAATCTCATACAAGTAAAAAAATAATTCGGGAGTTGAAATTATTAGAGGGAAAATGAGCGTTTAATAGAACGCTTCTCACACGATTCCGTTCGGTCGGAAAAGCCACGGCTCCGTCTGCCGCGAATCATCGACTGACGTTAATTTCGCAATTGTAAGTCATACTTCGCAACACTCGGGATCTTACGGCAGACAGCAGTCGTTTAGAAATCAGTTCCCGCGAAGTGTTGGGTGCGATATATGTCCGTCGCGAATGTACCGCCTTAGCATACAATTGTGGGACGATACGACGGCGTTGTAAGGATCATGCTCCATTTCTTTTCTCTCTTCTCTGCGGGTTTTTTTCCCCGCAAGTCGTTGTCTCGCCGATTTGACCCACCGCAACAATTACACGCGGCGAAAATGTCTTTTCTTTCCCCATCTCTTTTTCTTTTTGCTCTTCTGCTTCTCTCGTTCAGTATCGCAATTCCGTCTCTTTCGTTCATTCGCCCGTGAGCCAACCGAGCTACTTTCGAGAGGAAAGCACTGGCCCTCGCTACATTGACAACGCTCGACGAACAATCGTGAGATTTCGTCGAGCATGTATATACCAATAACGTGAAAAACATGAAAAAACTAGAGTAGCAGAATTTTTAGCAGAATTACATATACTGAATCATATAATAAAACAAACTGTGACAATGAACTATTTATTTTCTAGATTTTAATATTATTCATTTTTTAGATTGCAATTATTAGATGAAAAATATAGACAAAGAGACATTAAAAATATTACAATTTATATGCAGACAATTGTAAACATTTTTATATAAAAATTAAAAATGCAATCTTATAGCGAGAAAGTTAAAAGAAATAAAACTTGGAAATTTTAAATTCTAATAAAAAATATTTTTTGTCGACTTTTTTTTTATGAATAAAAATTTATTTAATACATAACTCTTTTAGTTCTAAACTCATTTTAATAAATACGCTGTTCATATTCTTGATGCACAGATTACTATCGTCTTGTCATCATTAATAATGCACACATATACACATATATAAATTGGTTTTAATTGAACAGGAAGTATGTGTAGATAATGATGATGCTTTGGAAGGATAAGTGCAATGATGACAGTTACATACATGTGCGGAAGGGTTATAGATGAAATTATCGAACAATAATATGTGAAGTCATCGATAAGATTAATCAGGCATGGAATTTGACACGTGTTCCAATGTTTTGTCAATTCTATTCTGGTGCGATTAGTTTTATCAACTTTAACTTTAGCTCAATCGATTTAATTCTTTTGCAATCTATTATTACATATAGTATATACAAGAATAAAGAACAAAATTTTACACAATAACTTAATATTAACATTGTTTTTCTGACATATTTCTCACGATGTCAAGTATATTCATAGATTCTTCGCACGTTTTTTTCGTTCAGGTCACCTGAATCCACGAATTCGCTTCAAAACTTTTTATAAAAAGAATGGCAATGAAGGTATATGTGATATATATCATACTGAAATATTGGATATATAAGAATAAATTAATTTGCATAAAATTATAGTTGGGGGAATTTGTTACAAAATTTGACACCGGTGTGATTCGATAGATACTTAATGATAATAACTCATGAAATATTCACATTTAACGAGGATGAAAGAAAAAAATATTGGCATTTTTCTCGTATGTTAATAAAACACTCAACATCTGACACTTACTCCGTGAAATATTTAATAGTCATGTTTCCTAGTGATTACCTAGGTGCGATTATTCGTTTTTTCCCTCAATCTTGATCAATTTTACATATTTTTTTAGGTTAAATTACCGAGATTATTAACGTTGATAATTATGTTGTACGACTTTTGATAAACGTTACGTAGAAATCCATTTAATAAATAATTGAAAGAATTTGCATACCACGAAATATATTGCTATAAGTCTGATTGTGTCCTACTTTATCTCAAAAGACTTTAGTCTATCATCATATATCGACGAAAATGTAAATATGTAATTCCGTGACATTGTGAAAAAAATGATCATATCGTTGCTAAACATATTTGTTTTTCTGCGATTTAGTAATTTCACGATTAAAGATTCGACAAATCTGTTATTCAGTCACGAATATGTACAATCGATATTCTCAACGTGCTCGTGTTACACGTGTTTTACATTTGCCTATAAAAAAAATTTTATATGAATAAATAAAATAAATTTATGAATTATGAATTATATAGATACGAATACATAACGTGTTGATTCTTATTAATTTTTTTCACGTTATTTGTGCTGTTATAATGGGAAAAATATGTCGCTTGCTTTATAAAAACGTAGAATAAAAATACATGTATTTATTATCAAAAATATCTCATGATTTCATCCGTATTTTGAGGAATTCTGAATCGAGCTCCTCCTCTCTCCAACACACACACAACACAATAATGAAAAGAAATTTCACGATGACCTTTAATAAATAGCTGTTCGATGAGTAAATAATTATTCTGAGCAATGGCAGGTATTACGATCAGACGGAAAAGATTAAATTCAAATAATTTTCTTGCTCGTTTGCTTACGCTCAGCGGAATATTCCGTTGATCTACTTTTCTGTCCTGTATTTCTATATGTATATTAGAAAAGCTATCTAATTAGCAAATAAACGGTTGTGCGTGCATAGTTGTCTTTTCAATGTTTCTTGCGTCATTAGTCATTACAACAGTAATAGCGACTTGTACAGCATTCCTATAAAGAATAGTGAATAAAAAGATGGTGATCATTTGTGAGTAGCGATAATTAGCAGAGTAATGAAATCATTTAAAGTGTCGGGATTACGTAACAGTGTAAATTATCTTTTTTCCTAATAAGATATATTTATAAATTTCTTATAATTGCATAGCTCCAGTATGCTTTATGTGATTATATGATGTAATAGGATAACACGAGATAGTGAAATGAAATTATGTCAGCAAATAATTATGTTTGCTTTATGTATGTGTCTGTTTTAATTTTACTTTAATAAATTTAGATTAAATTTAGATTAATAAAATATTTAATAGTTTTTATTAAATTACTTTAAATACATCTAGTTTAAAAGCCGAACGTACATATACATAAAGTAACTTATTGTGTCTCTTCTTTGCTTTCTAGTACAGCCTTGGAACATTTTGGTTTCTATCTAAATATATTCATTTAGTTTTTGTTTATAATTGGAGTTTGGAATTTCACAATTATAATTAAAAAATTTATATTTTAATTATAACTTAAGCATTGTAATTCTTATCTAAAGCATCGCTATAAAGTTTATCTTGACCGAACGGCGAGTTGTGTCCCGAGTTATTTGCAAGATTCTAATTGATGCACGTACACATTGACATCGGGGTTAAATACCTGCGCGGTTGAACGTCTCTGCTCGCAACTGAAGATCGCGCAAAAAGGCGAGATCGGTCACCGAGTGTCTTACCCGGTATTTTTTTCTTCTTTTTTCTTTAACCAGCAAAGATCACCAAACTGCGTATCGCACAATAAAACGTGTTGCGCAATTATAACGAAATACATGGACAATTAGCGATTCATGTGAGACCAATGTCAATCTTGACGTAATGTGATTTGATCCGCAAGGCGATGATGACAATGAAAAATGTGAATTAGATGTACGGTTTTATGCACCGTTTGTCTTTTCCGAGGGCGTAAGCGTTTTCAGTTATAGCGACAATAATGACAGACGACTAATAAATCTGTAGTGATTTATTTCTAATAAATCACGTACTCTCTCGTAAGGCATCATCCTTGTTCACTCTTATACAAATGCAAATTTGCTGACTTTTTAAATATATCCTCGGAAATCTCAAGATGTGCTCTACACGAGAATATATTTACCTTGCGGATTCTTTTTACGGAATTACGCGAATCTTGAGATTCTTTCATCGTAAAAAATGCGATGACGAAATGTACGTTTCTTTTCTCAAGTTTTAGACCTCCAGATTTTTAAGTGAATATTAATTTTATCTAAAAGTTATAATACATATAACATAACATAACATAAAATATAATATAATAGATATAAATAAATATATAATAAATAGAAATAATAAATATATATAATATAAAAAATAAACTTTATCATAAAATGATATATTTCACCATAAATAGACACGATAATTTTATTTTATTTTTTGCTTTTTTTATTCATAGAACAATTCGTATTATTTGCCTAATTACATAACTTACGCAACCGCATTAAATATACGTTTAAATGAAACGTACATTAGTGCAAACATACTTGTTTTTATACTGTTGCGATAGTTATACCTGTCGCTTTTTTATGAATCAAGATTGATGTTTTGAACATAAAAATTCAAATAATGACCGTTGCACGATAATCACGTATGTTTTTACTTCACGGATTTAAACGCAATAGAAAAATTATTCATATAAGTTTCTATGCATCGGGGAAAATTCGCTTGTTTCGCGAATTAAAGATGCGTATTTCTTAATCGAAAAGTTTTGCTTGTAAAAAAGAATATATTATGTTATTCGATACACATATATCAAAAATTTGTTGGCTAAATTTCAAGATTAGTGACGGAATATGAATGATTATTCCAATACGTAGCTACGGTTGCTATTAGAACGAGTGAGATATATTATTTGTTTACTTCAATGCGATTCGTTATATAACTAAGTACTTGATATGTATCACAAAAGTCGATACGTTGATACGTTAACAACATATCAATGTATGTACAACAAATTCCAGAAGTAATTTCATAAAGATTCGAAGCATTTAATAATTCTTCAATAAATTTTATAAAAAATATTTTTTACATTGAAATATTTTTGTAATTGTAAATATTTCTAACAAAGAAAAGGTTTGTGCGCGTGTTGCGGGGTTACGAAAACGCGGCTGTCACAATTTTTATCTTCCATAGTTATTTAGCAAGAAGCGTGGTAAGTCACGTTTAAACGTAACAAAAGTCCACCTGCCGTTGCATAACTATGCCGGTTATACAAAAGCAATTATCCGCGCTGGACGCACATCTTTCAATTATGAAAAATATTCGTAAACAACATTGCAGTGTAGCGCGATAATGCGGATATTTAGCGCATAATGACAGACAATTTTAAAACTAGAAGAAAAGCATCTTTTAGAAGAAGCAAAAAAAATGTTTCATACGAGTCCGGAAATGTTTCTCCCGCAATGTTCTTTCGCAATGTTGAGGCAACCGACCGCCATGCTCCAGCAGTGCGCGAAATAGTTCTCTAACAGAAAACTGAATTTGCAGTCGTAATCAATCTTTTTAATGCTAACTCTAACGGTCAAATAAATGAGCGTTCGAAAAAAAAAAACAAAGAAATATTTACGATTCCTAATGTAATTTGTGTTGCGTGTATTATACAACTATTTCTTTGATGTATATATGCGTCTCGAATCTTATCGTTGGATGAAACATTTGCACTTATTGCGCGAACGAGAAGGTCTGCGTTAAACGAATTTTGGCGAGGATTGAGAAATCTCGCGGCAGTCCGACCAACAAGACTTCCGGTGAAAACCGTCATTTCCGTTGAGATAAATTAATTGGACAAACGCGCGTACTCGCCATATCTCGTATAGTACGGTTTTATAAGCGTATAGTACACGACAACCTTGTACTAAAAAGGCACGAAACCGTAAGTTTGCTTTTCGTTCTCATTTAAATTTTTATCAACGCGAGTTCTATATATAAGTTCATTACGCGCGTTGCGTGAGAGAGAGAGAGAAAACTAATTTTTCATGTTGACACAATTTCTGTAAAGAACGCGCAATTGCGTTTTTTGTTGATATTGTCGTTACGTATAATACTTGAACGTTTAACAAGATATGCCGGAAAAAACTAATTTAATATCGATTGGCAGTTGGCTCACTGATAATTATAATTGATAATTACTTTTTCTCCGCGTAAAAAAATAACTAATGCTTTCATATTATCTTTCATGATTATAGAAATTTCAAAGTACAATTTGATTATAATTTATTACGTGTATTTCAAAATTTTTGCATTTATTAGTTTATCCTATCGATATTTTTTTTCATCAATGAATCCTTTCGAAATAAATTCTGTTATACTTGTACACTTGACTTCGCAACTTGTACACTTTTCTAACACTTTCATGATGATTTTATTGTGAATCAAAAATGAATTTTAAATAAAGAAATTTTATTAAAGTCATAAAGCTAAAATAATCATAAAAAGTGGACATCAGAAGCTTTTAGACATCAATCTCTAATTTATGTAAATAATTTTCGCAAAATACAATATTATATTTAGCTTTGATTACACTGTACGCTGATTTATTTTCGCAACTAATTTGGACGTTCTCATATAATCGAAGATCTGAGAAATAAAAGAAAACGCATAAAAAATTTTTTTGAAATGGATATCTATTTATTGGATAATAATTCTAACTAAAAGTTTCGCAAAAATCGAATTATTAGTTACCACACATTTCTCAACAGCATTGTAAAACTCAACATAGTACCTATATACGAGTTTGACCGCGATCCAATAAATTTCAATCGATCAACTTCAACCTACTTTCGCGAATTATTTCGCGCATTTCTGATCGCATTTCGAATCTATTATAGTTGAAAAAAATAGCACATGTATTAGATTAAACGGTGTCACCGATTGACTTTGAACAAAGATTGACTTTGAACCTTGTGTTAATGATCATTTGTTTTATTTATAGAGATATATCGTGAATCTTGCCGGCGGGCAAGAAGAACGCGCAGTGACACTTGCGGAAGAAAAGGAGATGACACGCGGGGTCGCAGGAAAGAACGAAGCTGCGACTTTTCCGCACACGCGCGAGCAACAGCCTTGAAAACGGCAAATAATAGACAGTTCCTGAGTGATCGGCAGTCACTTATTAACGTGTCGACAATTTATTCGAGTTTTGCAATCTCCCTCGATCGCTGACACCGGTCGTCAGTCTCGAGACAGCTCTCATTTATCCAGCTCAGTCGTACAAGCAAGAGATTTATTCTCTTCTCCAATATCGAACGATAAAACGCAGCGAGGCAGCAGTGACACGATGTAGTGTAGTGATTCGGCCGAAGAAGGAATATTTTTACGTGAATTCAAAACGAACGCGAAAAATCGAGGAGAAATTATCCGCGAGTGAGAAACGGCGAAGATGAAGACGATGGGTGACGTCGTCGCGGATCCTGTCGATGAGAATGATGGGACGGTGCAACCGGCCGGCGCGAGCAAGGAGTTTGGTCATAGGACACTGAGGTCCCTGAAGAGAGGACTGGGCCGACTCTGGAGACGACACAGAGGCAACGTGTCGATAACAGAGTACGATCCCTCCTACAAGGTCGCGTATCTCGGAAACGTGCTGACTGGATGGGCCAAAGGTGAGAATGAAACTTTTTTATTTTATAAAATTACGTCTTTATCACTACGATTTATATTTTATAATTTTATTTTAATTTAATTATAAAATATATATACGAATATTAGGAATAAGAGAGATAAACTTTTACTTACAATTAATAGATTCCAAATTTTATTTACATTAAATATTTTAGTATATGGAACAAATGCTATTTGATCAAACTGGCAAATAGATATTTTTTTCTTTAATTGAAATTCACGACGTTTCGACCGTATGGTTGTGGTCCTTATCAAGCTACTCATTACTCAGTTTATTACACTTGATAAGGACCACAACCATATGGTCGAAACGTCGTGAATTTCAATTAAATAAAAAAATATCTATTTGCCAGTTTGGTCGAATATCATTTGTTCCTTTAATTTATCTACTGCGACATTAAAGAATTTCAATTATTTTAGTATATGTTTAATATATGCATATTTAATGAAAGGGTACATGGAATCAATATAATTAAACATTATTTCATAACGATTACGAAGCTCCCCTTTAAGCTATTTAAATTTACATTAATTATTCTATTCTATAAAAAAATATGTATAAACAATATGTTTATAAAAACACAATATCCATAAAAACAAAGAAAAGAAAATCACAATGTGAAATGGATACGTTTAGACTTATACAGAATGTCCAGTAATAATCACTCTACCCATCGTGTCCAGATAGAGCTTACTAATAACTAATAACAATAAGTAGGAAGTCCGTTTTGCGATCTTCGCAACAATTAATGACAAGTAAATTTAAAAAGATCGGTCAATTCGCGCAAATATAAGCGCGGGGCGAGAAGAGACATCCCACTTTACACGTTACACGCTCGCTAGGCGTAATACATAATTAAACTTGATTATTAATCCCAACGCTTCGTCACACGCTTAATAACCACGTAACATTGAGCTGTCTCTTCTCGCTGCGCGCGTGCTCGCGTGGATTGGCCGATCTTCTTTAATTAATTTCTCATTAATTATTGTGAGAATCGCAAAACATTGACTTTCCTAAACCCGCTCTACCCCTGTACACGATAAGTGGAGCGATTACTATCGGACACCCTGTATAAAAAACTCATAATTAAACTGTATTAAAATCGTATTGAAAGTATTTAATAATTCTCTCAAGTTGTCACATATCTGATACACAAACACATTTTAATACATATATTTATATAAGTTGAAAAAACATATATACGAATTTAAAATAAATAATTTGCATACATGTCGTATAATCGCCAAAAAAGAAGAGACAAATGGAATATACAATTTATATTTAGCTAAAATATTTACACAAATATTCATATATATGTATAATAATTATTATTCAAGCATTGCAGTTATAAATGGCTTATCATTTATAACAAATACTTTCTAAAAAGTCTTCATTAATCATAATAATGTTCCATAATTAATTAAAACTACGAATTTTTTAAATTTATCATCCAAATACTAAACTCTCTCTTTAGCAGTAGAATTTATCGTGGGAAATTATTTATTTGTAAACATATAAATCGCGAGCCATATTATTTGTAAAAATTGGCAATCGATATGTCTCACCAATTATTATCGAAACTCGCCGGCATTTTATTATTCGTTTAATCGAGTTATCGAATGATAGAAAAATTAAACCTGAGTTTATTCGGAAGGTATTCGTCATTGATAATTACGCCTCCAGATAAGCGGCAATTAAGAACGATAGATATACATCGCCAACGCATGCGCGCATTCTCTGGATCACACAGCCTTGCATGAATGATCAGCCGGAAGTGCGCGATACTTCTTGCCGGTAGATCGGCAAGGTCATCATCAATTCCGTATTCGTCGAGCGTTTATCGTACACGAGTCTCACCCTTCTCGTTGTCTCTGCATTAAATTGCCCTCTCGCATAAATCTTTTCTCCCCAGAGAGAAATTTATTTGCAGAGCGATGCGAATCTTCGACTAATTTAGAGTCGTAATGTTTTCCGCGAATGTCAAAATTCATCATGAATACGATTTTCAAATCGTGCATTAGTAATTAATCTTTTAATAATATAGGAAGTTCGAGAGAGAGATTGAAAGAGATAATATATAACATTTTTTTTTGCGATCAAGATTTCTTGAAATTTTGATCGAAAAGTAAGATTTCGTTATCTATATCCGCAAACGCAATAGCTGATTCAACAGATGTGCTTTATTTAGAGTTTTATTTATCGTGTTTTTTTTAAAAAAGATATGGATTTCAACCAAGATTTATTTAATTAATGAAAAAAATTAGAGTAAAGATACGAGACCTCTTTTCGACAAATTTCTGCTAGACGAAAACCAGTTTCAAGTTTGCCGAGGCATTTACGCTAGTGAGAAAGTTGTGACTTCCGAAAGCGCAATTTTTGTGATAACGAGAAGGCGGCACGTGACCTTTTCTCTCACATTCCCCCCGTGTTGTGCGCAAAATGACACGGCCTTCCGGCTCGCTTCGTGCACGAGTACCCTGGAAACGGTCGATCGCGGCCGAAATACGATCGCGCGCGAAACACGATCGCAACAACAAACTGAAAGCGCAATTCGATAAAATTCCGAGCTCCGACATGACCGTAGAACGGTCATCGTTGCGCGCGAGGTTAAAAAGGAGAAGGAATTATATAGTGCAATGACCGGACACATAGGCGTATACACGGCACGGAGCCCCTGACTTTCTCTCCGCGTCATCTTTTTGCCACGGCCTTTTAATCGCCGTCGACAGCGCCATTATTACGGTACGGCTTATTCGCTAACGCCTATTCGATGATTAATTAATTCGCGATTGTCCCCCGAGGTATAAGCCGGTGTGCGAAATGTTGACGACATATGTTGCATTGACATACGTATACGCGCGAATAGCGCTCGTACATTATGGCACTTGCCTCTATTAATGCCTTTAACTGGAATCGACCGGCCGTATTTAGCGTTAAGCGTAAGAAATCGGATGTGATGTAAAACAAGTACGCATAAACACACACATACACACAGCTGATTAAATATTTGTATTAACTGCTATACAAGTATAGCATCAGTAATGTTAAATACGATAATAAGAAGAGCTAAGAAAAAGTTTAGTGATTTTTAAACAATTTTCTATGTAGTTCTTTGACGCATCTTTCTTCTTAAATCGTATTTGCCTCATGAGAGAGTTTTGCATTTTAGAATTAAAAAATTTATTAATAATTTTTTTCACATATATATATTTGTATAAATATAAATATTTGTATTAACTGCTACAAATATAGCATCAGTAATGTTAAATACGATAATAAGAAGAGCTACGAAAAAGTTTAGAGATTTTTAAACAATTTTCTATGTAGTTCTTTGACGCATCTTTCTTCTTAAATCATATTTTTCGAATTTTCAAGAGTTTTGCATTTTAGAATTAAAAAATTTATTAATTTTTTTCACATATATAGTAATATAATGATTCTAATTATACTAAAATAATATTCCTGAAAGTTTCTGTGCAATTATATGCAAATATTCCATAATTACTTTCTTAAAATAGCATTATAATGATAATTTTACTCACATGGTATAAATAGCCTTAACTCTTTATCGCGGCAGATTTAACGCGTCGTGTTTGTATTTTTAATCAGTGTGGAGCTGATATGCAAAGGGGATCTAAAAACAAAACATGGAATTTCCAGTTGAAAATCAGTTTATTATACTGACATGATGTATGCATAAAATCGATATATTGGTTTCTTAATAACACATATGTATATAAAATCACTTCCATTGATTTTCAAAAATTATTTTTCTCCTATTATTAGACACGAGCATACGAAATTCTCATCAGATTATATTAATTAACATTGCAGCATATTGCAATAAATGCAATACAACCTGATAAGGCAGATCCGAGAAAGATTAATCTTATAATATCAATATAAAACACAGATTTCTTTCACAGATATGATTATATTAGGTATTATAAAAAATTAAGATATTGATTGTCACTTTTTTTTAGATTTAAATTGCATTATAAAAAACTTAAGTCATTTTTGATAACGAAGATTATTTTCATAACTTTCATTAATATATAAGTAACCGGAAATATAATTTATTATAATATATTATATATTATATGTGTACTTAAATTATAGTACTCTATTTAAATCCAGAGGGAAGATGTATCTCAAATGATTCAAAAATATTTTATATATTTTTTTGATCTATAATGATTTAAAGAGTATCCAAATTTGATTTAAAATCCAGGAAAGATATGAAAAGCTTTTAGCCTTGATTAACTTCATACTTAAACATATTAAATATATATTTAAAAAATTGTTTAATATTCCGCAATGCCGTTCTTATACGACAGACGAACACATGTAAAAACACGCTTTCAATTTAGCTTTGGAAGGCTAACGGTCTCTGCGTCGAGGTTGCGGAACGAGAAATAAAAAAGTATATAAGAAAGCTTCACTCTGTGTGCCACTGGTCCTTCCTTTCAAATTCGCGCTATGGTTTCCAGTTTTGCCTCCAACTTGTTCTCGTTGACCTTCGCGTCACCTTCAGAAGAAGAAAAATACGCACAACGTTTTATCCTACATGCATCTTTAGTTTACATTGTTTACATACAGTCGAAAAAAGACGCAATTAAGAGAGTTAACAACACAAATCACGCAGACGACAATTATTCTCTTTTAACATAGGGTGCTTATTTATTGAAAGAAATATTTGAATTTTTCATGAGACCTTTATATACACAGAACTATAGACATTATACATTGGAGAATTTTTTCAGGAATTTTTATCACTTTGTCAAATTGACCGAAAAAACTTGTTTTCATATCTTTTTCCTGTTATATTAATTTTTTTAAAATTACATGTTTAATAATGATTTATAAAAGAATTAAAATTAATTTAACAGAGAATAAAAAGAAGGTTTTTTGGTGAGGTCTGTGTCTTTGTTTTTCAATTATTTAATTTAAAATTTTTAGAATTTATATACCTAATAATTTATTTGCGTCATAGTTTAAACTACAAAAAACGTGATAAAAATATCGCGTGATTTTAAAGTTACATGTATTCTTGATCATGATAAAATCAGACAAAAAGAAAAAAAAAAAGGAATATTTATGATTGTAAAATCCTTGGAAGTGAAAGTCTTAAGAAGCAAAAAGATTAATATTGAAATTATTAATCTTGTAGTCTTATAAGAGAGAGATCAATGTCACAAAAAACTTAACACTGAAAAAATTACTTATTATATCGCTTTATTTCTATAATTTTTTTAAAGACATTTTTAATTTATTTCTTGATATAAGAGGAAACACGATTGTTTTTTTTTCTTTGCAATCACGCGATTTACACTACGTATGTATTCTATCACGATACTGAAAAGTGATAGGCATGTTATATCTCCGACAAGTTGCACAATTCTAGGTGTCTGATAAACCGCGAATTATATCAGTAGAGCGCAAAGCCGGCATCCTGTTTTTTTACTCACGATCGTGATTACATTCGAGAAATTTTAAGACGTGTTTCGCTTTTCATTAATTATCCACTTGTTCATCTTGTTCTTCCCTGCGAAGTTAACAGCTATTAGTTTGCGAGTCTCACATAGGAATCTTTTGTTCGCCTTTATTATTTGCCATTGACTGAGAATATTACACATTGTGATAATAAAATTCATTCGCTACATCAACTTACAATTAAATGAATTTGCACTGAAATTTAAATCGTAAATTAAGTTTCGACTATAAATGAAATCAAAATCAAGTTGTTTTTTAATTTCAAATGGATTTTATTTTAATGATTGTGTTAAATCTATGAAAAGAGATTAATTCGTGGTTTAAAAAAATTCAATAAATATGACAGTTCTGCATAAAACCAATTATATATTACATGAATTTGAATATAAACTTTAAAAACTATATTTATAATATTTATGAAGATAAAAATGTAAACGGGCATTTAATAGGTTTGTTTTCTATTCCTGCACTGGCTGAACTGTGCAAGAATAGAAAATAAACCTATTATATCTTATATTTATCATGTTTAACATGATTTAATAAATAACATATGCAAATGCATAATTTCTTCTTTTTTTTTCTTAATTATATGAATTTATATATACTAATTTGATACTTATACAAGATTTATAGAAACATAACAGAGTTATTTAATAATTGCAAAATCCCTAAATAAGAGATGACTTAGAAATATGAGGATATGTAAAATTATTTTCAATTAGTTATAGAGACATTAATATTATTTCTAATAATATATATATCTTTTTGATTTATATTAATTCTTGGATTGTTATCACGTATTCAACATTTCAATTTCAATTTTTTAATACATATTATCAATTTCAAATAAAACCGATTCTTAAGTTGTGTTGATTATATGTCAGGTAATGACATTATTATTATTTTACTCTATTTTTGTTTGCACACAACTGTATGAAATATTTATAATATATTATTTTATGTAAAGACGAAAATTATTATCTATAAATGACGAAAAAAGATTACTCAAGAACACTTATTCAATATTCCTTAAATTTATGATGAAAAGAAACATTAATTGCTACTAACAATAGAATCAAAGTAATGATATTAATGTAAAGTACACATTACAAAAGTGAGAAAATATAAATACCAAGTACATATTCTTATTTATAAAAGAATGCCATTTAATAACAGTTTTCTCTCATTGTCTTTATATATATTTGATAAAATATAGCGGTTTATTTTACATAATAGTTCTCTACTGTATGGCGCTATATTTTTATATAACTGCAAAAACGATTAAAATATTATCTTTTGCTATAGATTCCTACATAGATAAGTTTTAACTTATATAAAAAAAAATTATGCAGAGTTAGTTAGCAGAAATATAGCACTTGCAAGTGTTTTTCAATTTAAAATTAAAATTATGTTCGAGGGGACAAGCAATTTCATGAAAATTGAAAAAGTTAAGAAGTGCTCGTAAAAAGCTTGCAATAAATATCGACGATGAAAAGAAAAACATCAATGAAAGGAAAACGTGCCGTACAGTCACGCCAAAGTTATAAACTTTGAAGTTTTGCTATGGTCATTAAATTATTATGTTTACAAAACTTCCTTCCTCCTTCTCGATCGAGAGGGTTTCGTGTTATGTAATTACGAGAAAATTCGACTTGTATCTTAAAGAGAGACACATACTAGTAAACAAACTCAAGACTATTTTTCTGTTATTACTGAACTACCGTAATAATTATTAAATTTTTACAAAACAATTTTATGTCGCGCGTTAAAAATTATACATATATCTATTATACTTTTCTATTGAAAGTATATTTCCTCTTTTTATGAAATGATTGATATGCATTTTTTGGAGATGACACATTCATACAGGATTATTTAGCATTATTGTTGACTACAACAACAAATCACAATGTAGATTATATTTCTCTTCGTAAGAAATATCTTGTGCTTTTTGTCAAATAAATAATGAAATATTCAAAACATAGTTATAATAGGCATTTGTAGCACGAACAATTTTCAAATTATAAGTATAATTTGTAAACCGAAAATTAAATGTAGGAAAATGCACGTGCAAATGTAGGAACGTGCATAGTGCACAAATGTATAATTTATTAAACAATTACGCATAGAAGTGACGTATGAAAATTGTTTGCTCAAGACTGTCGGAGTTTCTCAGGAATGATTTACTTCGTTTAAAAGGGGGGGCCCCGTTATTATTGCACCGTTTACCCTACATCCATGTAACGTTATTCATCGTCTGACTGCACGCGACATTCGGTCTCGTCATGCGATGCCAACGTTGTTTTCTCGTGGAAAGTTCTCTTGCGGCGTTCCGCGATGCGCGCATTTTCACGAAATCCAGACAAAATGCACGAGAGCTGATACGCATGGCATGGTTAACGGAGGAAAAATTAACGGTCGGTCGCAACATTACCTTTAATATACCGAACACCTAACGTGTTAACACGTTATAATTTGGCGGTGTGACGATCCGACGGCTCTCTCGCTATCGCTTCCTGTTCCGGGTCGTTCCAGACCGCCTGGTTTTCCGTTCGCAATAATTCGATCGCGACTCGTCATGGAGTCCTAGATTTTCGCGAGTTTGTTTTAACAGATCTGCAAATTTACAGCGTATACTCTCTTTCATGTCACAAGTCAGGGTGTATACTCCCGGAAAAAACCTTGAAAACCTCAGGAAATTTTGTTTTACCTTGAAAAATCAGAGAATTCTCATGGAATTTGATTGAGATTCGGGGAATTTAAAAAAAAAATTGCCCTTTTGATCATTTTACTCTTATTTTTTAACACTTAAGAAACATATGTCTAACATCTTTGCAATATTTAATTTTTATTAAAATTTTGTGCGATTTTTTTTATTAACGATCTATTTCAGTATCAAGAATTTATGTAAGTTCCATAAAAAATTGTTCAATTTTTTAACGGGTAATATTTAAAAAAATTAGTGCTTCTTATTTATTTAATAAATATATAATTAAATAAATAATTTAATAAACAAATACATAATAATTTAATAAATAATTAATTTAAGTAAATTAATATTCCTTAACACGTTTATAATAAATTATTTTTTGTTTTCTATTTTTATTTTATATTATATTCTTGCTTATATTTTTAGTGTTTAGATATAATGATATATCGCACTTTGTTATTGTCCAAATTAATTTTACAATTAAAAAATCAATATTAAATGGTAGAAAAATTGCATTCTTGATAACTTTCCAATCGTATGAATAGGAAACATTTTAAAAAAAGCGCATACAATAAAGGACCTTTTAAAAAGCTGCATCTACAAATTTTTTTATTTTACCTGAAATTTTAAACGAAAATACCGGGAAGATCAGGGAATTCTCAGAAAATTTTTTTACAAAATTTGAGTATACACCCTGCAAGCGAACAAATAATTTTTTTTTATTTAAAAAACGCATTCATTAAATAAAAATATTAATCAAATTCTCAGCAATGAGTTGCAAGTTACTTTCGAAACAAAGTCCACAAAATGGAATTGAATGAAGACCAATTTTCTTCTCGGATTCTCTTCTCTCGTTTTGCTCCTTCATCCGTGAAGCCTTTCATTTTTTTAAAACAATGTTGCGATCGAAAAGATCGTAACGCGGCACGCCAATGCACTTGGACGCTGCGCGGCGTTTCACCTGCAACGAGGGATCGCTTTTATCGGATCTCCCCGCGCGCGCTCGTACTTTCTCCGGACACGCTCGGAATAAAATGTTGCTCCAGCGAGACTGTATAAGGCTTCCTATACGCAAATTAGCCGGTCATCACCCAGAACCATCATTGTTATCTGCGGTTCATTTGCATTCGATTTCATATCTCCTTTTTTTCCGGGGAAGAGCTCGGTCACAGCTCGATTGCGGCGCGCAGATCTCGGATTCGCGTAGCATGCATGCTTTCTCTCAACGTTATATGGAAAGATACTGCTTTATCTTTTTTTTCCGAGATATTCGGTAAACGGAATCACGTCACGATCACTTAACGCTAATAAACGCGAGAAGCAGCAGCGGGTTTATGTATCCCTCTCACGTCTTAATATTTACGTCTCGCGCGCGATGATATGAGAACGAGAGAGAAACGAGGACGAACTCGCGCGATTATCTTCTTCGGTAAGTGGCGTGATTCGCTTCGAAGATCCGCGTAGGTATCACGGACGATTTGCGAAATCTTATGAGAAAACGACAGAGATGGAATCGTACATGTCCGGATCTCGTATCTTTTCCGGAGTACAATATCTTCGGTCGGATTCTATACACACAGAGAATTTTCTCTTAGAATTTACCCTGAACATCATGGTAATCGTGCAGGACAATATAATTATATACTAATTATATACTAAACTATATAGTAAAATTAATCAAACATATTTTTTTATATTTTAACGTGTAGATATTATTATTTTTATTGTGATAAATATTAATCAGAGAAATTCTCATAAAATTCTTTTTATACCATATTGTCCCACGATTACTATGATTTTTAGGGTAAATTCTAAGAGAAAATTCTCTCAGTGTAGGAGGTTTCTCCCTCGTCTCTTCGATCAATGTCCAATCTGTCGCGTCGCTTCGAAGACGCAAACTCGGCAATTAAATGCTCTGTTAAACTGAATACGCGCGTCTTAGAGTTAGTCATCTGCTTCTGCTTACAGAGCCTCTTTCCTGGAAGAGCATATGGAATTCAATAAACACGCATGAGTTCAATTCCACGTCATTCCATTGTCTATATCGATCTCGATGCAAAGCATTAGTTTAGTATAATTTAATCGTTTTTTTTTATTCACTGCCTAAAGAGTGCTTATTGCATTAATAGCAGTCATTTGCATTATTTTGAATTATAAATATACTACATATGATTATATTTTATAAATTTATATGAACAATATTGCTTAGTCAGTTTTATTTATATAAATGCGCTTTTTCTCTTATAATTATATTATTTATTATATTATATAATAATATCATTTACGTATAATTTTTAATCGTTTAATTATATATGTGTATACATAATATTACAGAGACATATTATATATTGTTTTTCTTAATCATTTAATAATTATAAGTAAAACCTCTCAAAAGAATTATCTTATTATCATATTAATATTTTGACTCATACGCGCAATTAAACATATCTAATAGTTGAGTAATATAAAATTTATAGAATAAACTTTAAATAAAACTTATTAAGCTTAAAATAAAACTTGTTAGAAGTCATGTATGGAATATTTATGACACAGTAGTGACTAGAATATATTTATGCATCTGTGATAAATTTTTAATTAATTAAAATTTGTGTTTCTATTTCTTAATTAATTAATTGCACAAGTATTGCTTGTAATCTTCTTACATGTCTTGTTTTCTATCGTATTCGTTTTCTATCATGTTTTTTATTTCAAAATCATCAAGCCATTCCCAGCTGTTGTTATCAAGTGTTCTGGATATAAATTAAAAGCAACAGCCGATGACGTTGAAGGATTACGTGTGTAACGCTATTTGCATAATGATTAACCTAAGACATCGCATAAAATGCCAGGAAATTTTTTGTCGCTTCAAAAAGTCACCGCTTTGTCGGCAATCGTGCTACGATTATCAATCTTGACCGATAGGGCAATTTGCGCGATGTGATGCACAAACAGAAAGATGAGATTCGTATAGCGTTCGCAATTATTACAGAATTAATTTATTTATCAGCAATAAAAATCAGTTTAGCTTTTTATATATTTATAAAGATTTTTTTTTCGTGTCGTACACGTACGTAGATTGTCCGGAAAGATCGGCGGATACGAAATCTTTTCCGTGAACGCGATGAAAAAAAAGTCTGCTTCAAAATCACATATTTGTTGACCTGAACTAGATTTTAATTTATCACCGCCGTGCTAATTAGAGTATAAATACTAGATCGTTTACATTAACATCGATAAACGAGTACGTGGCGTTATGCTGTCGCTTTTTTGTGCGAACTGCTTTTAGATTTGTCCGAAGGATTTTTTTTTTTTTTTTTTTCCGCAAGAAATTCCAACATTGCACATCTATCTTACATCTCGCCATCTCTCTCTTTTCTTTTCTTTTTTTTTACCTGCACCTTTCTCTCTCTTTCTTTATCCCTCTCCTTCTATTTCACCTGTTGGCTCGCTTTCGAACTCTACTAAGTAACTGTACTTACGTTTCCTGTATCTCTAAATTGGTAACGCGATCCAAATCGGCGTGTAGCGGCGAATCGAACTGTATCGAAAGTCGGAATATACCGCGGAGTACATAAAACGCGGAATTCCATCTCATCCGTATGCTCAATTATGGCAAGAATGTCGTAATACATAGCTGAACATAGGCATGCGCGTACACACCTATAGATAATCTGTCCTAAAGTGATATACATATTTTTGTTGAACCGACAGTTCCGCGATATTTTCAATCTTACTCTTTGCAGTAACTAATAATATTAAATCATTTAAAAGAAAGCCCTCTTTCTCTCTTGAGCAAACACCATGGTTTAATTATTTTTGAACGGAATAGCTCGGACGATTATGCTTTAAAATTTTACGAGGTATTTTACGAGGTTGAAAAGCTCGAAACAATTTTTATACAATTAATATAAAATTCTACCGTAACAATTCTCGCAAAGTTGAAAAACCTCAACGCTTCCGCAGGTGAAGGCTGCGTCGAGAAGCCTGTATCGACCTTATGGCGGAACTATATGACAAGTAGCAGGCCCGATGTCTCTATGAGGCTGACCATAACCAACGGTGGTCTGACCGCGACCACAAAGGATCACGGTGTCACCGAGTACTGGGCTCATCGTGTGACTTATTGCACGGCCCCGGTTTCGCACCCGCGACTCTTTGTCTGGGTATACAGGCACGAGGGTCGCAGGTTGAGGCCGGAATTGAGGTGCCATGCCGCTCTGTGCAGCAAGGAATCCACCGCAAGGAGACTCGCCTCTATTCTGAACACCAGGTTACAGCAGGCGCTCTTAGAATTTCGCCGAGATAAGGTCTCCAGGCAGAATGCCAGGTAAGAACAGCATGTGTGACAGCATCGCGTGCTAGGAGCGAATTATATCTGTCAAGAAAAAAGTTATTTCAATATTGAATTAGTGACAGTGTGTGTTAGTTGTTGAAAAAGATTTAGCGAATTGAGAATATTAATATCAAAATCGTATTTCTTTCTCGGAAATGATAGAGATAAGCATAAGTGGAAGAAGTCACGTTGGAGTTTACCATAAGAACATGGTATTAGCGGAAATTAACGGGTACTATCTAAAGTTTAACAAGCAATTAGCGAGAATTAGCAAATGCTACGGCGATATTTTGTGATGGTATTGTTGTATTTACCGGGAATTAGAACTGCATTAGAGGGGACTTAATAAGACATACATTTCAAAGTATTTGCGTGCTTCTGTTTATTTGTTATATTAGATAAAAAATGTATAAAATTAAGTTTTCATTTGTCGATCAATTATTTAAGAATTATTTATATGTGCGTATATAACTTTTCATTCAATTTTTTTTAGTCGATTAATTATTTGAGAATCGTTCGAATATATGTAAAATTAAATATTTGTATAAAATATAATTAATTCTTAAATAGTTGCTCGACAAATGAAAACTTGAAAGAAAATTTTATATATTTTTTTATCTAATATAACGAATATATATCTTTCGCTCTAATTAAAACTGAACAGATCGGTCGCGCGACATAATTTCTCAAACAGAATTCTTCGAGTTTCCGTTAGGCTCATTTCAATATCGGGCAATGGCGCACATTCCTCGCATTTTTCTCATACCACATTCGTTGTATCGTCGTTACGTCGACCATACGAATTAAGTTCCACCGCTTAATTGAAGAGAGAAATTTTCTATCTTTGCTCTTAAGAGGTACGTGCAATTACGCACGTTTATGCATCCACCGTACAATCACAATTCCGGTCACGATTGTAGATCGTTATGTGCGCGTGATCGAGTCACGATCCAGGACGAGAAGTGATCACCGGTCGATGTACATTCGGGTCAGTGTTTCCAAGTCATAGGTCAAACATTTGTATTCTTGCTGGAATTGCACTAATACGATTTTAGGTCGCTACTTCCTTCAACGCGTCATTCAAAAATCTTTTCTTTTTTATCGAAGAAAACATAATTAATAAATACTGTATTTTGATAAGTTGATAAAATGTATAATAATTTTTATGATCTTAATTAATTAATAGCTTTTATAAGAATTGGAAATTTATGATATATTTTTCATCAGAGATATATATGTGTGTGTGTGTGTGTGTGTGTGTGTGTGTGTGTGTGTGTGTGTGTGTGTGTGTGTGTGTGTGTGTGTGTGTGTGTGTGTGTGTGTGTGTGTGTGTGTGTGTGTGTGTGTGTAAATCAGCAGAAGATAACGTGTAGCTAATAAAATTACGAGAAACAAACATAGAATAATAAAATCTGTTTCTATTATATTTCAAGAAAATTTTACTGAGAGGGATTACTTTTGTGTTTATTATTTTATATCTGCTTATTTTGCTGAGAGAAATGCGATATTAAGGCAACATCTTACATTGATGAAATAGATTATCATGATATACTTTGAATTGTTTCAGGTTGTCTCTGGCAAGCGCATTGTATGATAATCCGTCGTTACCGCGTAGAAAGCTTCTTCTGAGCACCGGCGGTCAGAACTATCGACCGCCCTTGGAAAGGTCGAAAAGCGCACCAAAGCTATCAGCGATCGAAGAAGATACAGTAGCTGAAGAAATGGAGCAGCAAAGGCTGCTGGAAGAATTGCATTCTTTGGAGACCGTGGCGCGCAGCTGGGAAGATCAGGATAGCTGGAGGATAGCTAGGCTATTGGACGCTCTCAATCGCGAATCCTCTGACGAGAACGGTAGCATCTCCAGCGGATGTGAAACCGCCAGCACGGCGACAAGCGAAGAAAGAGCCATCGGCGCAGAGGAGCATCTCGCACGAAGTTAGTATTGTTCGCAGAATTTATTATGGTCGAATATATCGGACTTTATTAAAATTGCGCAAAGCAAATGATAATTATTTTTCCACGTGTCTCTTTTTTTAAATTATATATGACAATTATATGTGAAATATCATGCAAGAGCAATTATATAGATAACAACTTGAAATTATGCATATTTATATTTTGTACAATATCTAATTAAGGATAAACGAAAAACTGCAATTTACTGTGATCTTGCATATTAAGTTTTTCTACGCGACTTTAATATTATGAATAGTTAAACGAGAATACTTATTCTTTACTTAACATTGAGTTAAAAAATATACGACTAATTAGTAATTATTATTTCCTAATATCGTATTTATTTTTAAGCACTTTGTTGAATAGTACATATTTTACATTGGGACATTGAATCTCTTTTTCTGTTCAGTAACAAGCTTGTCAGTATACATATTTTTGATTTTAAAAGTTATTTTTAAAGTTTTTTAGAAGAGGTGTATAATGATTTGGGGATTTTGATATCTGATTACATCGAAAAGAACAGTTGTTTGACGAGTTGCACCAGTTGCGATGCGTGGCATATAATGTTATAATGTCATTTCTCTTAAAAACTTGCTTACCTTTAAAACTTTTCCAGATCAAAACGATCAGCGAGGCTCAATCAAAAGGGTTATTTTCTCGGAGAATCGAGATAGCAAGGAACTACTAGGACCACGAAGGAATTCGGAGGGATCGCCTCATTTCATGACGTGCGCCGGTAGTCCCCGGTTCAATCCTGTACATCCTACGAAGAGGTTTCCTTTTAGAAGCGAGGAAGAAGAATCGATGGAAGAGGAAGAAGAGGAGGATACTGCTTCGAATATGTTCGATTTTGAAGATATCGAGGATCTTGATGTAGTAGACTATCGACCAAGAGGTGAGGTGTTAAAGGTGTTAAGCAGGATCGAAGAACAAAATAGAGAGAGGCGAGCGAATGAGAAGTATCCTGATAGGACACGCCATGAATATCTGCAAAATGAGGAGACTTCATTTTTAACTCTGGATTCTCTCGATGAGGAAGCCGATAGCGATGAAAGCGGTTACGTGGAGGCGCCACCAAAGTCTTTATTAGGTCAAGATGATAGAAAAGAAGAGGAAGAGAGCGATCGTTCGGGGTTGAGTTCGTTCAAAAATCAATTGGAAACTGCGCGTAGAAACGTAGAAACTGACGGGAACGAGAATCAAAGGATGAAGCACGAAGATCCTAAAATAGACGAGCAAAAGAAAATAGAATCTAAAAAGGTGGAGAAGAAGGATTCTTTATTAGTGGTCGACGATAATCAAAGAATCAAAGAGAAAGAAAGAGAGAGAGCAGATTTTAAGTATCCTATTTCAGAAACTATCAAGAAGTTAGCTAGCGCGTCACTGAGATCCAAATCCCTCGAGATGACGAGCAACAACTGCTTGAACGTCTTAAATAATTTTAAAACCTCCAAGTCATTTGATAGTACGAGAAATGATGAAATTACTATGGAATCGCCAAGTCTTCACCAAAGGAAGCAATTATTGGCACAACGTGGTGTTATGGTTTGAAAAATTTTTTTTATTTTATACATATGTATATAAGATTGAATGGAAATTGATGAATGAACATTTCATCGAATTTCCATAAACAATCGAAGATACTTACTATATTTTACAAAAAAAGAGTTTATAGAAGGGAGTGTGAAATAATTTTCGATCCAAAAAGTGCCTGATATTATTCTTGACAGATTTATTAAATTTTATCAATTATTTAGTTTATTGGATGAAAATAGGGTTTAATTATAAATATTTATCCTGGAGTCATTTTCCTTACTACTCGTAGTACTTATAATATATAAATATAGATATTAATTCGGTGATGGATACACAGATTCAGTTACTAAGAAATTCTACTAAAATAATGTCAAAGCAATGATCAAAATATATCTTAAATATGCTTTACATGCTTTGGAAGAGTTAGCTTGAATGTGCTTGATTGTTAGTTAAAAAAAAGCCATCATCGAGTTAAAAAAAAACCTTCAGTGCTGGAATGTAGACCCTGAATGCAATATTCTAAGGTGTATGATTTTTCTAGTTAATTTTTGAAGTCTAAGAATTGTGACTTTACAGAAAAATTTCGGAGCTTTTTTTATAAATTATTTACAATAATTATTATTATATATAAATATTATTTTATTATTTAATAACGAACTATTGAGATTTTTTATTCTATTCTTTTTTATTATTATATCGCGCAGAGGGGATAATCTACTTCCGGTTCTGACATTACTACAGGTCGACAAGGAAAATATACTCATACTATATACAAGATAGATATGAAAATTGAAACTATTAAATCTTTAATATTAATGCCTGTTGTATGTAGTTGTAGTTTTGTGGTTAAAAACATTCTATTTGCAGATTGCAATGCAGGCGATTGGTAATATTGGAATGAAATCAGTTCGTGCATAAATTACAAGAGTAGTTGCTTTGATCAAGTATAATGAGCTCGATAATTTGATAATATGATTTTTCACGTTGTTATATTACGCTTCCATGAACAGGATTCGCTTTTCAAAGCCTTTATTAGAAGATTAGTTGCAAAAAAAGTCCATTGAACCATTCGATTTGTTGCCGATAATGCAGCTCGTCTTGTTGATTGTATAACGTTGATGTTGGTCGTACATGTGTTTTTGATAAATGAATGTGCCGATAAATCGGCAAAGCTAAGATTTGATTTTGTGGAATAGAAAATAACCGAAGGCAGTACAGTTAATGGAGAATAAGTGACTGTGCTTGTAAATATAATTTTTCACAAGGTGGAAAGAAATTATGTTTTTCGTTCATAATAATAAGAAAATGATAGTTGTTGTAGGGGGTACAATTATTTCGTTTTCATTGCGCTCGTTTTCGAACGTGTTTTCTAAAAGCAATCGAAAATTAATATCAAATTCCAATATTGTGCTACGTTTAAACGTACTAAAGGCATACAAAAATGATTTTTTTTTAGCATTGGATATATCCACTATTTATGCAAGTTCTGATCTATAAGAACTCGCAATGATTTGTTAGATAACAGAAATAAATGTTTTTCTTTTTTTTTTTTTATAGATTGATTATTACATATAACAAAAATTCAACATTCCATTACAAGTTGATTTTGGATAATGTCAAGTATTTTACTAGTGGTGTTTAGTCACGTATAATATAGCATGTATTATCGGTAAATCGCTAAAACGAGTATTTTAAATCGAACATGTCCGGAGGATTTTGCCGTCCATGCGAAATCCGAGATTGTGCCAGATACGGCCAAATTCTCTATGGTGACAACAGTCCTTGTAAAGAGAAAGGGAGAGATAGATAATACCAATAAAATAAAGGAAACTCGAAGAGTGAGAAACACCTGGTTTTAAAACCTTTTCGCTCCTGATCTTTGAAGTCTCCCCTCGCGTTGGCATACAATATCGCATCTAAATCAGCGTCGTGACCCGACACGAATCGGTCGATAATTACACGGCTAGCGTGCCAGAAAACGTAAATCGCAATTTTTAAAGTCTCCTTAGAGTGAAGAGTCTTCTCCGCAAATCCGGGTCGAAACGATCGAATAGGAGCATATGGTCGATGAACTTGATCAATTTTACCCAGCATCTATCGTTCATGAAATTATTTTGCAAATGAAAGAAATTTGTGTATGATACATGAATATTGTATTAATTATTTACCTTTCGTGTTCGAAGAAACTCTGACATCTCAAGAAAGATTTTTATATACTGTTATAACTCGCAAACGATTTATAAAAGAATATAATTTACTATAAAAAATACATTAGAATGTAAATAATTTTTTCTCTCTTAGAGAAAATATATATAACTAAATTAATAATTTAATTGGCATTGATGAAAATTGAAGAATAGTAAGATATATCTAATTTTATTAAATTTTTGCTAAAAAAAGGAAGCAGAATTAGAGATTTGCGAAACTTTGTAATTGAGAAGAAATGAGCAATGTTAAATGTAAAATACACAGTTATGTTTACAATATACACACAAAAAATCATTAAGAAACAATCAGAAAAGATAAAAGCCAAATTAGAATGGTGCTGTGAAGAGGAGTTTGTAAATTGCACAAATTAACTAGTGTGGGAAGATATAAGATATATATTATTATTAAAGATTTATTGATGATTACTCAATTACACATATCATATTCATATTTTTTTCTATAATGTAATAAGATTTGCATACAAAATAGTATCACTATAGAATACTACGAGATTTAATTTACAAAATAATAAAATTGAAGAAAATATTACAAATGTGAATTGTAAAAACACAAAGAGAAATCTACACTTTTTTTAAATAATTTTGATCCGACTTGTGCACGCAATTATAAAAATTCTATTATATATATTGCTATATATTTTTATAATTAATATAAATTTAATTGCAGTAATATAAAAAAAAAAATTATCGCTAACAAAATACGAATCCGATACAGTTTGGAGATAAGCTCTTCAAAACGAGCGATAATTATGTATATATATAAAAAGAAAAATTTTGATGTCACCAGCAACCGTGTACTTTGCGCTTGTAAAAAATCGCGCGATTACTTATACGAAATACGAAAACGTGGAATGCAATCATCCGCGTTCCCGGCGGCGTATTGTCGCGAGTCGGGCCTTGCGCGGAGTCAAGATCAAGATCAAGGTGCCGTGCCACTGTGTGGACCCGCAACCAGACTCCAACGTGAACACGATAACGCCGTGCGCGCGTTGGTACGCGCTACCACTATATCCTCGCTACCACTATATCCTCGCTCGTACCATGACATGCATCACGTCGGTGTGACCTACTGAGCATCGAGAGATACAGCACACGAGCGTACACAATACACACATCCGCGCGCGTTAAGAGAGGAGCAAGAGCCGGGAGGGAACTCTCGGAGGGATCGCGGGGCCTCTTCATCTCGCCCGCTGGGCTCTTTGCGCACTGGCCGGACCACTTCATCAAGATGAACCGTATAAAAAACGTACCTTCGCGAAGATTGCTCGCGCGCTTAATGCTCCAATAAAGTTACACAAGGACGATACGTGAGCCTGAATTGTGAAAAAAAATATATATCTTGGAGGAGAAGGGAAAGAAATTTTTGGAAAATTCGTCAGGGTTCAAGTAAATACGACTTGCAGTTTGATAATGACATTGTCATATTTTAAACCCTTATACTAATAACTGCAAAAAAAAAAAGATAGCTAAAAAGTATTTCAAAACGGTTTAGATGAATATAAAAGCAAAATTCACATTCTTTAATATTTTTTTTTCTTTTTCTACTAGAAATACATATATTAAGTTAGAAGTGCAATCTTATTCTAATATCCAGAAAAAAGGATGCAGCAAAACTATTCTAATATATTCTGAATTCAATATTCTGAAATAGATGAAATGTTCAATGGATGATTTATTCAAATACACATGCATAAGAAGTTTCTTTACTTTTATGACCAATCTTGAAGAATGCAAGGTTGTTTACATGCTGCCTCGTAAATAATATAGTGAAACCAAAAATTGACTCGGTCAATGTTCATTAGTTATACATTTTATATATGTATATTACGCAAAATCGTGTTATTTTAATTTATTTTTGTAAAACTGGAGACGTAAAGTATTCCTAGAGCTATTATACAATTATAATATTTAATGCACACATTACTTTTTCTTGTCATCTTGTCAAAAAATTAACCCATTAATGCCCAACATGCAGTTTTTCAGAGAGAAATAAAGAGATAATTATTCTAAAAATATTTTTAAAATTTTCTAGATATAAACGCAAATCATACTTTTTTTTCTTCCTTAAATAATAATAAATAAATTTTATATGTACCAACAATTTACATATACGTATATATTAAATGTCTCAAATATATATGTCTAACATGATTTTTCAGATACAAAAGAGAATAGCAGTATTTAATTATATTTAATAATTAAAGAATTTATTTACGAAGATTCTTAGGAAAAAAAAAAAAAAAAAAAAAAAACAGTTGTGATTTAAACCTCACCTAAATTAAGTTTTTATATATATTTTAATTGGAGCCTTAATGGGTTAATAAAAAGACGACTGTCTCAGCTCTCGATTTAACCACGTGAGTTTAAAAGTAACACACTAGCTAAACGAGTACATACATCTCGAATCCCTTATCTTTTTCGAGTACACCAGGTGGTACGAATTTGGGGCCATGCCGTATGGGGATCCGACGTGTGGTAGGAGATGCACGTGGACCTCCATAGAGCGCGAAGCGCACCTCGCAGGGATCCCACTGTCCATACATGTACGCGAGTCATGAGTAGTGTTAACGGCCTTGCTTTATGTGGGTCATGAAACAAGGTCCCACCAGTACAGGAGAACCCGAGAGAACAGACGCGCTTAACTCATACTGATACAGACATACATACATGTACACATATGCTTACACAGAACAACGAATCTCTGGCAACAACTTATGCTAGTACGCTGACATCGAACAGTGCTTTCTATCGAGTTGTCGATGATATGGTGCACCTTTCCTCTGTAGCTAGCTCGAACACGGTGATCGATCGTATCTGTGTAGATTATAGAGAGATAGAGGGGGAAGGGAGATTTACATGTAGCTCTCGATATATGCGGAAATTCTCTCCGCGGAATTCCGCTGTAACGTAACACTATGTTTGCGTTCGACAAACAGGATCTCAGAAGTTATATAATGCAATTTTACATTCCATTTATTTTTATTTCAATATACTAATATAATATATTAATAATTACGTCGTTCTTCTTTTTTAGAATTATGCTTGGAGAAGACAAAGAAAAAAGAAGTAAGGAATTTGCTATATTTCGTATCAGAATGTTGTTTGAAAAGTTAATTTTTATAACTTTGTTTCTCATTTTTATCATTCTCTCTTGCACTTTTATACAAATTTTATATTAATGCATGCATGAGAATTTTACATTATCTTCTATATTATCTGATACATTTAACAATGTATGCTTATAACTTGATCTTTATTCGATTATTAATTTTATAATGAATCAAATTGATATTAATAGCAATTTACGATAAATAGAAACACATTTGCAAAATTGATTCCGAGAGCCAATTTATTATTAGTACAGCCACGCATATTATAATAATGCATATTACACTAATACAACAATTTAGATAACGTGAAGCATTTTACATAATAAACAATGCTAAAGTTTATCGCAGTATTATCACATAATACTAAGGTTTATAACGCTTCTTAACTATAAGAGGTGTTTTATATTATTCGCTTGAGCGTTGATCTGATAACAAGTCTTTTGATAAAAGGCTTTTATACTTTGTTTACTTTACCATACGCAATATGTATAATTTTAAAAAGAATTGGAAATTAATATAATATTTCTATATAATCTATTCATAAGCAGCCTCCTCTTAAGTTCGTACCTTACATACATCAGCATTTTTAAAGACATCTAACAACAAATCACGTCCCTTGGTAAAAAAAACAGTACATTTTGCGCGCACGTAACGCCGAAGAATGCTTAATTTTCGGAACGATGAGCGCGATTTATTGCAACAAAAACATTATTAACGATGAATTTCCTCGCTTTCGGGGCCTCGATGGGACCAGAGGGGACTCGAACGCGGCACTAATGAGCCGAGCTCGCGATTCGCGACTCGCTTAACGATCAAGTTCGATTTCTCTTGGCATCATGGCAACGGCGGCCATGCACGAGTGAAATCTTATGGGATCTTCTGTCAAAAATTATTTCCGTCTAGAAACGAAAATCACATTCGAGGTGTGTGGATACCTCGAATTAATTATCATAGCTAAGCAGAAGTAAAAGATGAAAATGTCGCTGGACAGCTTTCTACTAATTACTTAACGATGCAAAACTCATTTTCCAGCATCTAACGCACATATTTGTTTATTTCAATATTTGAAAGATATATACGTGCGACGAATATTTTTTTTTCTCAGTCAGAAAAGAGAAAAGAGACATGTTGACGATAAATACCTAGATTGCATTTACATCTCATAGACGGCGTAGTCCTTTTAATCGCATTTTCTATACGGGTAATGATGACTTGAATTTTTTAGCCTTGTGCAAGAAATCGCGCACTATCATGAGTCGTGCCATAAATCATTTCGAATCGTAATAACTCTCATAAATCATCAAATCGTCATATCATACGGTAGCAATTATAAGCGCAACGGCATCGTCATATGAAAGTATGCTTATCATTTATTTTATATTTATTTAGCTTCAACTACGTTAAAAAGAACGAATCGACACTCGAATCATTAGTTCTTGATAGAAATTTTTAGAAATCATGAAACGTCGTCGTGACTTACCGAAAAGTTTACGTCTTAGAAATTTTTCTCTTATTAAACACATAATTTAAATATTTATCAAAAATTGGAAGAAACAAGGAATGACTATATGCTGATCTCTATATGCTTATAAAATGCTTATAAAATACGAGCACATCAAAATTTGCACAAGTGTTATAGTAATAAGTTATAGTATTTGTCGACATCAATTTTTAAATTACAAATTTTGTTTAATAATGGCAAACTTCTTAAAAAGTGACATGCTTTCGTGTAGCGATGTATATAGCTCATAAGAACCGTGACGCGAAGGGGGATTACCATTACAATAGTAATTAGGAATTCCTATTTAAATAGAGCATCAGATAAAAGCAAGAACAGCTAGATATAGTAGTTCCACGTGCGACGAATTCTTAACTATGTGTTTCTCTTTCTCATCTATACAACTTTTCGCCATTTTTCCTCTTTCTTTCTATTGTTATTATCAAGATCGTTCGCGATATATATTATACTCGATATCTTTATTCACACACAAATGACCGTGTCATTTATTTCGAAATAATTTAGTGCGCAATTTGCCGCGATCAACAATAAATTAATCGTAATAGTCGATATAACAAATATATATATTAATTTATAATAATTTATAATTATTAATGAGCGACAGAATTAATAGCAACTCTTGACTTATTTTTATTTACAATTAATAGGCATACTTAAATTTATTATTTAATAATTTACATTAGAATCGGCCTATTGTTGACATGTATAATATTTGTTTTTTTTATGCCTATTTTAAAAAATAATTGTCAGTAAATTATTTTAGTAGAATAACCGTGACCTCTTTTCAAGAATATTTCAATTAAATAAAAATTATAATATTTATTATAATTCTTATTATAATTGCGTTACTGTTAATAAATAAATATTTATAAATTTTAAATTTATAGTTTCTTGGTAAATATATTCAATAAAGGCATATATATATATATATATATATATTTATTATTTAATAATAATCCATTATAAAATATGTATTTTATCAAGATTTTTTTATTATTTTTTAAAATTTATTTACTCATATTTATACACTCAGTTTGCGCAATTATGTAACTCTGTAACAAATTAACATCAGAATCGGTCTATTGTTGATTGTGGCTTAATGCACATTAAAGGAAAACATATCGAAGTCTACTTGTTCCTATATGGCGAGTGTTGCGTCGGTGGAGCGTCGTCGCGTATCTTTTGACACAATCTCGTAACGAAATTGCGTCGTGTGAGGACCGATATGCCAAGACGACGATGGGAACTTTACCACGGGGAAAAGAGAATCTCATTACTTGGCTAGATGTGTATGTGCGAACGTTGTATATGCACGTGCGTACCGTATGTACAGCGTGTGTACAACATATCGCTGCTCACCTGCCAACCATACGTCCATTGAGAAGGAGCTCAAGATGTAACTGTGTGAACTATACCACTCACATGATCCGAATCGCCTTTAATTATTCGTCCATTTGCGAAATTCTCTCTTCTTCCTCTTCACCCTCCACTCTGTCCCATTCCCGTGTAATGCACGCTGGTATGCGTGCACATTCGATGGTAATGAGAGATGAGCGAAAGGGGAAGAGATACGGAGAGGAGAGACTTCGCAGTCTCCTAAACTGAAAATTCCGCATTTATGATATATATTATTTTCTTAATTATTTATAAATCTACCTTCTATACATTTATATATTTTTCATCATCAACTTTTTGAGTGCTACTGAAAGAGAAATTTATCAATCATACAATGAAAACTGGATCATTTGTGATGTATGATAAATTTTGTTTTTTAAGAGAAATAAATATATATACATGTGTGTGCATATATGTGTGTCACTATAAATTTATTATATAAAGACAGAAAATTGCCAAGAATATTACATATAAAAAATGTTTCGGTTTTTTCCTAGTTAGGTGAAAAATAAGGAATGTATGTATATACAATTTTTTTATATACATCCAGAAGTAATTAAGAAGTAATGATAAAAAAGCACAGATAGGATGCTAATATAACTTACATTCAGATGAATTAAACATCATATAAGTCGTTGCAATGCAACTTATTACAAATTAATTGATTCCATACAGATGCGCGCATATAATCTACGTATAAATTATATAATATACAACTAATCTCTATATATAAACAAATTATGCAAACAATCATGCAAACAAATCAATATTTATGGTATGATATATAGATTTTTCGTATACATTAGTTAATTAAAAACATTTAATTAAACTTATTTCAAATTATTTCAAATTTTGATATTATCTTTCAAATTGGACTTTTTAATTTTTACGTATATATGAATTTTATGTCGCAAGACTTTCCTTAGATTCTCGAAAGCGTGTCGAACTTGAAACGATTCGACGTCATTTCGATTTCTCAACAGAAATCCGAAAATTTCTGTCATTTCATCGCGACATGACACGGTACATTGTCGAATTAGCGCTTCGAAAGATTGCCCATTTCTTATTTATACGTGAATAGATGATTCTGCTATCCCAATCTTTCCATAGGAAATCTGGCGAATGAATCCAAATTTACACATATAATCGCAAGTATGTCGATTTTCATCTTGTCCTAGTTTGAGCGTAATCACCAAGATGCGCACGTGTAACACATAAAACAACGGCGTGGGATTAGTAGAATTGTTCCTTAACAATATGTTGAAAAAGTATTGTTTGTACAATTTAAAATTTATCTATTTATTTATTAACTCAAATTTTTAGTTTAACTAAAATTTTAATTATATTTAAATATATGAATCTGGAAAAATTAAAATAATAAAATAAAAATTATCACATATATTTCAGAAAGTTATAAAAACATTTTATATTAAAATAGAATTACATATATTAAATCGAATTTAATAAATTAGAAAATTTATTAAATCAATTAAATAAATATAAGTTCGATAAATCGAATTAAATAAAAAAATTTATTAATTTGTTTAGCAATATTTTTAATATGTATATATATAAGAGACAAATAATTCTTATATTTGCTTTAACTTTTATCTCTGTATCAAAAGCATATTTAATCGCACGCCTACTCGTTGTATTGAGATGAGATCGCGTGTCCTACAAATGGAAACATCTATTTATTTATTCAAACTTAGTATACCGCAAAGAGATGCAAGATGAGAAAGATGCATTTTACATCGCTTTCAACTAGAGAAAAAGTAATTACATCATAAATTGTTCTGCCATATCCTGCGAATTTGGAAAATTTCGATAAAAACATATTTATTCATATTTCTGTTACATATCGTAAAGAAATTAAAAAATAGGAACTTTCTAATTTTATAGATCTACAATGTCTTCCGCCGATCTTGCGGGCCATATTTTTATCACAAAAATGAAAATAATTCTAAACATATGACACTCGGAATCTTTTTGTGTTAGTCATCTTGCTGACATTCCAACAATTTCGGTTAGAATACTCTAAATAACTCGGGCAGGATTTCAAGGTGAGAATTTATTGTGACATAAATCGCAAGCGACATGCTCGCTAAACATGTCGGCGGCAGAGTCGCCATCAGGTCTATCGCACGAATTTCGTGTCGAGATAGGTACACGCGGGTAATAAACAGCTAACGATGCGCGATCGGAACCGTAGGATAGACAGACCCACTCTTCAGGATCCTGAAGCGAAGCGAGTTGCAAAGTGTGCCATGTAAGTGGAACATCGCTGCCTGGTACCGACGAAGTATACCAAAGTAGTATAACGTGGTCCTCCTCCTTCGTTCTTCTTTGCCCTTCTACCTCCTTGTCATTCTCTACCACTACCACCATCTCCTCCTTCTCTTCCTCAGCCGACAACGAGTCTCCGGCACTCCTTCGTGTATACGGTGAAAGACTTTCTTTAAGGAGGTTCCACACAGTAAAAGAGTTACACGTGTCTACTGCCTATACATACTCACCGCGAGGAAAGAAAGAGAGAGAGAGAGAGAGAAAGACGGAAAGAGAGAATTGTCCATTGTCTCCTTTGACGGCCATAATTGATGCTGGTCCTCCAGGTTGCATCCGGTTTCGTCTTCCCGATATGCTTGACGATATAAAACGCTCTTGGTGGACGCATGCGGTGACACGCATTGATTCGGTCACCATATACATCCTCTTCATCCGAAAAGTCGCATGCACCGTGTCTGTATCGCGGACGCATCGATAGTTCTCTCACTCTTGAGGATTCGAGAAAAGTATTACGAGTGTAATGGACCCTCTCTCCCCTCCCTCTCCCTCTCTCTTTTGGAGAAGTTTCGTGTATATTAAAAAAATATGCGACAGAAATGTTTTATGCCAGTTATCATTATTATTAAAGAAAAGAAGAGGAGAAGAAACACATGTAATATTAATTATTCTCATATGATCTTTCTCTTCTTCTCGTTCTTAATAACATCATAACGACGGTATAAATTATTTCCGTCGCATATTTTTTCGACACACACACACAATTATATATAACAAAAAAATATTTATTGCCACAAAAGATTATTTTATATTTTATCTAATTAATTTATTATAATAGATTCTTTCTCTCTTTTTGGATATCTTAATTATAAAAATTTAATAAATATATATAAATTATATATTATCTGTAAAATATATGAGATTCTTTTGGGAAGAGAGGAGTGTCTTCTGTTTAAATTTCACGATTAATTACTCAAAACAATTGAAAGATTATTTCTTTAAAGAATTTTGTAAATCAACTTAAAATTGCCGTTTATAGTAACGCTAAAATAGTGTATGCACGTTTACACAATATATATATTTAAATATTCGAAGATTATATGCACATCACAAAAGAAATATTAAAGCTTTTTTACTATGCCACATGTGTACTTTTTGCCGAAGAAGTGTTTTCGCCGATTGTTTTTAGCATTGTATTAAGCTTCTCACACATGTCTCGTACACATTTCAAAGATCTAGGGTATTAAACAAACAGATGGTCGCTAGCATACATGACGAGACGTGTAACATTTTACGAATAAATTACACAATCATCGTAACTAATAGAAGGCATTAATTGAACACATTCAATATAAATGCTATATGTATGTTCGTCGAATCTGCCAACTTCGACAAATAAAATTTTCTCTCTTTCTTCCTCTTAAAGGAACATTGACAAGCCACAATTCGTGCTGCAAAATAAATCGATCTTTTGCAGCACTTTCGAAGTCTTGTACGTATTTGTGGTTTGGAAGGGACGAAGAGGAAGAGGAGATACTATATGTAAGGATTGAGGATAGGAAGTCGGTGGGCTCCAAAAATTCAGGTCACTCGTTCGACTGGGTACGTGGACCATCATGGGAACTGCGGTACAAGTCCTCCTTGATAGTTTAGCCACGATTCATTTGAGTCAGCGACATGTCGATCCATCATCATCTTGCTTTGTTTTGTTACTTCTTCTACATTTTTAAGCGTAATACATATCGCTAAATAATAAAATATTATTTCATTAGAAAAATATATAGAGTATTTTTAATATAGAAAACTTAAATTGCGTTCTTGGATTCAAACTTAATTTTGGCAATTTAAATTTCAATATTATTATTTTCTACTTGTATTATGATTATTGCCTTTTCTATAGTCATATTCTATTTTTTTTGTTTTACATCTCGGCAGCGTGTTCTTTTCATTAATCGCTTTGCAACTTCTTTTACAGTATTATGTACTCTATTATTATTTGCTCTTAATATCGATATTTTTGTATTCTTTTCAGTCACTCATTATGTGGATTAATCAATAGTACAGTTAGGCTCACAGTGGTCATACCTCTGTTTATGATTCGCGTGTACGATCACAAGAGGTTCTCGCGTCTTGTTGTCAGACAGAAATAAAAGATTTATCCCTCTCTTTCTCTTTGTTACTTTTCTCTTTCTCACTCAGTCTGTACAGTGTTTCTTAGTCTTCTTCTTCTTTGACATATGAAATCACGCATCTCCTTGTCCCAGACTAAAGAGACAACATCGCACCGCGGACCGTGTAACCTCCGAGATCATAATTCCGTTATATCATTATATTCAACAATAATTCGCGGTCCATGTACCGAGCACAAACATCCAGGAACAAACCGCCACGCAAACTGTCCCAGATCTTTTTTCAATACTATCCTTTGTTAGAGTTCGTCGGTAATTTGGCTCCGTTGTCCTATTTAAAATGACACTGGTGTATAAATTCCGGAAGTTGACAACCAAGAACGACTATCGAAAATAAACGGCCCCCTGATTACTGCTCCAGTAATTTTAATAATAATAAATAATGTCGGCAGTGGCGTGACTTTTGATTCGCGGACATGATGATATACATATAGATATAGATGATATACTCCTCCCAAATACAACACGAAGCGTTAACGAGAATGGAATCGCGATAAGATTTTATCACAGAAAGAACGTATTTATATGACGTCAAAATATCGAATATCCTATAAAAAATTTGCAAACGTTCGCATGGATCTTCATATTTCTCTTATCTTTGTTTAATGTATGACGCTAAATTGAATCATTAAATATTTATATGCACACACATGCACATACACACAGCATACAATATTTACATTACTTATCGTATAACATTATAATTTATTAAGTATATACTTAAGTTGATATTTATTAATGTTAGAATATTATAATTAATCTTCTTTCTCAAATTATCTTCTGTCACTGCGAATAATGCAACTTCCTTTGTTTATATAGATGCTATAACAATGTTACAAACATTTTTAATATAAAATTACCCCTGCCGAATTGATTATTATAGAAATGAACCAAAAGAATTTTTATGAAAAATAGAGAATGAAGAGTGATTTAGATAAAAGGATACATCTTCGGCACAAAAAATGACAGCATTATATTACGGTAACAATCATTTAATTAAACGTCATTTTTTTTATAAATAATGCACATGTACAATGCGTATGACTTTATACATTCCGTAATTATTAACTAACACAATAGCAATGACGAGAATTCGAGGATCGAGTAGCGACAGATAAAATGAGTACAGGTCGCGTAAGTATAGAACAAGTATCCGCAGAATTCGACGACTAATATCGAGAGCCGCGAGAGTTCTCGCGTTAGAACAATTACGAGAATTATATCGTCGATCCATCGAAAGCTCGTATTTTGTTTATGACAATTCTAACAAGAATGTACATACATCTTTCGTCAATTTATATATTATATATATATATATAAAAGAAACCCGTACATTGATCCTAATATCGCATAGGATCGTGAAGGGAGTGCAATTAATTAATTTGTCGTACAATATTTTACACACGGTGTATCTTAAATTTATAAACTAAAAAATGGAAAATTAAGTGGAAGCTTAAATAAAAAAAGGCGGAGAGAAACGGCTATCTTACAAAGTATGCGAGGAAAGATAAATAACGAGAGAATCGAGAGCTAGGATGTTGACAAAGATTAATATAAAAGCAATATAAATAACAGAAATGAACTAGAAGCTACTCGCTAAACGCTATTACAGAGCTGAGTTGCTCAATACTAGAACAGTCATTGAAATCGGCAGAACTGGTCAAATCATTCTGACCCATACCATTCCATGCATAGGTTTAAGTTAATTTGAGTGGAAACATAATATTCATTCTGTGAAAGTAAATCGTAAAAGTATCTCACTGAAAAAAAAACACGATACTATGTTCCATAAAAGATAAAAATTCTATATGTCAATTTTCTCTTTTATTCTTCCGCCATTGGTCAAATAAAAAACTTTGTATATATAGTATATAAAATTTGACAGTAAAAATATGAGAGAATAAATATATATAAATATTGTTCCATTTTCTATAAGTTATTTTTTCATATTTTTCATGATAAAAGTATACTTTTCAATATTTCTCTCTCTCCGTTCAATGATCTTAACATATGTTATCGAAATCATAATCTTAAATAAAAGAGAGATATTAAGAGACTTTTTAGTGCAAGAGTGTATAGTTAAGTAATTCATTATACAATATTTTGTATACAATGTATCGTAAGTTGGCAAATTAACTGTTCTTGCATCGACAAAATTCTGTCACATACATATATGTTATATTTTTTTATTTAATCAATATAGTTTAAAAAGTCAATATATATATATATATATATATATATATATATACATTTTGAATTAATATTTCTGTACGTGCATCTCTCATTTTAATTAATGATTTTTAAAAACTAATATATTTTTAATTAATGTCAATTAAAACGTTAATTGTTAGTCAAAATAATTGTGAAAATCAATACATTCTTACAGATGCAACTAAATTTTTCGTTATATATAGCTTCAGATCATACAATGTCATCATTAACTTTTACATTCATGAAAAATAAAAGTATATTAAATAAAAAATTGATTAAATTTATCAAAATATTAAGTCATAAATACTTTACACAAATTAATAATATTTAATAATAAACAATTTAAAATTATTTTGTGATAAATTACTAAAATTGAGAAAGACGCACATATAGAAATGTAAAAATTAAAAATATTAAAGTACCAAAACGTTGATTGATAATAGATAATATACAAAATAATTGAAAGTCGAACAAAGAACAAAGAAGATAATGATTCTGTTTTAAATTTAAATGACAATGTTTTTGTATTATACATTATTATATCTATATCTCGTGACTATTATAATACGTAAAAAAATATAATATTCTCTTTCTATTGTACATATATTTAAAATTTATATGAAAAGTTGTGCATATATAGAAGTATTCAGATAAATTTTAAAATATAAATATAGAAGTATCCATATAAAGTTTAAATATAAATTTATTTATATTTAAAATTTATTTATATTTAAATTTTATTCGGATACTTCTATGCATAACTTTTCAGTAATTTATTTAAAATTATTTTTAAATGAAATATTATATTTTTATATTTATATATAATAATAGTCACTATCAAAATGAATTCGAAAGTATATAATACAAAGACATACGATACATTATATATATATATATATATATATATATATATATATACACACAATAGAAGTCATATAAATTTAAAAAACCTCTATTTTAAAAGTTACAAACATTGTATAAAAAAGGTTCAAATTTTTTACATTGATCTTACTTGAATATAATCAGTAATTTTGTTAAAATGTCATAAAATCATTTTTTCTTAACAAAAATATAATTTTTTTAATTTTATATAATATAAATATTTTATTTTATATTAAATA
The DNA here is from genome assembly GCF_030444845.1 of Prenolepis imparis. Classification (NCBI taxonomy): domain Eukaryota; kingdom Metazoa; phylum Arthropoda; class Insecta; order Hymenoptera; family Formicidae; genus Prenolepis; species Prenolepis imparis. Next base: position 18,940,280 of record NW_028141160.1, read on the forward strand.
AAATAAATATATATTTTTTATTTATTTCATTTAAATAAAATTATTATCTTCCTACTAACAGTTACTTTTTATTAAAATTTTTAATTTGATTCGAAGTATATACAAATTAAAATTTTTAATCACGATAAATTTTGATAAATATATTTAACCATAATCAATTTTAATTTATATTTTTTAATAGTTTTGAATATTATAATATTAAAAATAAGTTTAATACAAGTCTCACACACAAGGTAACTAATGAATACTGTAGAATAGAATTTTTCAACAAGTTTTGAAGATATTAAACATATTTTAAAGATCTGAAACGAGAGAGAGAAAGAGAGAGAAGTCTCAAGGTACTCAAAGAATGCTATAGAATGAAAAGATTTTTTTATAGGAAGTTTTCATATCCTTTAATATTTATTTTTAATAATTTCTCGATTAATACTGTTGTCATATTTTATATACTATATTATACATTTTTAATAATTATAACATTATGTATATATTAATTTATTTACCAAAATATATATACAATATGTTACGGTGACAGTCAAAATAAAACTTTATTATTAAAAATAAAAAATCGTTATTTTAAATAATGCTATAGGTATATATTTTTTTATTCAGCTTCTATAAAATTTTTATTTATCTTTTATTCTTATATATTTGTAATATTTTGTAATTACAGTTAAAATTTTAATTATATAATTATATTAATTTTTTTTTTAATTTGTCAATTTAGATTGTCAATTTATCAATTTTTTTTATAAAGTTACAAGCATTGTATAAAAAAAGTTCAAATTTCTTACTTAATCTTACTTCAATATAATCAATAATTTTGTTAAATGTCAAATGTCAAAAATATAGTCATTATAATATCAAAGATTATAAAATCACCGTAACATATACATTATAATTTTGCATGAATTTGTCATTCTAGAAATATTAATTAATAATTTTTCACAACATATTGCATATTGTTTCGTATACATACTGTGGCCGGACTCGATAAACTTAAATCAAAAGTTTTGTACCTGCATAAGGCGAAATCTGGATTTTACAAAATCGCACGATCACAATTGAGACTTTGATCTTCATCATTTATATAGATCTTTGAAATTATGAAAGATAAAGAATTGAAATTATATCTTTATTAAAGAGAGATGTTTGGAGAGATATTTCTTGCAAGATGGAAGACGTTATATTAAACACATATGTTTTCAGATTAATTTTTTTTATATCTGAATTATCCAATCCTTTTTTTTAAACACATTTTTTATTCGAGATTTTTATTTTTATTTTTTTGCAATTGATTTTTTGCATTTTTAATCGAGTATCGAACTTTGTTCGTCATCATCATTAATAGAGTCCGATTGAGTCTCATTAATGCTAAATAAAAGTTAGAGAGCCATAATTGTCTTACTTTCTTATATTGTTACTTCTTTAGTTTTCAGTGGCGTTTAGCGCAAACGGTAACACACAAAGTGTTAGCTCAGTGTTAAATATGTATTGACACATTGAAGATCAATATTGTATTGCTATATATATATTTAAAATAAAGACGAAATTGTTTCAGATAATCTGCATGTACATAAATGCCCACGATGCATAACATATAACATACAGTATAATCATCATTAATCTTGCAATACAGAAAAATAAGACGAAAAATTTGACTATATAAATCTATAATATAAAAATTTTTTGTATAATTAAAAAATGATAAAAATTTAATAAAAAATGAAAAACAATAGTTTATATACATATTATACATATATATTTTTTTATTTTATTTAAAATTTTTTTTGTGTCAAAAAAGAAAATGTTGAATATTTTATTATTTAAATTTTTTTGTATAATCAAAGAAAATTTTAAATTATCTTCTAATAATTATTTATTTTGTCCTAATTTTAAAATTAGCATGCAGAAAATAAAAAGATAAAAAAAAATGAAAAAAAAAACAGTAAAAAGATAGAAAAAAATAAAAAAACAATTTTTATATACATATTATACACACACACATATAGTATATATTTTTATATTTATATTATTATATATATTTTTATAATAATGATGATCAAAATACTATGCTCGATTAATAGTTTTATTGCAAAAAATAAAGAATAAAAATCTCGAATAAAAATGTGGTGTTCAGAAAAGAGTTTGGATATATTATCAATTTAATTTCAATTAGTTACGTCCCAATCTCCAATTTGTAATCTTAATGCAATATTAATTTTTAATATATAATTTCAATGCCTTAAGGCATTCGCTGTTCTGAACGCGATCGTAATTGTCTCTGTTAAGTTAGTAATAAAGCGGAATTATATCCGCTTTTATCTTTCTCCAATTACAAGGGACGCATTTAAATCAACGGACTCTATGATTAGAGTGATCACATATTGTCACTATACAATGGCCGCATTATCGCCATGTCTCATAGGTACGATATAGCGTAATTTAAGTATGTTTGTAAATCTATTCTTATTATATATCTTTACCTATGTTATTTATCATTAGAATTATCGTTTTTATTTTATAAAGTGTGTCCCTTTTTTTGATTAGAGAAAGAATCTACTCCCTGCCGCCCCTTTTGTGGATTTGCTGGTGTTTGATAAGGTGCGCTTTTTGCCGGAAAGCCTTGCTGCATACGTCACACTTGAACGGTTTCTCTCCCGTGTGCGTACGCAGATGCACCTTAATATTGCTCTTATTCAAGAATGCCCTGCTGCATATGTGACACCTGTGAACGGGCTTCTTTGGATTGCCACCCACTTCGGATTCCACTCCGTACGGTAATACTGCTGTATTGACCGCCGGATTCTTTTTGCTCGGATTCTGTCCGGAACCCGGCGAGGATCGCGATCTTTTTCTGGGATGCGAAGGGGTGGCAAAAGAGGAGTGTAAGAGATCATCGGGGCTGCACGACGTGGACACTCGGTTAGGCGGGCTGAGAGGCGGATAAGGGCTTGTCGATGACGGCGTTTCACCACAGGACGCGTTCTGGAGTCCGGTGGCATTTCCTGCTTGCAATCTCGCCTGTAACAGAGGTGCGTAATTCTGCGTAAGCAGATTTTGCAGCGTAGATCCAACGTGCTGCTGAGTCGGCATGGCCGGCGTCGTAGTCACGTAAATCTGGGGTGCGAAGGAATTGGGTGACGTGGTATCTTGGTTTTTTGGCGAGCACACCGGCGGTATCATCCAATCGGCGATATCTATCCAGTCCCTTGAGGTATCCGAAGTTTGCTCTGAATTGGGACCGTTTCCGTTTCCCGGTACCGTTGTGTCCGCTATCGCGGAACCGATAATCTCCGCTATATCTTCGATATCGTACTCCAACTGCTGTGTCGACTGTGGCAATTGTTGTTGCGGATGTTGATTTGGAGGTTGTTGTTGCTGCTGATGATGATTTTGCTGATGTTTTTGACTTACCTGCGGACATGGTGTGCTCGAAGACACTACGGGCGATTCGTAGTATTCCTGATGATTAGAGGAAGGTGTCGGCGACGCAGATGGTACTGACGATCTCTGACCGGATGAGGCTATCGTGTGATAGTGATGTCCAGATATTCCGTTGATGGAAAGATGTCCCGTGTAGTTAGTGAAGGCTGGAAGCGGACCCTTTATTTCCATTAGCGACTGAGCCGAGGCAACGTTGACAGTCGAACCTAGCATGAGCGATTCTACCCATGAAGTATCTTGAAATCCGGCTGTTTGCTTCACGTCTGGAACTCCACCCTCGAGGAACTCGGGCCCATTTGCCGCCCAAGGAGACAACAACAGGCTGTCTACGCCAACGACTTCGGCTGGTGAATCACCCATCACGATTCCAGAAGCCTGACTGCTATGTGGCGGCTCCACTCCGGAAGAGGTCAAGTGCGACGGCGTCGTTGGTGGACCCGACTGTGTCTCGTATTTCATATCACTTGCGATGTTTGATGTTGGCAAAATCTGTGAAGAATTTAGCGGCGCTCCGTTCACTTTAATGCTTCTTCCGGGATAAGGAGGTGGCGGCTTGAAAATAACACCGGAACGAGAGAAATTCTGGAAATTTATTTTCGTACCTGTCACGAATTCTCTTGCTCTCGCTTCGGTATGAGATGCAGGGATATATGGATACCGAGAGCAGTGAGGCTCTTCTCTCATGAACGATTCTTGCTGTCGCTGCTCTTGTTGAGCCTTCTGTTCGCTGTTCGACGGTACTGTACTCGGGTATTTGCGATTGGGTATTTGCCAGTTAACGTTTTCCCAGGTACCATCCGGCGCTAATTCATCCAAGAAATCTTGAAGATTTGGATTTTCGCAATTGGGTCTTGGCAAGTAAACGTTTTCCCAGGTACCATCCGGCGCTAATTCATCCAAAAAATCTTGAAGGTCGTGGGGAATTACACCCGATGGGGTATCAGAAATAGTGAACTGTACTTTCTCTGGCTGCGAACTATAAGATTCAAAGTTCTCTTGGAAGTCCACTTGGTGTAATATATTATTGTGATTTTCAGGAGCGATCGCTTCATTTAGTGTTGGATTTTCTATTTCAACTGTGATGTTTGTCTGATATTCGTTCGTCGGTATTATATTCGCTGTATAGTTTTCCTTTGATGGTGTGGTAAATGTGGTGGGTTGTTGAAGAGAGCCGGGAATTTCGATCTGTCCACATGAGGATGTGTGTAAATGAGATCTGTCGGATATTTGTGTGCGAGGCTGTACGTTATCCTTCTTTTTGACGGTCCGTGGCTTGTTTTTTTTTGTCTCTGTCGATGACGAGAGACTCTGATCGTTGTTGAACGATGTCGTCGGTATGGAATCTACGAAGTTGGCAAGACGCTCGCACGCTGTTGGTTCGCGCTGAGTCTCAACTTGAGGAGTATTATTTAATGAGACTTGAGTGTAATTCTTCTCAAGTTGAGCCTGATAGTTGTAGTCTACTTGATTATTCGGAAAGAAGCGCTGTGTTGAATATTGAGGCGGCGAAGACTCGTAGCCACTATCCGGAGAATAGTTCACAGACGAACTACTCGTATTCTTGCTGTTATTCCAATAGTTAACGAAGGGGATCTCTGGAACACGAAAAAACATCGATTGATATTAGCCAGATTTGTAAATCAAACACCAGCAAATGTATTGAATGCTGAAAAATCGTATCCGCCGTGAAAACCAACATCAACGTTATATTTTATTTTATTTTGATATGTAGATATCAGATAACCACACAAGAAAATTAATACTAGGTTTCTAATATAAAAAAATGGATAAGAAAATAACTAACGCTAAAAATCTCATAACATTTTATGTAAATATTCTACAAATATTCTACTTTACTGTGAACTCGATACTGGTCTTTAATTCGTTTATTAATGATAGTAGGAACAAAACGTACAAATTTTCTCAATTAGTCGTGATAGATTGTACGATTTGATGACAATAAATGTATTCGATTATATGCTCTTCTGATATACGATATATATATTCGCATATTTTACAAATTATAAAGATATGACTTTATTATAATAATAACAAAGAAAAAAAATTATCGTATCTCTTAAGATTTATCTTAAAACGAGTCGAGACTCGAGACGAATCTTAATATTATACTTGAAGAAAAGAGAGAAAGAAAAGAATATAAACAAGAGCAAATCCGTAAAGCAAGCGAGGCATGTCGTACAGCTTCGTGGCACGTTTGTGGTCGATGTTGGTACGGTAGATAGATAGGTAGGTTACATTCAAGTTGGAACGATTCAACGATCATATATATCATTGCATTCGCTTACATGCATACAAATGTATGCTATATGTACATTCTCTTATAATATCGTTATATATTATATGTATATAATATCTATGTATTCTGTATGTAATAAATGTCGATGCGTACACACATATACATATATACGAATGTATATACAAGCGCTGGGTAGACGCATCTCACTCTTCTCTCGAGAAGAAAGACTTACTCTAGATAAGTATGTTAGTGGCACATTGGCCAGCTACGAGTACACTCGGCAATCAAATTGTCGCATTTAAATGTATATATGTACATATATATCTGTATATGTATATATGTACACATATATATGTGTATGTATGTATATAACGCTTATAAATAAAAATAATATTAATATTAAGTTAATGTTATATGTTATAATATTTTTGTTGAATGTAAATAATAACAAAAAACATGTACAGAAAATCAAAAAAATATAAAAATATAAACGGAAGACATTAATCAGCGAGGTGTCAGCAATGCTATTTTTTTAAGTCTATGTTTTTGTTATAGTAATTTATCATTAATTTATTACTCTAAAACTTTTTATCTGTAGAATAAATTCTAGATATTAGTATAAAATAATAAGAGACTTATGTACGTATAAATAGAAAAGAGTAAGAAGTAAATAGTACAATATTAAAAACTCTGAACACTGTAATAATAACTTCAATGAAAGTAAAAATAAGAGTAAACAAATATTGTAAATGCACATTAGATACACAATATCATCTAATTGAAATAAGAAACAATATAGAGAGGAATAACTTGCTATACTAATTTGAAAAATAAGAAAGAAAGAAAGATTAGATATCATAAGGAATGAATTAAAATATTTAACTGCAATAAAATACACAAAATACAGTATTACATAAACAATCTGGAATTTAGTAGTGTGATACAGACGATAATAAGAACTGGGAATGTTGAGTTTGATTAAAATTTAGAGTTAAAATAAAAACGATAACTTATTGTTAGAGAGGATGAGAGATGTAAAATGCTAAAACATTATTTTAAATAATACAAAATACTTATTTGTTACTTACGTATTTGTTAGTTTTGCTTTGTTTTTTAACATTTGTATGATTAATACATAATTTTAATATTGTGTATATATGTATTGCATTCGCAATACATAAATTCGCAAAAGATTAATCTTAGAAGCTGCAAACAAAACAAAATAAAATAGATAAATTTACTTATTTATTAGATTTTCTTATTTTATAGTTATTTCTTTATTTTTTAATATCTGTATTATTAGTCACCTTAATATATGTTTTTCGATTTATGATTTATATGAAAATGTTTTGAATTACGATTTATAAATTTGCAAAAGATTAATCTTAGAAGCTACAAGCAAGATAGAACGAAATGGACATATACAAAAGACAAATGCACATATACACATGGAAAATAGACATACATAAGATAGAACGAAACAAACATATACACACATAACATAGAATATATACATAGCATACACATAATATATATTATTTCATTGTTTATATTTTATTTTAATATTTTATACATTTTTCGAGCGTATTTTCGTTACAGTGGTTTTTTAATATCTTTTTCAAAGAGTTAACATATTTTTAAAAATTTTGCGGATTACACTTTAAAAGAACTTAATAAAATCTGAAATTTTTATATAAAATGAGATTATCGTATGAACAAGATTACAAAGTTTAATTGTTTCTAATTTACACAAAATTATAACGTGGATATTGTATAAATAAACTGTAAACAAACGCTCGAAAAAAGATGAACTATTTTATTTATATTATTACTTTTGTTATATATATGTATATACATACATATATATTGTATTATATCTATAAATAAAAATTACTGTACTCTAAGCTTACCTGTATTTATACTTACAATTATGTTTTAATCTAAACAAACGATTATATATCAAAATAAATGATGAAATATCTTATCTTAAAATATTAATTTTTTGATAATTTGTGCTAACATAGAATATTTCCTTCAAAACAGAGTAAATTTAATCTAAAACATTTTTTTCAATGATCGATAATCGCCTGTAGAGATTAAATTTAATTACTAGCATATAAATTATTAGTATATATAAAATATATAAATATTAGTACGGTTTGAATTCATGTTGTACTGCGTGAAATTGTGGTTGTATCTTTCCATATTTCGTCCTTTGGTTCCAGTCTGCAAAACAATATTAATAATGTTTTAATATAAATATTTCTCTTACAAAGGTTAATATATTTCAATAGTTATATACATATATATATATACATATATATATATATATATATATATATACACACACAATATTATTATTGTTGATATTACTACGATAAAAGCGGTAAAAACATAGAAGAATATATATACATATATTTACATATAGAATAAATATAAAATTAGAAAAGCCACCTATATTCTACGGAAAAGTTAAGGAAATATTACAGAGAAATTTGTTTTTATTGTAAAATAGTAATATTGTACGTTGCGCAATTTTGCAGCAACTTTGTTTACTCGAGTAAATAGATTATTTTGCTATGAAGATAAGAGATCACAGATATATTTATTAAAATTTCTTTTTTATACGAACAATATATTGAGTTATGATGCCAGAGAAATGGATATATATGAGTTATTTTCTTGCAAAGAATATGTCAAAATAAATTAATTTTTAATATACTACTCGTATTCTATAGTATATAATTAAAATATGTCAAAGATTCTGTGTCTTTGGTTTGTATGGATTATAGAAAACTAATATAAACCTTGATCTTGAATTATCATAAAGTCAATTTTTATCTTTATTTTATTTAAAGTTTATCTTTATAAATAATATCAAAAAAGGAAGTTTTCTTGTATTTTATATCAGTCTGTGTAATCATTGATGCAAATAATGACATACAAAAATTAATATATTTTAATAATTAATTTGCAACAAAAAACTTATATGATTATTAATATATAATGAAAATTTATATTTCTTGTTTTACACATAAATGCAACATCATTAATTAGAAAGATAGAACATAAAATTCTACATATATGTACGCGCGCGCGCGCGCACGCACGCGCACACACACACACACACACACACACACACACACACACACACACACACACACACACATTATAATATATACACACACATTCATATATATATATACATATACATATATACACATCCATATATACACATTTACTTTTAAGCTCTATATACTATATATATATATATTGTATATACATATATAAATTTTATATTTACTTTTTGATAATGTTATCTTAATATTTTTATATATAGGGAAATAAAATAGTAATAATTTTAAAAAATATACAATTAATGTTGCAAGTGTATTGCTAAACTTGTACAAAAGATTTTATCAATGAATAAATGCATTATTCTCTTTTTTTAGCAAATATTTTAGTAAGAGTGAAAATGCTTTACAAAATATTTCGTATCTTATATATATGAAAATAAATTATATAAATAATTATCTTATAACTTAGTGATTTGTTTTTATCTATTAGGAAAAAGATGAAATAAAAAACTCGATGGTTTTATTTAAAACGAAGATGTAATTACATTTTTTGGTGCATCATTGCGCCTAGAATAAAATCGAATGCATATGAAAATTTGTTATATACCATTAAAAATTTTTCCTTTATTATATTATTTTAACTTTAATAAAACAGATAAATGTAATGTTAATGTCATATAATATTTAACATTGATATTAGATATTAGTGATTGCAACATATATTTAATATTCTCTTCTTAATAGAAGATAACTAGCGCTGTTAAGTTGTTATAACCATTGTTTTAAAATAACAAAACTGGAATGTAAAGATAAATGGAAATGAGCTTATAGAATGATTCACGAAATTGATCAAATATTTTAAACATTTCAAAAACTTACTTAGAAATCTATTATTTTTAAAATATATCATGTATTATGTATTCTTTTATTATAATATAACTATAACTATCTTTTTTATAAATTTATTCTCTCAAACATCTCTTTTTCTTTCTAGTTATATTAAAGCTTTTTCTAAAAAAAACACACATTTCAAAAACATTTAATCAATTTTGTGAATTGTTAAATTAGTTATGCAATTAATAACTAATAAATTAAGCATTATAATTATTAATATATTACATTGTTAATTGCTAATAATAATTTTTTCAATATTGCGAACAAAAGATTGATAAAGATTATTAGTATAAAGATTAGTAAAAAGGTGAATTGATATGTACATACACAAGTGCTTGTTACTAAAGTAAGTGTTCTAATAACAGTGTGTCTTTGCATTAGTATTATTAACGTTAAATTAGTGTGTCAAACAACTTTAAATGCTATAATTTATGTGTATATTAGTATTTATGCATAAAGCTTTTTTAAAAATTTTTATTTAATTATTATAGCAGTAGCTAATTAATATAATAATACTCACCTGTATTAAATTATATTTATTAATTATTTCAATGATATATTAATTACTTTTTACTTACTTATAATCATATTACTTCATGTCAAGTTCATATTATTTAAATGAATGATTTCTAGACAATGTACAATCATGGACACAGAGGTTGCGATACTTTTTTTTTTAAGTTTAAAAATATGCAAAATTCAGGATGCGAATCATTGTCATGTGTTTATGCGCGATAAATGATCATGATGTTGTCAAATTTGCATATATAGTGTGCAATATAAATTTAAATGCCGTGGAAAATTTATAATAAATAAACATTAAATTTAAATAAATATAAAGTGTCGCAAACTTCTGTTGTGTCCACGACTGTACACAGACGATACTGTGTAACACAATGCTTTGCAACTATGACACAAATCGACACTGTATCACAGTGTATGACTATGTTCCGTTGCTGTAGAGCACTCTAATATTCTGCTTTTTTCATTAAAGCCAGTATTTCCTTATTGCAGTTACATTGAATTATAATATCAAAAACGAGAAATGATGTAAATTTTTTTTGTAAGATTTGTCAAAATGAATTAATTTTATCATTCGCATTTGATGATATAAATTTATACCGGACATTTTTCAATATCCTGCGTTAATAAAGGCAATTCAATTTGCATGTGTCATTAACGAAAATAAATCTTAATTAGAAATTTCACACAAATCAAATTTATATTTATTTATCAATCTGCGAATTAAAAAGAAAGTTTTCGATATATTTTATCAATATAAAACAAATATATTTATTTTGATATTTCATAAGAAAAAAGTTTATACGATTTTTCATTTTAATATAACTGCAATGAAGAGCCAGGAGCCTTAACATATGACTCTAATTATAAATCACTGAAGTTTCACTACAAGAAATAGATTTTTTTTGTACCAAAAACAAATAAATTTTATATTAATCACAAATTTTATAATATTACCCTCAATCTATTTGTTAATAAATTGTGAAAACATTATACATATGTCTTTCGATATAACATCGAGAGGAATAGCATATTTTGTTATAATTTATTAACAAATAGGTTGAAGGTAATATGAAGTTTGATTAATATAAAATTTTTATTTGAAAAATTTACATCTTATTCCTAAATATATGTATAGCAAAATAATATTCACCGTTTACCATCAATCGTTTTCAATAAGAATAAACTTCAATCGATGACAAGGTCTCGGACGGCCAAATTAATTTGATAAAAGTGAAATAAATATAAGTCTCCCCCTTCTCTTCCCCAACGCGCAACATTTTATATATCGATAACATGAGAAAATAAAACAAAAATTACAATATTGATATAAAATAAAATAACAGAGATAATTACATAAAAATAAAAAGCAATAAAATATGCAAGAAAAAAACGACAAATCAGAAAAGGACAGATATTAAATAATAGATATGTTTCATAAAATTTGCGAATATTGTATGCACTAGCGAATTTTGAAGTCGATAATGGGGAAGGGTTTCTACAAAATTATTGGTTTAATAGTGAAAATATTTTCGTAAATCGAATTATAATTATTTTTTTAATTTAGAAGGGGGGGGTTTGATCCCAAACCCTCCCCCCCAGGATCCGCCAGTGATTGCATGTATATATTTTGTGTGAAGGATAACAAAAAGTGGAGGTTTCAATACGAAGAGAAAAAATATATAAATAAATAAGTGAAAAAAATAAATAAAATATAAATTTGGTTCTCTTCCGGATTTACAGCTGTTGCTGTATGACAATCGATAAACTGTCATATCCATCTGCCAGACTACAACTACCCACAAGAGGATATTTATTCTATTCACGCGTAAGCGCTTTTTTTTGCACGAGAGGTATATAAATGATGATGATGCTGATGATGATAGGTGCTTGCAGAAGCGACAGATACTACCAACACGGCGTGGCTGATATGCATGTTTCTCATGACGTGCTCGCGCAGCCACGCGGATATGTCAATCGGAACAGAAGGAAGAAAGGATATCGAATTTAAGCTTTTCGCACAGCAGGATGTGCTAAAAGCTTAAACTCGAGATATCCTTTCTTCCTTCTGTTCCGATTGACATATCCGCGTGGTTGCGCGAGCACGTCATGAGAAACATGCATATCAGCCACGCCGTCTTGGTAGTACCTGTCGCTCCCGCAAGCACCTATCATCATCATCATCATCATCATCATCATCATTACCATACCCCTCTCGCGAAACCCCGCTCTTCGCGCTCGACTTCGGACGCGCCAAGTCCGTCCTTGTCGTCGGTTAAAGTCCGTCCTTGTCAAGTGTAAACGATCGACGGTAAACGCTTTGAAGTAGGCTCTCCCACTGTGGGCCCCCCGAGACTTATAAAGCGAGTAGATGGGGGGCCTCTCGCCGTGACGTGTTGCCGTGTACCGTTATCCAATGGCGTGGACGTGTCTCGCACCATCGGACGGTGGGCTCACAAGCGACGATCGATCGGGCCCGCTTTTTCGGGCCTACGTCAATGTTTCAGTGAGCCACTTATCAATGGGATCACCAGGTATCCGTGCGGCGCGACAAATTCGGCCGTAGCTCTGCGTGGAGCCGTTTGATGTTTACGACTCTGCTCCGTGTTTACGAAGGCACATGCGAAAGAATGCCTCTTCCTCTTTAAAATTCAAAATGCGTCATTATACTACCACGCCAAATATTCTTATAGGTATGTTTACTTATAATTGTATTTTCTAGTCTATTCTATTCTAGATTTATTCTATTCTATTTCGTAGATTTTTTGAGATTCTTTATTTCGAGTTTTTTTATTATTTATCGCATTACATAGGATGACAAAATATTTTAATTGAAAATATTCCTAAAATTTATCTTAAAATAATTTTAAGTAGAAAATATCATATAAACTTGAGTCTAATTTGCAATTGTTATAAAACATTCTGAAAAAATATTTTTTATAATTCTTCATATTGTTAGTATTATAGATGATCAACTTTCCAATAGAACTTGCAATAAAATAATTATAAAATTTATAATATTACTATACAAATATTGTATATAGTAATATTATAATTTTATAATTATTTTGTTGCAAGTTCTCTCTCTATTAGAAAGTTAATCTATAATACTGACAATGTAAAGAATTATAAAAAATATTTTTTACTATATTGCTTCAATTACAAATATTACTTTAATAGTAACATTAATTATAATTATTAAAACAATTATTATATGTATATATATAATAATGTATATAATTAATTATATATACGTAATATTGTATATAATAATGTATAATGTGCATGTATATGTATATATATGTGTGTGTATACAATATGTATATTTTAATGTATATAATATGAATGTATAATGTGATAGTGTGTCACATGATATTAAGAATTGTTAGAGACAGTCTTCAAATAACATTTCTTATTCATATTTATTCTCAGTAGATGTAAAATTTATCGCAACATTTTTCAAAATCTCGCGATAAGTAATTCTCTCGTTATAGATCTTGCATGTCTGACTTATATGTCTGTCTTCTACTTAACGCTTCATAAGCTAAAAGTTTCTTTGATTTATAAATGGAACAAGCACATTTATCTTTATTTGATTTATGTTCTCGTTTGTTTTTAATGTCTGTGTTATAAAATTGAGAATCTTTGTCGAATTTTTAATCAGCATTTAATTAATAATTGTAATAATTATAATCTAATTTCTGGAATACAGAGAAAATCACCCATCAATTATGTTTATTCTAGTAGTTTTAATAGTAAAAAAATATCTTTCCGTTTATAAACGTGAATATAAAATACAAAATAAAATAAACAAACAAATAAATAAATAAATAAATATATTGTAATTGGTCTAAATATTCCGCATGTAACAAAAGATATTTTAAGAGTCGATCAGGTCTATTTATTTAAAAAATGTTAACGTCTCAATATATAAATTTAAGATAATTTTTGGTATTTTGCATTTTTTATAATTTCTTCTATAGGATTTCAATATTTTGCCAGGGCAGAATGAAATGTCCATCCATTGGTGCGTAGTCACGCATTCCATGTACACGTGTACCCGCGTGCACGCGGAGATACCTGCATCATTCCATTTATACGTCCATCTGTCCGTCCTTTCATCGGGCCCCCCGTCCAAGGGGGGGCCGCCGCGCCGCTCGCGAATATCCGTGCCGTGACTACACGCCGAAACCATACCGCGCTCGCGCCTCGAGCTCGCGCGCAGTGGGGCAGCCGAAGTAGGCCGGAGCACCGTTACAGCCGGCTGCACGGCCGAAGCCTACGCAAATCGACTTGATTTTGCCCGAATGGCTTTCCTTTTCGTTGTGAAAAATGGCGCGTGCGAGCCGCGGTTTCCGCGCCGACCCACTTCTGCGCGAGCGACCATGCGTGCGATTTTCCTCGCAATTCCCGCGCGCGCCCACACTTGTTCGCACGTGACCATAGGCCGCGTCGCGCTATATATCGTCTTTCCGGTCCCCCTGTTAGAATTAACATCCGCATTTTTTCGGTACAAGTATATATACTAGTATGTATATCGGTAGATATATTTGCGGTAGAATTTTAGAGTTTTAAATGTACAAATTATTTTTTTCGAATTGTTTTTTATTTTTAATTGATATAATTTGATGTAATATTTTTTAATTGCAGCAATTTCTTTTCGCGTAAAAAAAATTAATAAAATTTAAAATTTAATCTCCGTATCATCCCGCGAGCAGCCGGAAGAGACGCGGCCGCAACAACGCGCGGCACACTTGTTCGTGCGGTGACTATGCCCGGCTAAACTATATCGGCACGTATACTGGAGAACGGAAGTAGGCCGAGGCACCGTTACCGGGTAGCCGAGAAGCTCGGGAGGCCTACGCAAGACCAGTCAGATTTTGCTAAGCGTTCGAAGGAGCCGACCAGCCGACATATGCACATACGTACATTCGCACACATACAATCGCGGCTTTCCTTTTCGTTACGAAAAATGGCGCCTGCGAAACGCGGTTCCCCGTGAATGACCTACATCGGTCAAACGAGTCACGCTCGCGCGCGAGAGCGTCTTCGTCCTCGCGCGCCTCGTTGGCGGGCGACCGGTTGGGAACCGCTCGGTACCCGTGACCCACACACCGTAGCACGCAGAACCAGACGCGACCAAACGTGAAATTCATTTCCATACTTCCGTGTCCGGCTGTACGCGCAATGGATCTTTTCGCCTCGTTACGCAGCAGCGACGGACAACGCGTTCGTCCGTCCCCAATCACTTAACGCGCGCTTTTTTTTTTAATGTCGTTTTCTTTTTTAATTAATAAATGCGGAAGACATGATCGTTTCTTCAACGTTTTGCATTTAAGATTACGGATTAAATTTTTTTATAAAAATAATTTATTATTTTTTTTTCACTCGGAATTAAGACTGAATGTATATCATTTTTAATATTTTTTATTTATTGTGTGTGTGACCGTTACAATAATATTTAACGAAATAATGATGTAAAATAAAATAATTGTTATTTATCAATATTAATAACGTAAAAAAATTATAGAAAAGAGACAGATTTTACGTATGTCAAATTCGAGATTGCATTTATCAATTAAATAATCTAAAATTGCAAAAATCCTAAATTTTATAATGCCACAATTAAAAACAAAAATATTGCAACAAATGAAGATATAATCTGCTTGTTCTATTTACAAATAAAATAAAAATTGAACTTGTAAGTAGAAAACACACATTTAAGTCAGACATGTCGGACCTATATTGAGATATACATAGAAAATCACGGATTTTCTTTAGAAACTTTATTTTATCTGCTGAAAATAAAGAGTTAGTGCAAAATTTAAAGATAAATATAAGAAAAAAATATTTCTAGAATTGTGCCTTTGTGCACAAGAATGCAAATGATATTAGTACACGCATTAATCGATTATATGGTACTTTAGCATTAATTCCTTACAAAATAGATAAACGAAATGAGGGTATTATCTTTTATCTATTATAACAGTATATTTGAGAGCGGTTATTTTTAGCGGGTCATTAATGGTACTCTGTAAGTACCAACAGTTATTTATGGGCATATGAGAAAAAATGCTATCTAGATATTACTACATTTTTAATTATTCTCAATTAATTATCATTCTATGATTTTCGAAATGCGTCCATTTGCACAAGTCGATAAAGCATCTTTAATCGAACATCAGAGCATTATGATTTCAGATAATTTCATTTTTATATTTGTTTCATATTCTGTAAAATGAGCAACAAGAATTCTAAATAATTGCTTGCCAGTTTTAATCGTATATGTTAATAGATAGCGTAAGTGATTTTTAATGTTCCATAGTAATTTAGAATTTGACAATAAGTCATTAGGATTCCGCGAAATGAAATTATTTACGAAACACAAATTAAAAATATATCTTTTCATAAATGGAATATTAAAGAATTTATACACGCGCTTTGCTGTAAAATCGAGTATTTTGCTAATATTTGTGAAGATTTTTATAGAAATTGAAATAGAATAGAAAAATAGAGACACGATATATTGTGTTCTAAAAAATATTCAGGAAATGTTAAAAAAAAAAAATATATGATTAATTGCATGTCAGTTTAATTACGTATGCCTTTTATTAGGTCCAATAAGTCTTTTCCCTTCAATTTTTTCTATTTCCAGTTTGATAAAAAACTTCAGAAATCTCAGCAGGATACCTGATGTATTTTATAGTGTAAATTCTTTGAAATTCTATTCCATCCTAATAAAAAGATATAAAGATAAAAAATATTTTACCCGCCCACTATTGAAAACTAAACGCTCAAGTTTAATAACGAATCTTATAGAACGATAAATTTTCAATAAGGTTTTAAATATTATAGAATTTTTTGCAGGTTTTGATAAATACGAGATAATATTATACATATACACAGATTATATAACTTATTAACAAAATTATACTTTAAATTTAATATAATTTACCCTAGAAAGTGTGTGACCTCTTTTCGTATTTGACCGATGACATTTGTTTCTTTCGTCGAAATTTCGAGCTATAAATTTTTCTAATTAAAAAATATAATCTGAATGTTGATCAATATAGATGTGCAAAAGGATTGCCATAGTATCTCAAGATTTTATTAAAATGCAAGTATACATATCGCTCTTGTTAAATTGACAAAATTAAGTAAGAAATTAACTTAAAAATGATTCGCGATCAAATTAATTATTTTCGCGAACAAATTAAATTTAAGATTAAAATAGGTCCAGAAAATTCAAATAATATTTCAAAATGAATAATTTTGATTATGAAAAAGCTCGAGAAATCATATTATGATTACACGAGGAATTTCTTCTGATCATATTGTCTGTTATTGTCCGACTTTTGCCTGAATGTTGATATCAAAAGGATCTAGTCGCGGCTCGATACTTATATAGATGCGTACGCGAAGCAACCTGGTACCGCTTCGTCGTCAGAGAAAGTGCGACGACCCTTAAGGTAAAGGTTAAATTAAAGACGATGAGGACAGAGACGACGTCGAGGAAGTACGCGCGGATTGGTGGACATTCGCATAGCTGCGGTTGAGGCATCGAAACAGCACTGGTCTATCGACATTTCATAGCACTTTCGCTGCAAGGACAAGTAGCGTACATACGAAGCGAATCTCCGAGCGCATTATTAGAAAACTCCAGAGAAATATAGACCAACATCGGACCGAATAACATACAAATTAAAAAACCGGAATAATTTATAAAGAAAGCCATCTAATTGATCCCTAGAAGTTAAACGTCGAATATTTTTTCAACATCTTTTCTAATCTTTCTCGTTTTCTTCATTTTTCTTTATTTTTTCTTATTCTCGTCTGCAATTTCTTTAAACTGATAAACTGTGCATTAGAAATTCTAAAGAGGATAGAAAGAGACGATAGAAGAGATTACGAAAATTTATACAAAAAAAGAAGAATCACAATGGATCATGAAATGTACATGTTTCCATATACAGATTCTTGCGGATGACCATAAAGATCCTTGCGAATCCGTAGATCTCCGCGAAGACCACCGCGAACGGCGGCCACTGCGGAGTCCCGTAGACCCGTCTATGGACGACCATGAGCGACCGTGGAGGCAAACGCGATATCTATAGCCTCTGCGGAACCGACGAGTCGGAAGACCTCCCCACCTCAGTTGGAGTACCGGTTAATGTGGTACACTGACCTACTCTCTAGTCACTGCTGCAACAGTGAGAACACCCCGCCATACTGTTGTTCCGCCGTCCTTCTCTCGCAGGAACGGCGCTACTTTTTCTCTTTCTCGTCTTTCCTCTCTCTTTCCTTGTCTATCCCGCATTCCCTTTCTGCTTCTATTTCTTGCCGTTTCTTTCTCATACCTCTCTTTCTTTCTATCTCTTTGTCTTTTTTCTCTTTCTCTATCTCTCCCTTTGCTTTTGTAAAATTACATCGACCGTTTTACGAAACGATGTCGGTAAAATAATTGACCCACAAAGAATAATATCTTTATTGGTTTTACGTATAACATAAATTTAAAAAATTAATTGGCTATTTTACATATAATATATTTTTTTTAAGGAAATCATCATAAGTGCATCGAAAGCTTCGTCTGTGTATAAACGAATGTACACGCAATTTTATTGTAGGATATATAACTTCATAAATTTAATTATATCTAATTTAAATGTATCTATAATATAATAAAATGTTCAACATAGAGAGAATTATGAATATTTCGAACATTTATATTAAAATTTTCTTTTTTAAATAATATATTTTTTAAAGATTATATACTATTAATTGATATTTTTTTCTAAATTGTATTAATGAATATTAAATCTTTAAACTTTACTTATTTTTATAATTGCTTCCATCAAAGAAATTCTTTTCAAGCGTATTATATAACATTTAACCAGCCAAATTTACAATTTATAACACAAATATAGTAAAATAAAGTATATCTTTACTGCTTAAGATATTTTCTATATTGGTACCAATATATCTTATATTAATATAAAGAATATCTTAGCATATGATGAAGAAACTTTAGTAAAACATTTTACAACCAAATCTAATGAGAGTTATTGTTTATCAAAGAAATACAATAGAAATAGAGACCTCGTTCTGCTGCATTAACTATGCGATGAGAAGTGCAATATGTGAGAGAATGAGACATATCTCGCTGAACGCCATCGTCTTAAATATCTCGAATATCTGACTGCTGTGTAATAGTCTAGCACGATAATATATAATTTCGAACTCATTATTTACAAAGAGACAACCTACTAAAGTGTTTGAGAAACAGAAACTAATGATGTTTATTTATGTGGATATTTTCGGATAAATCTCTATCGTTATTATCATTTAATGGTCTAGAATCTAGAAAAAATATTCCAGCTTATGAGCGAATCTAGTAAAGGAGACGAAATTAGCAGACAATATTAATATTGTCAAATTGAATGTATGTGCAAGAAATGATTCTGTAGCTAGCTATTCATCAACATTCCATGTACGATTACATGATCACTTTCCGATTTACAAAATCGATTCTCCATTAAAATATTAATTGAACAATCCCTATACCGCGTGCAAAGATAATTCTTGATCAAAATCGAACTATATAACGAACAGAAGAGAATCATTGCATAAAATGCATGTGCCACTAGAAATCGACGACCTGACACTGAGATTGTCCCGAGTCAGTCGTAGATTGGCATCGAGGTGCAACGAACCGCCTTGCGAGTCTACAACCTCGAGCAACAAGTCGAATCCCCACTAGCGAACAGCCGAGGAAGTCATTCCGGAGAAATTTCACCGCAAACTTAGCAGCCTCTGTCGTCGTCATTGCCATAGTTTAGATAGTTCACGTCGTCATCGTCATCGGTGCTCAAATACTTAATAGGTGAATTGGCTTTTGCAAGTTGCCAAAGAATCATTCAAAAAATATACAGATATCGTAAAGTGTATGTACGTGTGCGTCTATATATACATATATGTATATAAAGAGAGAGAGAGAGAGGGAGAGGAGGGAAAGAAAGATAATTGTATGTGTGTGTTCTTGCTTGCAAAAATTTGAACAATTTTCAAACGATATGCTTGTAGAGATAAGAAATGATAGCGCGCATCACAAAATTTTGGTTACCATGCACAGTTTACACAAACTCACATACTATCGCATGTTATGGCAACATAAAATCTTAAAATATATTTAAAATATATAAATATATATTTAAAATATATAAATATATATTTAAAATATATTTAAAAGCGTATCGTATATTAATTTGTATGAAAATTAATTTCGTGATCTTGATCAAAAGAATTTATTCGGATAATTCCTAAGAAGAAATTTTATATTCTCCAGAGACGTGAAATCTTTTCATCTTCTCAAAAATTGCGCAAGAAAAAATGCCACTGAAATTGCTTTTTGGCAAAATATTAATAAATTACTTTTTCTTTCAAAAAATATGAAACGTAATAAAATAGCACATATATTTTTTAAATTTTTTATTTATTTTTATTATTTTTTTTAATCAAAAGTATCGCAATATTCTCTCTCTCTCTTTACGACCCAATTTTGATCAAGTAATCTTTTGTATCAATTCTAAGTTCCGTTATTATATACATGTTGGCCTCTAAAGTCAAATATACAATACATTATACAATATTCTCAAAACGGAAAAAAAATATAAAGATACAACATTGACTGGCAATTTCTTTTAACTCAGAAGGAGTTATTATTTAATTTATTTACTTTTTATTTAACATTGTCAAATTTTATCGTTTTAAAAACTTTTACTTATGTTAAAAATATTTTTAAAAATTATACAAGTTATTAAAGCATAAAAAATAAACTTTTATTTGTGAATAAAAAAATATTTTATTTGAATAAAAACTGCCATCGATTTAGTTCAATTAAGAAATTGCTATAAACGAATACAGAATTAATCTCTTCGTTTTTAACACAAGTTTTGATTGCCAGATTTCTAGAATCTTTGAGACTTGTTACTGGGTCAAAGATCGGTAATAGTGCTCTCTAAAAGAAGAATTTCTTCCCCTCTCAGAATTTCCAAATACGTTTGAATCTAAACTTGACCTAGTCTCAAGTGTGATTTACGATAACGGAAAGCGTGATATGGGCTCTGATCAATTCGATGCTGTCGCAAAATTATCGACTTGTGCGCACAAATAGACGGTTACTTATCGTGAGTAGCGAACGAAGTTCTATCGTTAGAAAGCGTGGTAATTCAAGTGACGTATGTGGCACAAGAAGTACCAGACGACAACCGATTCGTAAAATTATGGAACACCACCGTCACCAAAGCTTATTGGTATTCTCAATTCAAAATCTGTATTCTTACCATATTCTCTATGCAAATTCAGACGCAATGTCAATATCACAAATTGCATCATTGGATTACTTTCTGTCATGTCAGTTGCATTTCCCATTAGAGATATTATACTATTATCGTAATATTATTCAATAATATTATATAATCAATTTTCAATTTTAATTATTGATGTTTTTTCCCCTTTTCTTACAAAAATATCTTAATTCTATTTGCTAAATTATTATACTAATAACTTATTTATACACAATAAAATCTTTTTCATGCAAAACTTTCTTTCTTAAAAAGAGACTTCAAACAAAAATTATAAAATTTATAACATATTTATATTTTTTTAATTTGAAAAACGTGCAAAATGATTTTGTATGATAAATCATAGAATTCAACGGCTGTTAACATATAAATACAATATCCAGCATATAGCAATTTAAGATAATTTAAGTTACAGAAGAAATTATGTATATTTGTATCACTTTTATTTCTTCAATAGAATTTTATATCTTTTATAGATATTTCGATAATCGCTATCGAAATCAATGATTGTCATCGCACATTGATCATCGTCGATTATAAAAAATCATTTAAACTTAAAAAAGAACAGATTATAATTATATTTCTCAAATTTCAAAGTAATTTCTCGAGAGCAACTCCTCTCATATAAAAAAATTAACTATTTTATATCGTCAACTTATTTTTTTATAAAAAAATTACTCCTATTTTTGGTTGTATCATCAGTTCGGAGAAACCTTGTCTGCGGGCACGTATGTGCTGTCGCACTCTGACCCTTGCTTTCGACACACCTGTTGAGATGCTTCAAGATGCATTACATCTTGCACCCTTATGTTATCTATACAATTTTATCAATAAGTGCATATTTTTATTATATGATAATTGCTTGTGTTTATACCGCATATCAACACGTATGTGGAAAATATGATATTTCAAGATAGAGCTTTGAAAGAACTTTGAAAGAACTTTGAAAGGTGATAGTATTTGATGGTAATCGACTTACCTATATTCTAGAATTTAGCGGTCTAAGTACCCAGGTAAGATATCGGTGTATCTTCTCGACTTCAGAGGACTACCTGTTGTATATCTATCCAAAGCACAATGCACACAGTGTGTCACTCGATCAGCATCCTCACACGCACTAATTCGGTCTCACGGATCACGCGCGAGAAGATAACATAGTTTACCACTATCACTGGCAAGAAAAATCCGAAACAAGGTCATGCAAATGTTCCCCGTACTGTTGCGATATAATGATATCTCGTTCGCGGTGCGCGAAATGATTGTACATACCCTAAACACCCTACTGATGTCACAAGAACAGAAGACATCTCACGAAATCACCATGGTAAAGATCGGGACTTATCAGTCTTCAAAGTGATCGAAGTAGACCGAGTCTGTTAACAGTGCGACGCGTGAACCCTAACTGTGTTGGGTCTTACTCTGGGCCTGCCTCATGCGGCAGGACTCCCCCACTCGAGTACAGTGTTCTCTCAAAGGTAAGAGAACTTCTCCCGCTCCTTTCGCACTATACGTCATCAGCGCCCATTCGCTGTTTGGAATACTCTTCCGCTATTGTAGCGATATATATATATTTTTCCACCACTCTAGCATACCACCCTCTAATATCTCTCTAATAGTCTCTAATGTGTCTCTCATGTAAAGTGTCGCGCATGAACAGAACGCCCTTTAGGACTGATTCCGAATTCTTATTGGTTTCCCTAAGTTCATTCATCAACCAATCAGGACATAGACATCTTTATCGAAAAGAAACAATCGTAGTGACTCCCTGAAACACAAACGATATATTTTCATTTGTAAAATTCAATAGAAGAATACGCTCTTCATAAATAGATAGGTAAAAGAAAAGAAGGAATATACACAAAGAGTACATTTTAGTCGCAAAAAGGTCTAAATATTTTTCAAGATTTTTATAAAATTTGAATAGATCTGAAAATATATAATGTCATTTTATTATATATTATTTTATATAATATATTGTATGTGTGATATTACACAGGTATATTATAATATATTGTATAATAAATTTAGTTATTTGTTATCTAAGATTTATTTTATATAATAATAAAATATATTTATTATATTATTTAAATTAATTTAATATTAATATTTAATTTAAAAAATTTGTTTATAATTTACGTTTAAATATATTAGCTTTTTTGTAAAAAAAACTTTTTGACACACGATACATATATATACATATATAATTAATAGTAGAAATTTTAAGTTTGAACATTTCTCATTATTTTGATTGTTCGGCTGGTAGAATTTTGTACACGGGAATGAAATTATTAGGTCGAAAAAATAAGAACGGTTCGCGATGACGATTCGAGCGAATCGATTCGCTTTCGACGCAAATCTTTTCGTTTTGAGCATTTTATAGTATTAATGACATAGTAGACGGAAAAAAATACTCAATACATTCAAATAAAAATTTAAACGAAAAAAAAAATGGAAAATGCATTTTGTGCATTTTTTAACAACGCAACATATATATCCCGCTATAAATTTATATTGACCAACAAAGGAATTCATTCTTCTTGCGGCGCGTTCGCGTTTTGAGTTTAATTGGCAGAAACAAGATTTCGAAATGTTACACAGTTACCTTCACTAATAACTTGCACGATGAGAGAGAAGGCGGTTAACGAAGAAAAAAAATATGAAGAAGCAAACAAATACAGAGCATGTTGATAGGTAAAAGGATGTTTTTTTATATATAAATGATGCCATTCTCTTATATACATGTATTAAACATCGTTAATTTATTCTGATATATAAAAAATTGATGAGAGAGCATAATCACATCTCACAGAGCCTAAAAAATGTAGAAAATACTATATACGAGATTTAAAATATATGTATATTTATTATTATATTATTTATAATATAATATATACATTTTTTATCTTTCTTTCTGATAAAATTCTTTATCATTCTTTCTGATAAAATTCTATCTTCTATACTTTGATACTTCTCTTCTGTGCTTTTATAAATATGCACGTATCTCTATGTACGTATATTAAAATTACCTTATTAGTAATTTCTATATCTGGTGTTAGGCATAATGTTATTTTCGATCAAATTTATCGTAGATATTCATCGTGACTAATGGTTAAATAATTCAAAATTATTACAATTTTATTACATATTGATTTAATACAAATTATTATTTTAGCATTCAATCTCATCTGTTTAATCTTCTATTCATACCAAACGTTTATAAATGTCAAACTACTCACAATTAGACAGAATTCTGTGTCACTAATGCACGAATATAAATACAATGAAAACATGCGCCGAATATACGAATATGCCTAAGGACGCTAGATATTGAAACCATTAAGGGCCAATTTCACCAACGTCGGTTAACTTTAACCTCCGGTTAAACTATATCTTTGTCTCTTTTTAAGAACATATCTGAAAAGAGACAAAGATATGGTTTAACCGGAGATTAAAGTTAACCGACGTTGGTGAAATTGGCCCTAAGGCAGGTATGTCAAACTCATTTTTCATCATAAGCTACATGAATTATTTGGCATTAAGCTGAGGGCCGCATGTTTTCAATATTCAAAAAATTAATAAAATACCATTTTTTAAAGGCCTATTTTTTTCAAAAGATCTTTTTTTCTCAAATTCTGTTTTTTTAAAAGATTTTCAAGAAGTCTCGGCGGGCCGCTTTTGCGTTAGCGGCCCGCGTGTTTGAGATGCCTGCATTATTAGTCATTGTTTTACTAAGACATGAACCCTAATGTATAAATCCTAATGTATAACTGAATCATTTAGCAAAAATGATAGGATTGTATTCTCTAATGGCCAATATATGCATTTCCTAGATATGCCCCGATGTACACTAAATTATGCTCTGAGAGAGATATGCGATAAATTTATTTATATATATTTCTATTATATACTTTCTATTTCTGGTTACACATATTATATATGTATATTTCTGGTCATAAATTACAATAAAAATTAACTAACTACTATTAAAATCTGCTGTTTATAATTTAAAATCAAATATTATCAATATTTCACAAAATATTTTTACATATTTCTCGATATTCACACACACACACACACACACACACACACACACACACACACACACACACACACACATATATATATAAATCAAATTCTGTTTTTTAAAGAGATTTTCAAGAAGTCTCAGCGGGTCGTTTTTTCGTTAGCGGACTGCGTGTTTGACATTCCTGCATTATTAGTCATTGTTTTATTAAGACACTATTGAACCCTAACGTATAACCCTAATGTATAACTGAATCATTTAGTAAGAATAATAGGATTGTATTCTCTAATGGCTAATATATTAATTTCCTAGATAGGCCCTGATATACACTAAATTATGCTCTGAGAGAGATATGCGATAAATTTATTTATATTATATTTCTGGTCATACTTTCTATTTCTGGTCACATAAATTACAATAAAAATTAACTAAAATCTGTTTATAATTTAAAATCAAATATTATCAATATTTCACACAATATTTTTACATACTTCTCAATATTCACATATATGTATATGTATATATGTATATATAATATATAAATATAAAATTGATTTTTTTGTGTGTACAACTGTAGGCGTTACTTTGAGATATACTGTTTTATTTAAGGATGCTTTCTGATTATTTTTACTTTAGTGTATTTTGTTAAAAAATACATGCGTATTTAGGGGCTGTGGAACTGCATTTAATTAACGCCGCCATTATTAAGGCTGCTTGCTGTTTCTATATTAAGTTATAATGACAAAAGAAGTGAAAAATCATATAAATTTTTTTTGCAAACTAAATTAAATTTTCCATATGCTACAACTCATGTTTGATAGTATGTATAGATTGATAAATTATTTCGAAAACTTCTTTCTTCTGTTAATCTATTAATGAATGTACGTATAAATACACACACAGATACACATACACTTGTACATATGTGTTTTATATTTCCAACGAAAATGGATTTTATGACAATTAATCAAGATTTAATATATTGATTCATGAATTGAAAAGAATCTTCGATATATTTTACTAATTCATATTATTGAATTCGATTAAACAGATTGCATAACAGATCTCACTTCAATTAATATATAATATCGTTGACATACTTTATCGAAAGAAGCAATATATATTTTCTTTTTTCAATAAATTATATATAATATTTTGTCGATTCTATTACTCTATTATATCTACGTGATCGTTTTAAGACTTTTTTAAGCAAAAAAAATGTTAGTCATAAATCAATCTCTGCATTCGAATTTTCATCTCGCAATCTTCAAATTAACTGTATTGTTATTCCCTTCAATTGATATTGTATATTGCATTTGAGATAGAGAAGAAAAAAACATGTAGTAGACACAAAATCATGAATTCTTTGGTTAACAAAGATTCAGAACAAAAAGATTCAGAACAAAAAGACAATCAAATGAAACAAAACAATAAAATCGACATTATAAATGATTTATTGAAAAAAAATTTTTTTGGTTAAATGTTAACAAGGAACCAAAAATTTATAGTTATTATCATTGTTACAATAGTTACCATTTATTTTACTTTACCTGGACGGACCGGAGGTCTCAGGTAAAGGGATGTTCATACGCTTTCAGCACATGCCTCGTTACGGTGCCTTACTCCAGCCATTGAATAGCCGCTCCGAAGATGGATTACTCCCACTAATGCGTGTTGCGTATGATGCACACAGCTAATTACGTTCTTTTCGCCACTCGCCAGATATTTTAGATATGAATCGATTTTGTCCACGATGCACATATCGCGCATTCTACGTTATTTCGAAACACGAATATATTTCGCGTATTGAGAATATTCCATCCCTTCATTATAATTCTTACTTTTGTGTTGTTATCAATGGGTCACGATATATATTTCTTTGTAAAACTTGTGTTGCATAAATTTCGCAAAATAACTCGCGCGATTTGTATAACTGTTGTCTCTCATTAATTTTTTTCTAGTCCTTTTCTATACATTATATCATAATCATTACTACGAGGGTAAGTGAAAAAGTAAAGGGACAAATAAAGAAAAACACATTTATTTTAACCTATGTGGAAAATTTACATATCATTTTTCGACATAATCCCCACCAACATCGATACATTTGACCCACTACTTAATAAGCTTCTGTATTTCATCCTGGAAGAAAGATTTGGGTTGGATGCGTAGCCAGTTATGCACCACTGCAATGCCCTTCTCATCCGAAGAAAAATTTTTTCCTCGTAGTGCTTCTTTTAATAAACCGAAAAGATAAAAAGAAAAAAGAAAAAAAAAGAAAAGAAATACTACGAGAAAAAGAATTTTCTTTGGATGAGAAGGGCATCCAACCCAAATCTTTCTTCCAGGATGAAATACAGAAGCTTAGTGATCAAATGTATCGATGTTGGTGGGGATTATGTCGAAAAATGATATGTAAATTTTCCACATAGGTTAAAATAAATGTGTTTTTCTTTATTTGTCCCTTTACTTTTTGATTTACCCTCGTATATGTGTCATGTTAGAATCTAAATATTATGCAATATCGTTTTTATTACATCGAAATAAACGCCTTTCAAAGCTGTATTTTTGCAGAACAAGAAATAATTATATGCAATTTAATGTAAAGAAATAATTACACGACCGCGCAAATAAGATCGTATGAAACTAAGTGCACACACGGATATTTCTTATATGAATACAATTTTCTTATCAACAATACACATGGCAAAATAACATCTTCTCGATAAAGTACTCTTTTTCATTCATATTCCAAGAAATCTGACCGGAAACGAATTGATTACGTCTGTAAAAGAATATATTCATTCTATGTTTCTTGTGCCGTTTAAAAAATCCCTAATAGTAACCCCTTACTTCATATATACAAAAAAGATCTTCTTTCTGCTGTCCTGAAAAAATGTTTTACTGTTATTTTATAATTTGTGCTAGTCATGCCTTGCTCCAGTGTCATAAAACACGGGACTTTTCGGGAGAAAGAAACAGGAAAATTACCGCTATAGTTTACAAAATACAATTCGAAGAGCCGAGCACGAAAAAGAATCCTTTATTTACCGTAAACTTTTTTTTCGGAAGTTAAACCCTAATTCTCGAAGAAGCCGCAATAACTGTGCTGACACGGTTTTACGGACGATCGTAATTCTTTCTTTTTTGTAGTCAAAAATATCGAATATATGTTCAAAAAAGTTTACTACTGCAATATTCAAATATATATATACTCCATCAAATTTTTTGTTTAAAATGAAACAAAAACGTCTTATCTTTAATAAAACAATTAGAATATTAATAGCAAAAGTCGTGAATTGTTCGGAATGTCAGTCCTTTCTTTTCAGAGTTAACAATTTAATAATATTTAATGAAGAGCAAAATGCCTTTTAGTGACAAAAATACTTCAATGTACGCTCGAAATGGTAGATCGATTAAAAAATATCGATTTTTTTTTATCAGCAAATAAAGCCTGATCAAATATAAACAAATTGCAAAATTCGATAAGAACTTGCAAAGAATAACTTAATAGAAATATTTCACGAAAAATTATCGCGTAATAGAAATATTTTACAAAGAATTTGTAAAAGGATTAAGTAAAAAGAACATATTAGTGAATCCATTAACTTGTTACGATATCGCAACGTGAGTGAGCAGCGGAATAACGGGCGCGCTCGCCGCGTATTGCAATCATATTTGCGTCACGCTAATTGTTGTATAACTTTCGATTTAAGCGTCGATGCGCCTCCACCCTACGAAATGTGTTAGTGCAGGTAGTCTTCTTCTTATTTTTTCTTGTTTGCTGTAATATAGAACGATAAATTATGTACAATCTATAGAATAGCGGTCACGTTGAAAAAGAGGGGAAGAGAAGAGGGATTCTTTCCAAGGATTCTCAAAGAATCGAAGTCCCACTTCTGGTAAAACGGTCGATTACTTTCATTGCTGCACGATAGTAATATCATTCGACTATCTTCCTCCGTCGGAGGGGCAAACAGACCATCGCGCCACATACATATTTCATTACATTCGAAATATGTTATAAAAATTAATTGTCTTGAATAATCTTGTCGATAAATTTTAAAAAATGTACATTGTTGACTATGAAATTAAAAATTAACAGATTTTATATAACTTTAATTGATTGTCGGTATTGGGAATTAATCACTGATTCTTTACCAGGGTAAACCCTGAATTGGTGAGAAAAATTTTTTAAAATTACAGTTCGGTGGCAAATGAATTTTTTCCATGTTAAAACTCGAAACGTAACACACACATCTTTGTGCGAATAAAAAACGTAAATGAGACAATTTGTTTCGGTTCTAAAGGAAGCAATAGAAGAAGTGAATAAAATACTATATCTTTTTTTTTATCGTTGGTCACTTTCTTTACAATGTCTTTTATAGTGTACGTGAAAAAAGGTTACCTACATCATTAATCTTATAGCATTCTTGCAAAAGGAACATAAGTTAAATATAAAATGTAACAATTAACTAATTAGAGTTTTATGCCCAAGGTTTACCATCCAACTATTATTAACTGAAAGATTTTATGCCGAGGAGATGTTAAATTGTTTAATTGCAAACAATTTCTCTGAGATTATATGTTCAAGGTTTTAACATCCAACTATTTTATTAACTGAAAGGTATCATGCTGAGAGGACGCTAAACTCTGTGAGATTGTTTGTACGAAAAAAAAAGTACGATTTTATCAAAATCCTTATTCTTCGAATATAGAAATATTCTTCTGAGTAAAAAATCTGAGTCTATCTATAAGTCAAATATCAAAACGCTGGTATGCGACGAAATGCATTTAATAACGAGTATTATTGTTATAGTCACGTATTTAGAAATACGCGGAAGTCTACACGAACATATTTACTGCAGATGTTCTCACAGAATATCTTTTACGCATATTATAAATTAACAATGCGACTAAAACATGTGATTGCTTTCTGCTATTTATTGAGTGTTCATGGAAAGCTCGTTTGGTATTGTATGTGCACACACGACAAACAGCAGGATGTTTTTTCAAGGATCAATACATCGTTATTTGTGTCAAAAGGTTATTTTTATTCTTAAACAAAAAAAATGTTCCTTAAATTTGTAACATATATGTGTTTTTATTTGTATCTATTTTTCTTTTAAGCATCAAAATAACCTTCTGACACAAATGAATGATATATTAGCTCTTTAAAAAAAACATCCTGCTGTTTGTCATGTGTTGACTTGTTAAAATATTGATAATCACAGTATACTGTATTTATCAGAATTTCTCAGTATCTATCACAGTGTATAATATTTATAAAAAAATATGCAATATTATATTTATAAAAATATACACAGTATACATTGCAGAGCTTGCAATTAATATAAATCGATTTTTGTAGTTTATGTCCACTACTCTTCTCTTTCGTCATTTGCATCTTATTGTTAACAGTAAACCGTTGTGCATAATTAAAGCTGTACCAACTCTGAATTATACAAATATTGTATATTGTAAATAAAATTATACAATCTTAATTAATATATAATTTTTTATTAATTAAAAGAATTCACTTTACTTGGCTCTATTCAAATTTATACAACCAATGTAACTTTCAATCTACATATAAATCCTTTATATTATAATTTTTACGAAATGTATCATTTTATATATATATATATTTGCATTTTACTAAATCTACATTATCTGAAAATGAACTATTAATACGTAGAGCCATTTTTAGTAACTTAATTTTAAAGATATAATGAGATACGATGTGTATTAAGGGGTTTATGAATTCAAAAATTTATATTACAAACAGCTTTCCAAAAAATGTTCGAAGATTTTAAGTACTATATTCTAGATATTTGTCTCGGTCATCTTTGCAACATATGGCACATGAAGATCAAATCAATTCAATTCAATTTGGAGACCTTGAAAATGGCAGCAAACCTTGTAAATATGAGCGGAAATAAAATCCATGTGTTGTGTTGCGCCTGCTGATGTGTTGCTTATTTTTCGAATTTTCAAGCATTGCGAAATAAATAATAGAACTATTCATTCGACGTATATAAAGTGCTCAAATATAAAACTTCAAATAATTTCAACTATCATAGATTTCGATCATGTAATGCATTTAAATCTATACATTTATGTTTATATAATTATATGTCTAGTTTTAATAAATTAAATATAAAAAATTTTTAAACATTATCGATGCTAAATACATTTAAATTTTCTAAATTTAGTTGCTTTTAACAAAATTTAGAGGGCATAATTTATTTGTTTTTCAACAACAGGTTTCTTAGAGGAGCATTAGGGCGTTATTTTAAATAAGTACTGAATACAGAGAATAATTCAGAATTAAATGATTTATGATCTCATTGTATACTTTGAAAATATTGCAATCATCGGCAATTAAACAGCGATTTAATAATTTAATTTTTGTATTTATCTACATTAAAAATAAACTTAATTTATTAGTTTTTTTCCGATTAAACCCTTGGTTATTCATTGTTCAAATTTTGTTGTAAATAAAATTAATTCAAAAAATTATTGTTCTAATCGCTTATACTGAAAAATGCAATTAGAAAATTTATGTTGTACAATTTGATGATACACACATATAAATATAGAATAAAAATATAAAACAAATATAAAATAAAATGTTTAATAAAGGAAACAAACTTTATATTGGCGCGGAAAGGTTAAAAAGAAAAAAAGGGCCAGTCAATAAGAGAGAACAAATGTAAAATAAGTTTTTTCACAATTAATTTAAATTTATACTACTTCTTTGATATTACGTGCTTTCAACTTGAAAAAGTTGTTTAGAAAGAAGATAGGCTCCTTCTTATCTTAAACGTCGATCCGAAATCCACGTTCTTTATATCAGTTTGTGATACAAGAATTTTCAACATTTGAAGTCGCACGATCTAAATATAGTTTTTATAATATTTAATATTTAATTCCTCGTTTAATATTTTTTAAATATTTTTTTCTTTTTTAAATAATAAATTACGCACCGACAGAAATAAACTAATAAAATCAATTATTAACTATAATCATATGATATACATTACATACCTATATAATTTCTTTTTAAAATTTTATTTTAAAATTTTTGAAAAATTCTGACATTGTCTACAATTGTAGAAGAGAAAAAAATAAATTAGAGACTTCATGAAGAAACACACGTATTATCTATATGACTTATTATGTAAAACCAAAAATTCTTTTCTCACCCTAAGAGAAATGACGATGGCAAAACTTCTTCTATTATCGCTGTAATAAGAAAATCCAGATTTTCTCCATTGTATATGCATCCGAAAACTTGCACGAAAAGTGTGACCACCCATGAATGTTTACGCGCGACAGTTAAGCTTTTCGGCAAATGCTAAGTATCTAAACGACGATTGTGGAAGAACTGATTCCCCGGTTATCCTGGTAAACAACTACACAGCACGAAAGGTTCGGTATACATAAATCAGGTACACACTTTAGGGATTTTTTACCTAGTGGCAACAAGTATTGTGAAACTCCACTGGAAGACCATTTTTGCCTCAATTAGAATACCGAAAATGTTGTTTTTTCAAATCTTTTGACTTTAAAAGAAGAAATGGCATTAAGATATATGCATAAGATATATATGTCTTTTAAGTTGAAAGCTAAATCTGCTAGAAGCTGCTATTTGTAATATATTTCTGAGTTCAAACAAACGTAGGATTAAGACAGCTTAACTTAATTTGTATATTAGGAAACTGGTGTATTTTTACAATCTAGTTTATTTGGATAAAAAAATTACTTTTGTTGTATTATAAATTAAAAAAAAAATTTTTTTTAAATAAATTAAATTTTATAAAATAAAACGAGCTAATAAAAAGTTTGAGAATGCTGTTGACTAATAATAAAATTTAAAGTATTTTTTAAATGTATAAAATAATTCAAATGAAAATCTGCTTATCATTGAGCCAAAATTTTCAATAGAATTTTAAATGGCGGGAAAGTAGGTTCTCTTGAAAGATCTCTTGCAGAACCAGAAAGTAAAAATATCTAATTAATGGGAGAGCGCGATTATCATTATGCCCCCTACTATATCAAATTCAGTGCGATGTCCCAAATTCTAGATGAACGGCAAAACTACTTCAGGAAAAAAAGCTAAGCATTAGAAAGGCACGGTATTATACCGCCGTCGTCTCTAACACTAAAGTTGATAATTACGAATAATATATGCGTATATCTTCAAATACTTTCGTGTAAAGATCTCTTTATTATCTTATTTATACATATTATAGTCTTTATCTATATTTCAGATTATCATATTTTTGTTATGATTTCAATAAAAGACTTTTTATTAATTTTTTCCCATGTTAAATTTCAAATTTTACGTTTTGTAAAATATTCATATTATTGCTATATTTTGCAAACTATTGGTCCTATATTTTTTTATTTTTCCCGTGTTTCTCGTCAAAAATGTCTTTGCAATTTACAATGAAAATGTGACACCAAAGTTGTTAAAATCTTGTCAAAGCCGTATACCCAACCTATACTCACGTATATTCAAAAATGATATACTCAAAAAAATACCTGAACCGTTACCTGCAATGTATCTCGAATGGATGACAGTTTTATTGCTTTACAACTGTTCTGTTCGATTTTCTTTGAAAATTTTGTACAGTATAATATATGGTTCGACTGAAGATTAATAAAAAAAAGGCAATGGGCTTCGTTTATTTTACTTTGTGTATGTACTCCTAGCTTTTATACAAAAGCTTTTATACAAAATGTCACAAATTTGTTAATGCTCTGGCTGTTAAAAACTATAAAAATAGGAATCTTGAAATTAAAATGTCACAGCTATAATATTTTTTAAATATCACGATAAATTTCATACAATAGAGATAGTCTAATAACATATATAATAAGTAATAGTTCTTGTTGTTAAAAATGCGGTTTTTTTTTCCTCCCAGAGAAACTATTTAAAAATCACACTACAAAGACTGTCAGAGATGAGAACGAAATAATAGAAAAAAAGCTGGAGATGGAATTATTATAATTTGGTAGCCTATGTCTATTGAATAAACATAAAGAGCAAATAATTTTTTTCTATATATAGGAATGGGAAGTTAAATATTATTTAAGCAACAAAGAGAAATACGCAGCATTAAGATAAATCTTGTATAATTTTTACTAAAATGCAAAAAATATATTTACATAATATGATACGATAGAATAAATTTGTATTAAATATGTGTAGGTATAAAGTAGGCACATTATTTCAAATTCAATAAATAATGAAGAATTCTGAAGTTATTTTTAATAGTTCTATAGTTCTGATAGTTTCAACAGTCGAAAATGCCTCGAGATAAAATAAAATCTCACAATGTTTTACTTCATATCGAGATTTCCGTTATTTCGTCAGATAAAAAAAAAATTAAATTCTAAACATTTTACATAGTAGTAGAGTTTTAACAAAAATTTTTTCTTTTTAAAACAAAAGAATAACGATTAAAATAGAAAAGCGATAAGCAAGTGTTATTATAAACATCGAAGTTAAAGACGCATATAGATTCCAGAGGTCTATTTATTATAAAATAGAGATTCCGTAATTCTCTGGTTATTATTGAAAAAATTAGCAAACTAAAAAAGCATTAAAAAATTTTTTAAAACTTTATATTGTCTGAAAAGGATGTATCTACGTATGTGCATAAAGTGAAACGCTGTTGATTTTTGTTCTATCTTGAAAGTTCTAACATTTTTTTGAAAAATATTTTAAAAAATCTTAAATAATTTACATAATTATTTATTTTTCGATTCTCGCATGAGATTTATAAAACAATCTATTTTAAAATATGAATGATGAGTTACTCAACAAAATTTAATGATCAGAATTATTTGTTTAAATTATCAGGAATTATAAAATTATTAAAAATAAAGTCAGAATTGTTAATGATTTGTTAGTTTTAACGAAATAATACGTCTGCTTTATATCGACGTATACCCAAATTCGCAGTAAATAAAGCACAATTCTGAGCAGACGATATATTTTCATCTTACAATTTCTTGCAGTATAATGAACATGTGATTGGGCATAAAAACCTGATAGACAATAATATCCATAAATTGTTAATTGGAAAAAGTAATCGAATAGTGACGGAGAAATATCCTTGCGCGACCTTGTCAAGGACTTGACTGTGGCCGCTCTCTTTCACAGAAACCTGCACGTACATATCTATAGACACACAAACACGTACGTTAGTGCGCACGTGTGTGCTTATATGCGATCAGTATCAAGCTATCAAGTCGTCCAGTGGAGCAACGAGTGAAACTTTTTAACTCAATACCCTTCTTTAAAATATTCGAACTCAACCACATACGAAATAAACTAAAAAGATTGGAGAAAATAAAATAGTAATTGTAAAAATAGGTGAAAAATAAAAAAACTTTTTTGTCATATATTTTTTTTACTTAAGTTTTTTACTTATATTTCTTTCTTTTTCATATTTATGGCAGATTTATGGCATAAGTCCTTCCTCGTCTTCCGAATGAACCGTTTGTCGCGTTGTATTCTTCGCATTGCAATGAAGAGGGCAAGTTGCACACATATACACGAAACGCAACCGTTATACTTATAAAGATGTAACTCATAGGAAATTTATTGAAATTGCCATTACAGGCTTGTAAGCCACACCTGAACAGCTCTAGCTGGCCAGTCATTACATAAATATGCGCGCATTGCTGCCTTTTTTAACAATACGTTTCGTAATTGTTTATCACTCCGAGACGGGGCCGGTGAACGGTCTGCCGCGTAATAAGTCGCACAAGAGCAATTTAAGAAACGTGTATATATGTATAATTGAAAGTAAGTACGTTACGTATTCCCTAATATATTTTCAAAAATAATTATCATTAATATATTTAATTTTTGAAGAGAAAAATTAATATGTTTTTTATTTTTTATATATCGCTAGTAAATTAATCAACAGGGTAGTTAAATTAATCGACCACACTAGCCAATGAATTTGTCTAAGCTATTTCAAGTTGTACTTTATAAAGACCACAACCATATGGTCGATAAAGTTATAGCTTACAATTAGACAAATTCATTGGCTAGTGTGGTCGATTAATTTAACTACCCTGTAGAAAAATTAATATTTGTAGCAATATATTTCTTAGGAATATATATATATATATATATATATATATATATATATATATATATATAGAAAGATTAAAATGAGATACAATAAGCAATTTTTTAAAATAAATTTAAATAACGATAGTGAAGAGCTAAAACCGCATGTTAGGTACTGACACAATAAAAAAGATCTAAAGAAATATAAAATAAGAATATATTAGGATTTAATACACTACTGTTACAGTATTCATTTCTCTCTCGCTTTTTTCTTAGTAAATTAATGTCTTTAAATAATAGTTTCCAGCTTTTCATTTTAAACTCTAATAAAATAAAACCAAAGATGCAGAAGCGAAAGGGTATTTTTAATATAATGAAAGGATCATTTTTTTATAGCACATACATCAATGACCAACAAACTTATATTATCCTTACCTTTGTGATTCGGATTAATTTAGGAAGATATCTGAAAGATTTGTTATTACCGTGAAAAAAATAATGTTATACAATTTTTAGGTGAAAGTTGACCAACTTTCATGACTTTTTAATATTCAACTTTAAATATTTTTGTAACTAATTATTGTATAGAATTTTTTAAATGCAAATTTTCCGCTTGATATTAAATAAAAAATAAAATTTCGTTTGCATCCTTAAAAAAAATCTTGATATAATTTTACTTAATCTCTTCTCAAATTGAATATTGTTTAAATTTAAGTAATTCACGTATTCTAAAGAATGTAAAATGATAAATTTTTTGAAAATTGAAAATATATTCCAACAGTTATTTTGAATTCTTTAGTTGTAAAATTCTACTCGGATTATTATTATCGGTGCATAAATATTTTTGTGACAAAAATTAATTTAGAAGCAATATTTTTTTCTGGATAGTCATCGCGATGACACGATGACAAACAGTATACGTGGACCTCAAAAGGGGGCAAGTAAGCCGTGTTCGCTGTACTACACGAGCGCGGGACGGACATCTGGCTGCGTTACATTGAGGAAGTCACGCGGCCCTCGAGACCCCGAAAAAATGAGGACATTCCGGAGGAGCGTGGGGTCCCACTCGTGTATCCGAACAAGGTTCCGGATTCGGATACGAGCAGAGAGGCCCCACGGATCCACGAATGGCAGACGGGGATATATATGTATGAGCTTCGGCGATATTAAGCAGCGGGCTCAAAGCCCTATTTTCGAAAGCATAACTATAGGTAAATGCTCATTGTCAATTATGTAGCGCTCGATGAAAAAGATGTGACCCGGTTTTGGAAGCCAGTCAGCCGCGAACGAAGAAGTGGATGACTGGCTTAATTCTGCTATGCGTGACTATACTTGAGACACCGATGCGCGGTGTTGGATCTCGTAGAAATGGATGAACCATACACAGTGGCGCTCGTTGCTTTACTCATAAAAATCTTTTTACCGAGAACCGTGTCGGACGGGAAAAATTACGCCCTAGTTACGATGCTGGAAAGAAATACAGCGATGGTTCGCCATCTAATTATCCTGACGCGCGCATTACCGACTTGTGAATTTTTAATTCCTCGTCCGGATAAGCCAAGACTCCGCTCTTTTTCGTACATTCAATAAGTTTCTTATTTATTCCTCGGAAATCTACTTGTGCCTGAGAAGTGCATAAAATTATCGTAATTATCACGACAGTGAGAATCCCAGATATTAAAAAATATATTTGAAAGAAGAATGCTGACCAAATCCAGATATACCATATCAGATATAAAATAATTTTTTATATATCTTTCAATCTTCTATTTTTTATAAATTAATTAATTCATCTAACATGTTAAATATCAGATATTTCAGAAATCGTGCAATTTATCATTAAGATGAAATATGAATAGTAGCAGAGCGATTTATATTACTTATTAATATCGCATTCGCTCTCTATTCTAAAAATAGCTTATCAAATTATTTGTACAAATCGACATAAAGAAAAACGAAGAGCTATCTCTTTCTACATGCACTAACATATTATGTATACCACAATGCTATGATATTAACATATAACTATCACAGAAGAGAGAGAACGCCAGAATAAAATAGTATAGTGTGAAAGATGAAAAGTGAAAAGTATCACGGTCTCCCCCACGTCCTAATTCGCACCAGGCAACCGTCGCTTTTATCTCAACACTAACTAAAGACCGCTAAGTCCGTTCACAAGAGTCGTGGCCAATTGCCAGTGATTCTTTTTAGTTGTAGCCAGGCCAATTGGAGCAAGAAGAGACCGAGCGATCCGGCGGCGTCGGCGCGGAAAGAATAGAATGCAAAGGAAGAGGTTCTTTCCATAGTTTGCTTGTTCCATCCGAAACCAAGAGTGGGTCGCGTTCGCTTTATGGCAGCCCATAACGAGCCACATACGTATATACAGTATTTTTTGTAAATCTTTCTTGTCGTGGATATATTAAATTCATTCTTTCGATTCTTTTCCTATTTTCATCCATTTTTATTCTATTGTATTTCTTATCATATTTTAATGATATAGCTGATTTCTTAATATTTAAAATTCCTTAAAGTTTGATTTTTTTCAACGTTATCTTATCATATTTTATTGCTTATCAGCGCAAAGTCACTTAATCATATTAAAATATTTCCATTTATCAGATTTAACAGATATACATTAAGCTTATAGGTCGAGAACTAACATCGTACAATCGAAAAGAGAGAATTGTATAAAAATAAATTAAAAATGTACAAGGAAATTTTTTCATATGAAGCCTTTTCTCAAGAAACGTAATTTTGAAACAGTGGAAAATTAATAATACGTGTTTACGCTTTTTTAAGCAATATTAATTATCAAAATTTTGTATGATTTTCTCGACATAGTTTCTATATATATTTAATCTTGTCTTTTCGCATGCTATCGTTCGAGGATAAAAAGTTTCCGTCTCTTCTCTCTTTCGCTACCTTCCCTACCCCTCCGGCCTCATCGAGCGGTCCTTCCTTCTCTCGCGGCCTCGGGCTCTAATGAAAAAGTCGAGCAAATTCTCTTCTCCCTTCTCGTCGCGGTGCAGGGCTGCCGTCACTCTTCCGGTTTTGTCCTGTTTAGCAAGTGGGCCAATCGAGATGGAGAGTAAATTGCGAGACGAGCCAGCTCGTGCGTGCTCACGCCGAAGAAGTCGCCGTGCGTGTTACGTGCCCGCGCGCACGCGTGCGTTTGTGTTTTTTTTTTTTGTTGATAGTGTCGAGAACGAAGATCTTATTATTGATGAATTTAGATCTTCTATTGGCTACTGATCTCATTTCAACGTCAACCATAATTTCTCTGACATTTGCGCATGCATAAGTTACGACGATAATAATGGATATCAGATTGAATAAAATATAATTTTATTAATGCTTTAATATTTTTATTAATATAGGTACTTTAACATACTTTATCATGAGGATTTAACATCTCTCCTTTTTTTTTTTTTTTTAACACGAACTGTTACTTTTTTTTATTTAGCGATGCCCCCGAAGACACAATAAACTATATATGTTTATTTGTTATATGTATGCATAATTCCACCAATCACACAGATTGTGTCCTATTTAAAACCTCATTAAATTCACAGGCATCGTCGATATATTTATAGTCCTAAATAGAAAACGCCACATACGAGAACCTGTCGTAACTTTCACTGCGATGATAGAGTAGCTGCTGCTCATTCGCATTCATGACGATAACTATATGGCAGATAATAAAAACGATTCCAGAATGCCAAAACATCAGTCGCACGCGCACAATGTATGTACACGCATATATAAGATATATAAAGACAATGACAACAAAATATTGAATTGTTTTCATTAGTCAAACAAATTTATTATAAAAAATCGTAAATGACGTTTGGAAGCGTTGATTTTTAACACTGTGTATATATTATTATTAAAAAGATAGAATACAATGACATGAAAATATACGTTTACGAGATTAAATCGTTGAAATCATCGCAATACTCTCAGAGACTTCAATGCTCGCACACGGAAACTTCAATGCACACATCTGCTGGAGAGAGACGTCTTTATATAACGTCTTCAGCACACATTCATTAAGCATTTTTTTAAAAAACAAATACATAAAATTTGTATTGCAAATATTTATAAGATATTAATTTAAATATAAATATGAAAAATTAATCACATATAATGTATTACAAATTAAGGAAATAAATGTCTATTGTCTATTATTAAAAAAGGTAGGTATACATACAAGCATAATGTGAAACAAAAGAAAGAATTTCTTTTTGAAAGAGAAGAAAAAGAATTTAAAGGTTTTCATTATATGTCAGGTATTTTATACCTTTTTCTCTCTTTTATGTGGACAATGTATTTTATAACTTTGGTGTAAAATAATTTTTTTTTGCTCCGAGTCATCTCTTTCAAGAATTTCAAGAAAAAACATAAATTTTTCTTTTATGTATTATTATAATAGTTACACTAGTACATTAAAATTCTTGCTTTAACTCTAAAATAAAAAATTTAAACGGCATTATTGAAATCAGGAATTGTAAACCTATGGTAAAAATAGGCACTATAATCATTCTTTCTCTATAATTAAATTTTTAATATAAAAATATATTAAATAACATATAATAAAATTTATTATAAAGTCGTGAAATAATAATGAATTATACAATACATTTAATAACTATCAGAAAAACCGTTAGAAAATGATATTAATTTTATCGTTGGAAAATATCGTTGTCCCATTTACCGAAGACATACTTCGATTAATTCTAAATCTGCTCGCTCGTAACGAGACATTATACTTAGAAGGATAGTGTTCGCATTATGAACAAATGCCGAAGATTCGCTTCGCTAACCTGAAGGTTTCATTAAAAGTAATCGAACCGAGCATCTCTATCGACACGTTTATGATGATAATTACGAATTTTCGTTGCGAGCAGCGTTCTGCGTCGTAGTATGTATGGACATTAAGGCACAAAGCGGCGACAACGGAACCGCGAATACAGCAAGCATAGTATAACATAGGTAAGTGTGCTTGTGGGTCAGTGGGACAAGAGCTGTTCGCCACCATCGCAGTCACAATGAACAGTCGCCGCCGCAACCATCGCTCTGTGCCCGGTTAAAGTAAAATCATACTTATGTACATTATATAGATCGGAGCACCGGAGCACGCACCATTGTTCTTGAACTTATACGCTCACGCATCAATGATCTACGCACGACAAACTCTAATACCCGCATTGCGCCGAGGAGGCGTCGACAAACACGTAGAGATATTCGTTTGCATAAAGTATTATAGATGGATACGCACGTCGTTCCATTGTAAGTCCATTCTAAGTCTTTTTTCAAGATTAGCATTCATCTAACGTGATTCTATTACGAATAAAATAAAATGCGAAGAATCACGCGTGCAAGCGCTTATTAACCCATATACACATAATACAAGAATTAAAATATTCTTTTAAAAAAAATTTAACTTTTCCAGTATCAAAATTTTCAGAAATTTTATGTACAATTTTAAAAGAGTTAGCAAAATTATTTTAAACTCCTTCTTTTCAATTCGCGAAAGTAAAAGGTTTATCCTGTGTAATTTCTTTTTTTTTTTTTTTTATCAACTGCTTAGATGAAATTGATAACGCGATAAAGAAACCGATAAAGAAAAGAAATAGTGATCTATTGCATTAAATATAAATTAAAATATCATCGAATATGACCAAGCAGAACTTATGCAATGTTACCATATAACATAATTATTTTATAAGAACTCGTCTGGCCTTAGCGGAAACACACAGTGCAACAGCAAACGAGTTCATTGTACCCTTTTGCGACATTGTATAATTATGACCGCCGCCGTTACGTTCTACGAACATCGTGCAAAAATGCGCGATATCATTGGGGAACATTCGACACACCGCGTTGAACGGAGTTGCTCAATAAGTTCCGTAGACATGACGATTTCTGTCGACGTGCTTGACCCATGCAACTTTAAACGATTGTGTATTTTGACGGAATTGTGAAATCAGGAATTGACCAAGGACATAGGTTTTTATAATCTTAGATTTTAATTATGCAATTAAAATAATTATATAATATTTATGTATTAATTTTTTATCAAGTATTATATAATATATAGAGCGCATTTATAATTTAGTAAACTAGATATACATAAAATAAGGTTGCGTCGCATAGGATCAGCGGTAAAAAGTATCGATTTCCAATATTTTAAGACGAGCCAAAAATTCATCGATTATACATTTTAATAGTACATTGATTACAAAATCTTTTCGTACCATGCAGACACCAGCGTACAAATTTTTTAATATGATAAACATAAAATAAGGATGCGTCGCACAGGGTCCGCGTCAAAAAAGTATCGATTTCTAATATTTTAAGACGAGCCAAAAATTCATCGATTATACATTTTAATAGTACATTGATTACAGAATCATTTGGTACCAAACAGACACCAGCGTATAAATTTTTTAACTTGATATACATAAAATAAGGGTGCGTCGCATAGGGTCTGCGGTAAAAAGTATCGATTTCTAATATTTCAAGACGAGCCAAAAATTCATCGATTATACACTTTAATAGTACATTGATTACAGAATCTTTTGGTACCAAGTAGACAACAGCGTACAAACTTTTTCATTTGCTATACATAAATTAAGGATGCGTCGCACAGGGTCCGCGTCAAAAAAGTATCAATTTCTAATATTTTAAGAGGAGCCAAAAATTCATCGATTATACATTTTAATAGTACATTGATTACAGAATCTTTTGGTACCATGCAGACACCAGCGTACAAATTTTTTAATACGATAAACATAAAATAAGGATGCGTCGCACAGGGTCCGCGTCAAAAAAGTATCAATTTCTAATATTTTAAGACGAGCCAAAAATTCATCGATTATACATTTTAATAGCACATTGATTACAGAATCTTTTGGTACCATGCAGACACCAGCGTACAAATTTTTTAATACGATAAACATAAAATAAGGATGCGTCGCACAGGATCCGCGTCAAAAAAGTATCAATTTCTAATATTTTAAGACGAGCCAAAAATTCATCGATTATACATTTTAATAGTACATTGATTACAGAATCTTTTGGTACCAAGCAGACAACAGCGTACAAACTTTTTCATTTGCTATACATAAAATAAGGATGCGTCGCACAGGGTCCGCGTCAAAAAAGTATCAATTTCTAATATTTTAAGACGAGCCAAAAATTCATCGATTATACATTTTAATAGTACATTGATTACAGAATCTTTTGGTACCATGCAGACACCAGCGTACAAATTTTTTAATACGATAAACATAACATAAGGATGCGTCGCACAGGGTCCGCGTCAAAAAAGTATGAATTTCTAATATTTTAAGACGAGCCACAAATTCATCGATTATACATTTTAATAGCACATTGATTACAAAATCTTTTGGTACCATGCAGACACCAGCGTACAAATTTTTTAATACGATAAACATAAAATAAGGATGCGTCGCACAGGGTCCGCGTCAAAAAAGTATCAATTTCTAATATTTTAAGACGAGCCAAAAATTCATCGATTATACATTTTAATAGCACATTGATTACAGAATCTTTTGGTACCATGCAGACACCAGCGTACAAATTTTTTAATACGATAAACATAAAATAAGGATGCGTCGCACAGGATCCGCGTCAAAAAAGTATCAATTTCTAATATTTTAAGACGAGCCAAAAATTCACCGATTATACATTTTAATAGTACATTGATTACAGAATCTTTTGGTACCAAGCAGACAACAGCGTACAAACTTTTTCATTTGCTATACATAAAATAAGGATGCGTCGCACAGGGTCCGCGTCAAAAAAGTATCAATTTCTAATATTTTAAGACGAGCCAAAAATTCATCGATTATACATTTTAATAGCACATTGATTACAGAATCTTTTGGTACCATGCAGACACCAGCGTACAAATTTTTTAATACGATAAACATAAAATAAGGATGCGTCGCACAGGGTCCGCGTCAAAAAAGTATCAATTTCTAATATTTTAAGACGAGCCAAAAATTCATCGATTATACATTTTAATAGTACATTGATTACAGAATCTTTTGGTACCATGC
Organism: Prenolepis imparis; assembly: GCF_030444845.1. Classification (NCBI taxonomy): domain Eukaryota; kingdom Metazoa; phylum Arthropoda; class Insecta; order Hymenoptera; family Formicidae; genus Prenolepis; species Prenolepis imparis. Next base: position 18,985,046 of record NW_028141160.1, read on the forward strand.
AGACACCAGCGTACAAATTTTTTAATACGATAAACATAAAATAAGGATGCGTCGCACAGGGTCCGCGTCAAAAAAGTATCAATTTCTAATATTTTAAGACGAGCCAAAAATTCATCGATTATACATTTTAATAGCACATTGATTACAGAATCTTTTGGTACCATGCAGACACCAGCGTACAAATTTTTTAATACGATAAACATAAAATAAGGATGCGTCGCACAGGGTCCGCGTCAAAAAAGTATCAATTTCTAATATTTTAAGACGAGCCAAAAATTCATCGATTATACATTTTAATAGCACATTGATTACAGAATCTTTTGGTACCATGCAGACACCAGCGTACAAATTTTTTAATACGTTAAACATAAAATAAGGATGCGTCGCACAGGATCCGCGTCAAAAAAGTATCAATTTCTAATATTTTAAGACGAGCCAAAAATTCATCGATTATACATTTTAATAGCACATTGATTACAGAATCTTTTGGTACCATGCAGACACCAGTGTACAAATTTTTTAATACGATAAACATAAAATAAGGATGCGTCGCACAGGATCCGCGTCAAAAAAGTATCAATTTCTAATATTTTAAGACGAGCCAAAAATTCATCGATTATACATTTTAATAGCACATTGATTACAGAATCTTTTGGTACCATGCAGACACCAGCGTACAAATTTTTTAATACGATAACATAAAATAAGGATGCGTCGCACAGGGTTCGCGTCAAAAAAGTATCAATTTCTAATATTTTAAGACGAGCCAAAAATTCACCGATTATACATTTTAATAGTACATTGATTACAGAATCTTTTGGTACCAAGCAGACAACAGCGTACAAACTTTTTCATTTGCTATACATAAAATAAGGATGCGTCGCACAGGGTCCGCGTCAAAAAAGTATCAATTTCTAATATTTTAAGACGAGCCAAAAATTCATCGATTATACATTTTAATAGCACATTGATTACAGAATCTTTTGGTACCATGCAGACACCAGCGTACAAATTTTTTAATACGATAAACAAAATAAGGATGCGTCGCACAGGATCCGCGTCAAAAAAGTATCAATTTCTAATATTTTAAGACGAGCCAAAAATTCACCGATTATACATTTTAATAGTACATTGATTACAGAATCTTTTGGTACCAAGCAGACAACAGCGTACAAACTTTTTCATTTGCTATACATAAAATAAGGATGCGTCGCACAGGGTCCGCGTCAAAAAAGTATCAATTTCTAATATTTTAAGACGAGCCAAAAATTCATCGATTATACATTTTAATAGTACATTGATTACAGAATCTTTTGGTACCATGCAGACACCAGCGTATAAATTTTTTAATACGATAAACATAAAATAAGGATGCGTCGCACAGGGTCCGCGTCAAAAAAGTATCAATTTCTAATATTTTAAGACGAGCCAAAAATTCATCGATTATACATTTTAATAGCACATTGATTACAGAATCTTTTGGTACCATGCAGACACCAGCGTACAAATTTTTTAATACGATAAACATAAAATAAGGATGCGTCGCACAGGGTCCGCGTCAAAAAAGTATCAATTTCTAATATTTTAAGACGAGCCAAAAATTCATCGATTATACATTTTAATAGCACATTGATTACAGAATCTTTTGGTACCATGCAGACACCAGCGTACAAATTTTTTAATACGTTAAACATAAAATAAGGATGCGTCGCACAGGATCCGCGTCAAAAAAGTATCAATTTCTAATATTTTAAGACGAGCCAAAAATTCATCGATTATACATTTTAATAGCACATTGATTACAGAATCTTTTGGTACCATGCAGACACCAGTGTACAAATTTTTTAATACGATAAACATAAAATAAGGATGCGTCGCACAGGATCCGCGTCAAAAAAGTATCAATTTCTAATATTTTAAGACGAGCCAAAAATTCATCGATTATACATTTTAATAGCACATTGATTACAGAATCTTTTGGTACCATGCAGACACCAGCGTACAAATTTTTTAATACGATAACATAAAATAAGGATGCGTCGCACAGGGTTCGCGTCAAAAAAGTATCAATTTCTAATATTTTAAGACGAGCCAAAAATTCATCGATTATACATTTTAATAGTACATTGATTACAGAATCTTTTGGTACCAAGCAGACAACAGCGTACAAACTTTTTCATTTGCTATACATAAATTAAGGATGCGTCGCACAGGGTCCGCGTCAAAAAAGTATCGATTTCTAATATTTTAAGACGAGCCAAAAATTCATCGATTATACATTTTAATAGTACATTGATTACAGAATCATTTGGTACCAAACAGACACCAGCGTACAAATTTTTTAACTTGATATACATAAAATAAGGTTGCGTCGCATAGGGTCAGCGGTAAAAAGTATCGATTTCTAATATTTTAAGACGAGCCAAAAATTCATCGATTATACACTTTAATAGTACATTGATTACAGAATCTTTTAGTACCATGCAGACACCAGCGTACAAATTTTTTAATATGATAAACATAAAATAAGGATGCGTCGCACAGGGTCCGCGTCAAAAAAGTATCGATTTCTAATATTTTAAGACGAGCCAAAAATTCATCGATTATACATTTTAATAGTACATTGATTACAGAATCATTTGGTACCAAACAGACACCAGCGTATAAATTTTTTAACTTGATATACATAAAATAAGGGTGCGTCGCATAGGGTCTGCGGTAAAAAGTATCGATTTCTAATATTTCAAGACGAGCCAAAAATTCATCGATTATACACTTTAATAGTACATTGATTACAGAATCTTTTGGTACCAAGTAGACAACAGCGTACAAACTTTTTCATTTGCTATACATAAATTAAGGATGCGTCGCACAGGGTCCGCGTCAAAAAAGTATCAATTTCTAATATTTTAAGACGAGCCAAAAATTCATCGATTATACATTTTAATAGTACATTGATTACAGAATCTTTTGGTACCATGCAGACACCAGCGTACAAATTTTTTAATACGATAAACATAAAATAAGGATGCGTCGCACAGGGTCCGCGTCAAAAAAGTATCAATTTCTAATATTTTAAGACGAGCCAAAAATTCATCGATTATACATTTTAATAGCACATTGATTACAGAATCTTTTGGTACCATGCAGACACCAGCGTACAAATTTTTTAATACGATAAACATAAAATAAGGATGCGTCGCACAGGATCCGCGTCAAAAAAGTATCAATTTCTAATATTTTAAGACGAGCCAAAAATTCATCGATTATACATTTTAATAGTACATTGATTACAGAATCTTTTGGTACCAAGCAGACAACAGCGTACAAACTTTTTCATTTGCTATACATAAATTAAGGATGCGTCGCACAGGGTTCGCGTCAAAAAAGTATCAATTTCTAATATTTTAAGACAAGCCAAAAATTCATCGATTATACATTTTAATAGTACATTGATTACAGAATCTTTTGGTACCATGCAGACACCAGCGTACAAATTTTTTAATACGATAAACATAAAATAAGGATGCGTCGCACAGGGTCCGCGTCAAAAAAGTATCAATTTCTAATATTTTAAGACGAGCCAAAAATTCATCGATTATACATTTTAATAGTACATTGATTACAGAATCTTTTGGTACCATGCAGACACCAGCGTACAAATTTTTTAATACGATAAACATAACATAAGGATGCGTCGCACAGGATCCGCGTCAAAAAAGTATCAATTTCTAATATTTTAAGACGAGCCAAAAATTCACCGATTATACATTTTAATAGTACATTGATTACAGAATCTTTTGGTACCAAGCAGACAACAGCCTACAAACTTTTTCATTTGCTATACATAAAATAAGGATGCGTCGCACAGGGTCCGCGTCAAAAAAGTATCAATTTCTAATATTTTAAGACGAGCCAAAAATTCATCGATTATACATTTTAATAGCACATTGATTACAGAATCTTTTGGTACCATGCAGACACCAGCGTACAAATTTTTTAATACGATAAACATAAAATAAGGATGCGTCGCACAGGATCCGCGTCAAAAAAGTATCAATTTCTAATATTTTAAGACGAGCCAAAAATTCACCGATTATACATTTTAATAGTACATTGATTACAGAATCTTTTGGTACCAAGCAGACAACAGCGTACAAACTTTTTCATTTGCTATACATAAAATAAGGATGCGTCGCACAGGGTCCGCGTCAAAAAAGTATCAATTTCTAATATTTTAAGACGAGCCAAAAATTCATCGATTATACATTTTAATAGTACATTGATTACAGAATCTTTTGGTACCATGCAGACACCAGCGTACAAATTTTTTAATACGATAAACATAACATAAGGATGCGTCGCACAGGGTCCGCGTCAAAAAAGTATGAATTTCTAATATTTTAAGACGAGCCACAAATTCATCGATTATACATTTTAATAGCACATTGATTACAAAATCTTTTGGTACCATGCAGACACCAGCGTACAAATTTTTTAATACGATAAACATAAAATAAGGATGCGTCGCACAGGGTCCGCGTCAAAAAAGTATCAATTTCTAATATTTTAAGACGAGCCAAAAATTCATCGATTATACATTTTAATAGCACATTGATTACAGAATCTTTTGGTACCATGCAGACACCAGCGTACAAATTTTTTAATACGATAAACATAAAATAAGGATGCGTCGCACAGGATCCGCGTCAAAAAAGTATCAATTTCTAATATTTTAAGACGAGCCAAAAATTCACCGATTATACATTTTAATAGTACATTGATTACAGAATCTTTTGGTACCAAGCAGACAACAGCGTACAAACTTTTTCATTTGCTATACATAAAATAAGGATGCGTCGCACAGGGTCCGCGTCAAAAAAGTATCAATTTCTAATATTTTAAGACGAGCCAAAAATTCATCGATTATACATTTTAATAGCACATTGATTACAGAATCTTTTGGTACCATGCAGACACCAGCGTACAAATTTTTTAATACGATAAACATAAAATAAGGATGCGTCGCACAGGGTCCGCGTCAAAAAAGTATCAATTTCTAATATTTTAAGACGAGCCAAAAATTCATCGATTATACATTTTAATAGTACATTGATTACAGAATCTTTTGGTACCATGCAGACACCAGCGTACAAATTTTTTAATACGATAAACATAAAATAAGGATGCGTCGCACAGGGTCCGCGTCAAAAAAGTATCAATTTCTAATATTTTAAGACGAGCCAAAAATTCATCGATTATACATTTTAATAGCACATTGATTACAGAATCTTTTGGTACCATGCAGACACCAGCGTACAAATTTTTTAATACGATAAACATAAAATAAGGATGCGTCGCACAGGGTCCGCGTCAAAAAAGTATCAATTTCTAATATTTTAAGACGAGCCAAAAATTCATCGATTATACATTTTAATAGCACATTGATTACAGAATCTTTTGGTACCATGCAGACACCAGCGTACAAATTTTTTAATACGTTAAACATAAAATAAGGATGCGTCGCACAGGATCCGCGTCAAAAAAGTATCAATTTCTAATATTTTAAGACGAGCCAAAAATTCATCGATTATACATTTTAATAGCACATTGATTACAGAATCTTTTGGTACCATGCAGACACCAGTGTACAAATTTTTTAATACGATAAACATAAAATAAGGATGCGTCGCACAGGATCCGCGTCAAAAAAGTATCAATTTCTAATATTTTAAGACGAGCCAAAAATTCATCGATTATACATTTTAATAGCACATTGATTACAGAATCTTTTGGTACCATGCAGACACCAGCGTACAAATTTTTTAATACGATAACATAAAATAAGGATGCGTCGCACAGGGTTCGCGTCAAAAAAGTATCAATTTCTAATATTTTAAGACGAGCCAAAAATTCACCGATTATACATTTTAATAGTACATTGATTACAGAATCTTTTGGTACCAAGCAGACAACAGCGTACAAACTTTTTCATTTGCTATACATAAAATAAGGATGCGTCGCACAGGGTCCGCGTCAAAAAAGTATCAATTTCTAATATTTTAAGACGAGCCAAAAATTCATCGATTATACATTTTAATAGCACATTGATTACAGAATCTTTTGGTACCATGCAGACACCAGCGTACAAATTTTTTAATACGATAAACAAAATAAGGATGCGTCGCACAGGATCCGCGTCAAAAAAGTATCAATTTCTAATATTTTAAGACGAGCCAAAAATTCACCGATTATACATTTTAATAGTACATTGATTACAGAATCTTTTGGTACCAAGCAGACAACAGCGTACAAACTTTTTCATTTGCTATACATAAAATAAGGATGCGTCGCACAGGGTCCGCGTCAAAAAAGTATCAATTTCTAATATTTTAAGACGAGCCAAAAATTCATCGATTATACATTTTAATAGTACATTGATTACAGAATCTTTTGGTACCATGCAGACACCAGCGTATAAATTTTTTAATACGATAAACATAAAATAAGGATGCGTCGCACAGGGTCCGCGTCAAAAAAGTATCAATTTCTAATATTTTAAGACGAGCCAAAAATTCATCGATTATACATTTTAATAGCACATTGATTACAGAATCTTTTGGTACCATGCAGACACCAGCGTACAAATTTTTTAATACGATAAACATAAAATAAGGATGCGTCGCACAGGGTCCGCGTCAAAAAAGTATCAATTTCTAATATTTTAAGACGAGCCAAAAATTCATCGATTATACATTTTAATAGCACATTGATTACAGAATCTTTTGGTACCATGCAGACACCAGCGTACAAATTTTTTAATACGTTAAACATAAAATAAGGATGCGTCGCACAGGATCCGCGTCAAAAAAGTATCAATTTCTAATATTTTAAGACGAGCCAAAAATTCATCGATTATACATTTTAATAGCACATTGATTACAGAATCTTTTGGTACCATGCAGACACCAGTGTACAAATTTTTTAATACGATAAACATAAAATAAGGATGCGTCGCACAGGATCCGCGTCAAAAAAGTATCAATTTCTAATATTTTAAGACGAGCCAAAAATTCATCGATTATACATTTTAATAGCACATTGATTACAGAATCTTTTGGTACCATGCAGACACCAGCGTACAAATTTTTTAATACGATAACATAAAATAAGGATGCGTCGCACAGGGTTCGCGTCAAAAAAGTATCAATTTCTAATATTTTAAGACGAGCCAAAAATTCATCGATTATACATTTTAATAGTACATTGATTACAGAATCTTTTGGTACCAAGCAGACAACAGCGTACAAACTTTTTCATTTGCTATACATAAATTAAGGATGCGTCGCACAGGGTCCGCGTCAAAAAAGTATCGATTTCTAATATTTTAAGACGAGCCAAAAATTCATCGATTATACATTTTAATAGTACATTGATTACAGAATCATTTGGTACCAAACAGACACCAACGTACAAATTTTTTAACTTGATATACATAAAATAAGGTTGCGTCGCATAGGGTCAGCGGTAAAAAGTATCGATTTCTAATATTTTAAGACGAGCCAAAAATTCATCGATTATACACTTTAATAGTACATTGATTACAGAATCTTTTAGTACCATGCAGACACCAGCGTACAAATTTTTTAATATGATAAACATAAAATAAGGATGCGTCGCACAGGGTCCGCGTCAAAAAAGTATCGATTTCTAATATTTTAAGACGAGCCAAAAATTCATCGATTATACATTTTAATAGTACATTGATTACAGAATCATTTGGTACCAAACAGACACCAGCGTATAAATTTTTTAACTTGATATACATAAAATAAGGGTGCGTCGCATAGGGTCTGCGGTAAAAAGTATCGATTTCTAATATTTCAAGACGAGCCAAAAATTCATCGATTATACACTTTAATAGTACATTGATTACAGAATCTTTTGGTACCAAGTAGACAACAGCGTACAAACTTTTTCATTTGCTATACATAAATTAAGGATGCGTCGCACAGGGTCCGCGTCAAAAAAGTATCAATTTCTAATATTTTAAGACGAGCCAAAAATTCATCGATTATACATTTTAATAGTACATTGATTACAGAATCTTTTGGTACCATGCAGACACCAGCGTACAAATTTTTTAATACGATAAACATAAAATAAGGATGCGTCGCACAGGGTCCGCGTCAAAAAAGTATCAATTTCTAATATTTTAAGACGAGCCAAAAATTCATCGATTATACATTTTAATAGCACATTGATTACAGAATCTTTTGGTACCATGCAGACACCAGCGTACAAATTTTTTAATACGATAAACATAAAATAAGGATGCGTCGCACAGGATCCGCGTCAAAAAAGTATCAATTTCTAATATTTTAAGACGAGCCAAAAATTCATCGATTATACATTTTAATAGTACATTGATTACAGAATCTTTTGGTACCAAGCAGACAACAGCGTACAAACTTTTTCATTTGCTATACATAAATTAAGGATGCGTCGCACAGGGTTCGCGTCAAAAAAGTATCAATTTCTAATATTTTAAGACAAGCCAAAAATTCATCGATTATACATTTTAATAGTACATTGATTACAGAATCTTTTGGTACCATGCAGACACCAGCGTACAAATTTTTTAATACGATAAACATAAAATAAGGATGCGTCGCACAGGGTCCGCGTCAAAAAAGTATCAATTTCTAATATTTTAAGACGAGCCAAAAATTCATCGATTATACATTTTAATAGTACATTGATTACAGAATCTTTTGGTACCATGCAGACACCAGCGTACAAATTTTTTAATACGATAAACATAACATAAGGATGCGTCGCACAGGATCCGCGTCAAAAAAGTATCAATTTCTAATATTTTAAGACGAGCCAAAAATTCACCGATTATACATTTTAATAGTACATTGATTACAGAATCTTTTGGTACCAAGCAGACAACAGCCTACAAACTTTTTCATTTGCTATACATAAAATAAGGATGCGTCGCACAGGGTCCGCGTCAAAAAAGTATCAATTTCTAATATTTTAAGACGAGCCAAAAATTCATCGATTATACATTTTAATAGCACATTGATTACAGAATCTTTTGGTACCATGCAGACACCAGCGTACAAATTTTTTAATACGATAAACATAAAATAAGGATGCGTCGCACAGGATCCGCGTCAAAAAAGTATCAATTTCTAATATTTTAAGACGAGCCAAAAATTCACCGATTATACATTTTAATAGTACATTGATTACAGAATCTTTTGGTACCAAGCAGACAACAGCGTACAAACTTTTTCATTTGCTATACATAAAATAAGGATGCGTCGCACAGGGTCCGCGTCAAAAAAGTATCAATTTCTAATATTTTAAGACGAGCCAAAAATTCATCGATTATACATTTTAATAGTACATTGATTACAGAATCTTTTGGTACCATGCAGACACCAGCGTACAAATTTTTTAATACGATAAACATAAAATAAGGATGCGTCGCACAGGGTCCGCGTCAAAAAAGTATCAATTTCTAATATTTTAAGACGAGCCAAAAATTCATCGATTATACATTTTAATAGCACATTGATTACAGAATCTTTTGGTACCATGCAGACACCAGCGTACAAATTTTTTAATACGATAAACATAAAATAAGGATGCGTCGCACAGGGTCCGCGTCAAAAAAGTATCAATTTCTAATATTTTAAGACGAGCCAAAAATTCATCGATTATACATTTTAATAGCACATTGATTACAGAATCTTTTGGTACCATGCAGACACCAGCGTACAAATTTTTTAATACGTTAAACATAAAATAAGGATGCGTCGCACAGGATCCGCGTCAAAAAAGTATCAATTTCTAATATTTTAAGACGAGCCAAAAATTCATCGATTATACATTTTAATAGCACATTGATTACAGAATCTTTTGGTACCATGCAGACACCAGTGTACAAATTTTTTAATACGATAAACATAAAATAAGGATGCGTCGCACAGGATCCGCGTCAAAAAAGTATCAATTTCTAATATTTTAAGACGAGCCAAAAATTCATCGATTATACATTTTAATAGCACATTGATTACAGAATCTTTTGGTACCATGCAGACACCAGCGTACAAATTTTTTAATACGATAACATAAAATAAGGATGCGTCGCACAGGATCCGCGTCAAAAAAGTATCAATTTCTAATATTTTAACACGAGCCAAAAATTCATCGATTATACATTTTAATAGTACATTGATTACAGAATCTTTTGGTACCAAGCAGACAACAGCGTACAAACTTTTTCATTTGCTATACATAAAATAAGGATGCGTCGCACAGGGTCCGCGTCAAAAAAGTATCAATTTCTAATATTTTAAGACGAGCCAAAAATTCATCGATTATACATTTTAATAGTACATTGATTACAGAATCTTTTCGTACCATGCAGACACCAGCGTACAAATTTTTTAATACGATAAACATAAAATAAGGATGCGTCGCACAGGGTCCGCGTCAAAAAAGTAACAATTTCTAATATTTTAAGACGAGCCAAAAATTCATCGATTATACATTTTAATAGTACATTGATTACAGAATCTTTTCGTACCATGCAGACACCAGCGTACAAATTTTTTAATACGATAACATAAAATAAGGATGCGTCGCACAGGGTTCGCGTCAAAAAAGTATCAATTTCTAATATTTTAAGACGAGCCAAAAATTCATCGATTATACATTTTAATAATACATTGATTACAGAATCATTTGGTACCAAACAGACACCAGCGTACAAATTTTTTAACTTGATATACATAAAATAAGGTTGCGTCGCATAGGGTCAGCGGTAAAAAGTATCGATTTCTAATATTTTAAGACGAGCCAAAAATTCATCGATTATACATTTTAATAGCACATTGATTACAGTATCTTTTGGTACCATGCAGACACCAGCGTACAAATTTTTTAATACGATAAACATAAAATAAGGATGCGTCGCACAGGGTCCGCGTCAAAAAAGTATCGATTTCTAATATTTTAAGACGAGCCAAAAATTCATCGATTATACATTTTAAAAGTACATTGATTACAGAATCTTTTCATACCATGCAGACACCAGCGTACAAATTTTTTAATACGATAACATAAAATAAGGATGCGTCGCACAGGGTTCGCGTCAAAAAAGTATCAATTTCTAATATTTTAAGACGAGCCAAAAATTCATCGATTATACATTTTAATAATACATTGAATACAGAATCATTTGGTACCAAACAGACACCAGCGTACAAATTTTTTAACTTGATATACATAAAATAAGGTTGCGTCGCATAGGGTCAGCGGTAAAAAGTATCGATTTCTAATATTTTAAGACGAGCCAAAAATTCATCGATTATACATTTTAATAGTACATTGATTACAGAATCTTTTGGTACCATGCAGACACCAGCGTACAAATTTTTTAATACGATAAACATAACATAAGGATGCGTCGCACAGGGTCCGCGTCAAAAAAGTATGAATTTCTAATATTTTAAGACGAGCCAAAAATTCATCGATTATACATTTTAATAGCACATTGATTACAAAATCTTTTGGTACCATGCAGACACCAGCGTACAAATTTTTTAATACGATAACATAAAATAAGGATGCGTCGCACAGGGTTCGCGTCAAAAAAGTATCAATTTCTAATATTTTAAGACGAGCCAAAAATTCATCGATTATACATTTTAATAGCACATTGATTACAGAATCTTTTAGTACCATGCAGACACCAGCGTACAAATTTTTTAATACGATAACATAAAATAAGGATGCGTCGCACAGGGTTCGCGTCAAAAAAGTATCAATTTCTAATATTTTAAGACGAGCCAAAAATTCATCGATTATACACTTTAATAGTACATTGATTACAGAATCTTTTGGTACCAAGTAGACAACAGCGTACAAACTTTTTCATTTGCTATACATAAATTAAGGATGCGTCGCACAGGGTCCGCGTCAAAAAAGTATCAATTTCTAATATTTTAAGACGAGCCAAAAATTCATCGATTATACATTTTAATAGTACATTGATTACAGAATCTTTTGGTACCATGCAGACACCAGCGTACAAATTTTTTAATACGATAAACATAAAATAAGGATGCGTCGCACAGGGTCCGCGTCAAAAAAGTATCAATTTCTAATATTTTAAGACGAGCCAAAAATTCATCGATTATACATTTTAATAGCACATTGATTACAGAATCTTTTGGTACCATGCAGACACCAGCGTACAAATTTTTTAATACGATAAACATAAAATAAGGATGCGTCGCACAGGATCCGCGTCAAAAAAGTATCAATTTCTAATATTTTAAGACGAGCCAAAAATTCATCGATTATACAGTTTAATAGTACATTGATTACAGAATCTTTTGGTACCAAGCAGACAACAGCGTACAAACTTTTTCATTTGCTATACATAAAATAAGGATGCGTCGCACAGGGTCCGCGTCAAAAAAGTATCAATTTCTAATATTTTAAGAGGAGCCAAAAATTCATCGATTATACATTTTAATAGTACATTGATTACAGAATCTTTTCGTACCATGCAGACACCAGCGTACAAATTTTTTAATACGATAAACATAACATAAGGATGCGTCGCACAGGGTCCGCGTCAAAAAAGTATGAATTTCTAATATTTTAAGACGAGCCAAAAATTCATCGATTATACATTTTAATAGCACATTGATTACAGAATCTTTTGGTACCATGCAGACACCAGCGTACAAATTTTTTAATACGATAAACATAAAATAAGGATGCGTCGCACAGGGTCCGCGTCAAAAAAGTATCAATTTCTAATATTTTAAGACGAGCCAAAAATTCATCGATTATACATTTTAATAGCACATTGATTACAGAATCTTTTGGTACCATGCAGACACCAGCGTACAAATTTTTTAATACGATAACATAAAATAAGGATGCGTCGCACAGGGTTCGCGTCAAAAAAGTATCAATTTCTAATATTTTAAGACGAGCCAAAAATTCATCGATTATACATTTTAATAGTACATTGATTACAGAATCTTTTGGTACCAAGCAGACAACAGCGTACAAACTTTTTCATTTGCTATACATAAATTAAGGATGCGTCGCACAGGGTCCGCGTCAAAAAAGTATCGATTTCTAATATTTTAAGACGAGCCAAAAATTCATCGATTATACATTTTAATAGTACATTGATTACAGAATCATTTGGTACCAAACAGACACCAGCGTACAAATTTTTTAACTTGATATACATAAAATAAGGTTGCGTCGCATAGGGTCAGCGGTAAAAAGTATCGATTTCTAATATTTTAAGACGAGCCAAAAATTCATCGATTATACACTTTAATAGTACATTGATTACAGAATCTTTTAGTACCATGCAGACACCAGCGTACAAATTTTTTAATATGATAAACATAAAATAAGGATGCGTCGCACAGGGTCCGCGTCAAAAAAGTATCGATTTCTAATATTTTAAGACGAGCCAAAAATTCATCGATTATACATTTTAATAGTACATTGATTACAGAATCATTTGGTACCAAACAGACACCAGCGTATAAATTTTTTAACTTGATATACATAAAATAAGGGTGCGTCGCATAGGGTCTGCGGTAAAAAGTATCGATTTCTAATATTTCAAGACGAGCCAAAAATTCATCGATTATACACTTTAATAGTACATTGATTACAGAATCTTTTGGTACCAAGTAGACAACAGCGTACAAACTTTTTCATTTGCTATACATAAATTAAGGATGCGTCGCACAGGGTCCGCGTCAAAAAAGTATCAATTTCTAATATTTTAAGACGAGCCAAAAATTCATCGATTATACATTTTAATAGTACATTGATTACAGAATCTTTTGGTACCATGCAGACACCAGCGTACAAATTTTTTAATACGATAAACATAAAATAAGGATGCGTCGCACAGGGTCCGCGTCAAAAAAGTATCAATTTCTAATATTTTAAGACGAGCCAAAAATTCATCGATTATACATTTTAATAGTACATTGATTACAGAATCTTTTGGTACCAAGCAGACAATAGCGTACAAACTTTTTCATTTGCTATACATAAAATAAGGATGCGTCGCACAGGGTCCGCGTCAAAAAAGTATCAATTTCTAATATTTTAAGACGAGCCAAAAATTCATCGATTATACATTTTAATAGTACATTGATTACAGAATCTTTTGGTACCAAGCAGACAACAGCGTACAAACTTTTTCATTTGCTATACATAAATTAAGGATGCGTCGCTTAAGGTCAGCGGCATAAATATATTGATTTCTAATATTTTAAGACGAGCCAAAAATTCATCGATTATACATTTTAATAGTACATTGATTACAGAATGTTTTGGTACCAAACAGACTCCAGCGTACAAATTTTTTAACTTGATATACATAAAATAAAGTTGCGTCGCATAGGGTCAGCGGTAAAAAAGTATCGATTTCTAATATTTTAAGACGAGCCAAAAATTCATCGATTATACATTTTAATAATACATTGATTACAGAATCATTTGGTACCAAACAGACACCAGCGTACAAATTTTTTAACTTGATATACATAAAATAAAGTTGCTTCGGATAGGGTCAGCGGTAAAAAGTATCGATTTCTAATATTTTAAGACGAGCCAAAAATTCATCGATTATACATTTTAATAGCACATTGATTACAGAATCTTTTGGTACCAAGCAGACAACAGCGTACAAACTTTTTCATTTGCTATACATAAATTAAGGATGTGTCGCTTAAGGTCAGCGGCATAAATATATTAATTTCTAATATTTTAAGACGAGCCAAAAATTCATCGATTATACATTTTAATAGTACATTGATTACAGAATGTTTTGGTACCAAACAGACTCCAGCGTACAAATTTTTTAACTTGATATACATAAAATAAATTTGCGTCGCATAGGGTCAGCGGTAAAAAAGTATTGATTTCTAATATTTTAAGACGAGCCAAAAATTCATCGATTATACATTTTAATGGTACATTGATTACAGAATCTTTTGGTACCAAGCAGACAACAGCGTACAAACTTTTTCATTTGTTATACATAAATTAAGGGTGCGTCGCACAGGGTCCGCGTCAAAAAAGTATCGATTTCTAATATTTTAAGACGAGCCAAAAATTCATCGATTATACATTTTAATAGCACATTGATTACAGAATCTTTTGGTACCATGCAGACACCAGCGTACAAATTTTTTAATACGATAAACATAAAATAAGGATGCGTCGCACAGGGTCCGCGTCAAAAAAGTATCAATTTCTAATATTTTAAGACGAGCCAAAAATTCATCGATTATACATTTTAATAGCACATTGATTACAGAATCTTTTGGTACCATGCAGACACCAGCGTACAAATTTTTTAATACGATAACATAAAATAAGGATGCGTCGCACAGGGTTCGCGTCAAAAAAGTATCAATTTCTAATATTTTAAGACGAGCCAAAAATTCATCGATTATACATTTTAATAGTACATTGATTACAGAATCTTTTGGTACCAAGCAGACAACAGCGTACAAACTTTTTCATTTGCTATACATAAATTAAGGATGCGTCGCACAGGGTCCGCGTCAAAAAAGTATCGATTTCTAATATTTTAAGACGAGCCAAAAATTCATCGATTATACATTTTAATAGTACATTGATTACAGAATCATTTGGTACCAAACAGACACCAGCGTACAAATTTTTTAACTTGATATACATAAAATAAGGTTGCGTCGCATAGGGTCAGCGGTAAAAAGTATCGATTTCTAATATTTTAAGACGAGCCAAAAATTCATCGATTATACACTTTAATAGTACATTGATTACAGAATCTTTTAGTACCATGCAGACACCAGCGTACAAATTTTTTAATATGATAAACATAAAATAAGGATGCGTCGCACAGGGTCCGCGTCAAAAAAGTATCGATTTCTAATATTTTAAGACGAGCCAAAAATTCATCGATTATACATTTTAATAGTACATTGATTACAGAATCATTTGGTACCAAACAGACACCAGCGTATAAATTTTTTAACTTGATATACATAAAATAAGGGTGCGTCGCATAGGGTCTGCGGTAAAAAGTATCGATTTCTAATATTTCAAGACGAGCCAAAAATTCATCGATTATACACTTTAATAGTACATTGATTACAGAATCTTTTGGTACCAAGTAGACAACAGCGTACAAACTTTTTCATTTGCTATACATAAATTAAGGATGCGTCGCACAGGGTCCGCGTCAAAAAAGTATCAATTTCTAATATTTTAAGACGAGCCAAAAATTCATCGATTATACATTTTAATAGTACATTGATTACAGAATCTTTTGGTACCATGCAGACACCAGCGTACAAATTTTTTAATACGATAAACATAAAATAAGGATGCGTCGCACAGGGTCCGCGTCAAAAAAGTATCAATTTCTAATATTTTAAGACGAGCCAAAAATTCATCGATTATACATTTTAATAGTACATTGATTACAGAATCTTTTGGTACCAAGCAGACAACAGCGTACAAACTTTTTCATTTGCTATACATAAAATAAGGATGCGTCGCACAGGGTCCGCGTCAAAAAAGTATCAATTTCTAATATTTTAAGACGAGCCAAAAATTCATCGATTATACATTTTAATAGTACATTGATTACAGAATCTTTTGGTACCAAGCAGACAACAGCGTACAAACTTTTTCATTTGCTATACATAAATTAAGGATGCGTCGCTTAAGGTCAGCGGCATAAATATATTGATTTCTAATATTTTAAGACGAGCCAAAAATTCATCGATTATACATTTTAATAGTACATTGATTACAGAATGTTTTGGTACCAAACAGACTCCAGCGTACAAATTTTTTAACTTGATATACATAAAATAAAGTTGCGTCGCATAGGGTCAGCGGTAAAAAAGTATCGATTTCTAATATTTTAAGACGAGCCAAAAATTCATCGATTATACATTTTAATAATACATTGATTACAGAATCATTTGGTACCAAACAGACACCAGCGTACAAATTTTTTAACTTGATATACATAAAATAAAGTTGCTTCGGATAGGGTCAGCGGTAAAAAGTATCGATTTCTAATATTTTAAGACGAGCCAAAAATTCATCGATTATACATTTTAATAGCACATTGATTACAGAATCTTTTGGTACCAAGCAGACAACAGCGTACAAACTTTTTCATTTGCTATACATAAATTAAGGATGTGTCGCTTAAGGTCAGCGGCATAAATATATTAATTTCTAATATTTTAAGACGAGCCAAAAATTCATCGATTATACATTTTAATAGTACATTGATTACAGAATGTTTTGGTACCAAACAGACTCCAGCGTACAAATTTTTTAACTTGATATACATAAAATAAATTTGCGTCGCATAGGGTCAGCGGTAAAAAAGTATTGATTTCTAATATTTTAAGACGAGCCAAAAATTCATCGATTATACATTTTAATGGTACATTGATTACAGAATCTTTTGGTACCAAGCAGACAACAGCGTACAAACTTTTTCATTTGTTATACATAAATTAAGGGTGCGTCGCACAGGGTCCGCGTCAAAAAAGTATCGATTTCTAATATTTTAAGACGAGCCAAAAATTCATCGATTATACATTTTAATAGCACATTGATTACAGAATCTTTTGGTACCATGCAGACACCAGCGTACAAATTTTTTAATACGATAAACATAAAATAAGGATGCGTCGCACAGGGTCCGCGTCAAAAAAGTATCAATTTCTAATATTTTAAGACGAGCCAAAAATTCATCGATTATACATTTTAATAGCACATTGATTACAGAATCTTTTGGTACCATGCAGACACCAGCGTACAAATTTTTTAATACGATAAACATAAAATAAGGATGCGTCGCACAGGATCCGCGTCAAAAAAGTATCAATTTCTAATATTTTAAGACGAGCCAAAAATTCATCGATTATACATTTTAATAGTACATTGATTACAGAATCTTCTGGTACCAAGCAGACAACAGCGTACAAACTTTTTCATTTGCTATACATAAAATAAGGATGCGTCGCACAGGGTCCGCGTCAAAAAAGTATCAATTTCTAATATTTTAAGAGGAGCCAAAAATTCATCGATTATACATTTTAATAGTACATTGATTACAGAATCTTTTCGTACCATGCAGACACCAGCGTACAAATTTTTTAATACGATAAACATAACATAAGGATGCGTCGCACAGGGTCCGCGTCAAAAAAGTATGAATTTCTAATATTTTAAGACGAGCCAAAAATTCATCGATTATACATTTTAATAGCACATTGATTACAAAATCTTTTGGTACCATGCAGACACCAGCGTACAAATTTTTTAATACGATAAACATAAAATAAGGATGCGTCGCACAGGGTCCGCGTCAAAAAAGTATCAATTTCTAATATTTTAAGACGAGCCAAAAATTCATCGATTATACATTTTAATAGCACATTGATTACAGAATCTTTTGGTACCATGCAGACACCAGCGTACAAATTTTTTAATACGATAAACATAAAATAAGGATGCGTCGCACAGGGTCCGCGTCAAAAAAGTATCAATTTCTAATATTTTAAGACGAGCCAAAAATTCATCGATTATACATTTTAATAGCACATTGATTACAG
The DNA here is from genome assembly GCF_030444845.1 of Prenolepis imparis. NCBI lineage: Eukaryota > Metazoa > Arthropoda > Insecta > Hymenoptera > Formicidae > Prenolepis > Prenolepis imparis. The sequence goes on from NW_028141160.1 coordinate 19,003,759, forward strand.
AATCTTTTGGTACCATGCAGACACCAGCGTACAAATTTTTTAATACGATAACATAAAATAAGGATGCGTCGCACAGGGTTCGCGTCAAAAAAGTATCAATTTCTAATATTTTAAGACGAGCCAAAAATTCATCGATTATACATTTTAATAGTACATTGATTACAGAATCTTTTGGTACCAAGCAGACAACAGCGTACAAACTTTTTCATTTGCTATACATAAATTAAGGATGCGTCGCACAGGGTCCGCGTCAAAAAAGTATCGATTTCTAATATTTTAAGACTAGCCAAAAATTCATCGATTATACATTTTAATAGTACATTGATTACAGAATCATTTGGTACCAAACAGACACCAGCGTACAAATTTTTTAACTTGATATACATAAAATAAGGTTGCGTCGCATAGGGTCAGCGGTAAAAAGTATCGATTTCTAATATTTTAAGACGAGCCAAAAATTCATCGATTATACACTTTAATAGTACATTGATTACAGAATCTTTTGGTACCTAGTAGACAACAGCGTACAAACTTTTTCATTTGCTATACATAAAATAAGGATGCGTCGCACAGGGTCCGCGTCAAAAAAGTATCAATTTCTAATATTTTAAGACGAGCCAAAAATTCATCGATTATACATTTTAATAGCACATTGATTACAAAATCTTTTGGTACCATGCAGACACCAGCGTACAAATTTTTTAATACGATAAACATAAAATAAGGATGCGTCGCACAGGGTCCGCGTCAAAAAAGTATCAATTTCTAATATTTTAAGACGAGCCAAAAATTCATCGATTATACATTTTAATAGTACATTGATTACAGAATCTTTTGGTACCAAGCAGACAACAGCGTACAAACTTTTTCATTTGCTATACATAAAATAAGGATGCGTCGCACAGGGTCCGCGTCAAAAAAGTATCAATTTCTAATATTTTAAGACGGGCCAAAAATTCATCGATTATACATTTTAATAGTACATTGATTACAGAATCTTTTGGTACCAAGCAGACAACAGCGTACAAACTTTTTCATTTGCTATACATAAATTAAGGATGCGTCGCTTAAGGTCAGCGGCATAAATATATTGATTTCTAATATTTTAAGACGAGCCAAAAATTCATCGATTATACATTTTAATAGTACATTGATTACAGAATGTTTTGGTACCAAACAGACTCCAGCGTACAAATTTTTTAACTTGATATACATAAAATAAAGTTGCGTCGCATAGGGTCAGCGGTAAAAAAGTATCGATTTCTAATATTTTAAGACGAGCCAAAAATTCATCGATTATACATTTTAATAATACATTGATTACAGAATCATTTGGTACCAAACAGACACCAGCGTACAAATTTTTTAACTTGATATACATAAAATAAAGTTGCTTCGGATAGGGTCAGCGGTAAAAAGTATCGATTTCTAATATTTTAAGACGAGCCAAAAATTCATCGATTATACATTTTAATAGCACATTGATTACAGAATCTTTTGGTACCAAGCAGACAACAGCGTACAAACTTTTTCATTTGCTATACATAAATTAAGGATGCGTCGCTTAAGGTCAGCGGCATAAATATATTAATTTCTAATATTTTAAGACGAGCCAAAAATTCATCGATTATACATTTTAATAGTACATTGATTACAGAATGTTTTGGTACCAAACAGACTCCAGCGTACAAATTTTTTAACTTGATATACATAAAATAAATTTGCGTCGCATAGGGTCAGCGGTAAAAAAGTATTGATTTCTAATATTTTAAGACGAGCCAAAAATTCATCGATTATACATTTTAATGGTACATTGATTACAGAATCTTTTGGTACCAAGCAGACAACAGCGTACAAACTTTTTCATTTGTTATACATAAATTAAGGGTGCGTCGCACAGGGTCCGCGTCAAAAAAGTATCGATTTCTAATATTTTAAGACGAGCCAAAAATTCATCGATTATACATTTTAATAGTACATTGATTACAGAATCTTCTGGTACCAAGCAGACAACAGCGTACAAACTTTTTCATTTGCTATACATAAAATAAGGATGCGTCGCACAGGGTCCGCGTCAAAAAAGTATCAATTTCTAATATTTTAAGAGGAGCCAAAAATTCATCGATTATACATTTTAATAGTACATTGATTACAGAATCTTTTCGTACCATGCAGACACCAGCGTACAAATTTTTTAATACGATAAACATAACATAAGGATGCGTCGCACAGGGTCCGCGTCAAAAAAGTATGAATTTCTAATATTTTAAGACGAGCCAAAAATTCATCGATTATACATTTTAATAGCACATTGATTACAAAATCTTTTGGTACCATGCAGACACCAGCGTACAAATTTTTTAATACGATAAACATAAAATAAGGATGCGTCGCACAGGGTCCGCGTCAAAAAAGTATCAATTTCTAATATTTTAAGACGAGCCAAAAATTCATCGATTATACATTTTAATAGCACATTGATTACAGAATCTTTTGGTACCATGCAGACACCAGCGTACAAATTTTTTAATACGATAAACATAAAATAAGGATGCGTCGCACAGGGTCCGCGTCAAAAAAGTATCAATTTCTAATATTTTAAGACGAGCCAAAAATTCATCGATTATACATTTTAATAGCACATTGATTACAGAATCTTTTGGTACCATGCAGACACCAGCGTACAAATTTTTTAATACGATAACATAAAATAAGGATGCGTCGCACAGGGTTCGCGTCAAAAAAGTATCAATTTCTAATATTTTAAGACGAGCCAAAAATTCATCGATTATACATTTTAATAGTACATTGATTACAGAATCTTTTGGTACCAAGCAGACAACAGCGTACAAACTTTTTCATTTGCTATACATAAATTAAGGATGCGTCGCACAGGGTCCGCGTCAAAAAAGTATCGATTTCTAATATTTTAAGACGAGCCAAAAATTCATCGATTATACATTTTAATAGTACATTGATTACAGAATCTTTTGGTACCAAGCAGACAACAGCGTACAAACTTTTTCATTTGCTATACATAAATTAAGGATGCGTCGCACAGGGTCCGCGTCAAAAAAGTATCGATTTCTAATATTTTAAGACTAGCCAAAAATTCATCGATTATACATTTTAATAGTACATTGATTACAGAATCATTTGGTACCAAACAGACACCAGCGTACAAATTTTTTAACTTGATATACATAAAATAAGGTTGCGTCGCATAGGGTCAGCGGTAAAAAGTATCGATTTCTAATATTTTAAGACGAGCCAAAAATTCATCGATTATACACTTTAATAGTACATTGATTACAGAATCTTTTGGTACCTAGTAGACAACAGCGTACAAACTTTTTCATTTGCTATACATAAAATAAGGATGCGTCGCACAGGGTCCGCGTCAAAAAAGTATCAATTTCTAATATTTTAAGACGAGCCAAAAATTCATCGATTATACATTTTAATAGCACATTGATTACAAAATCTTTTGGTACCATGCAGACACCAGCGTACAAATTTTTTAATACGATAAACATAAAATAAGGATGCGTCGCACAGGGTCCGCGTCAAAAAAGTATCAATTTCTAATATTTTAAGACGAGCCAAAAATTCATCGATTATACATTTTAATAGTACATTGATTACAGAATCTTTTGGTACCAAGCAGACAACAGCGTACAAACTTTTTCATTTGCTATACATAAAATAAGGATGCGTCGCACAGGGTCCGCGTCAAAAAAGTATCAATTTCTAATATTTTAAGACGGGCCAAAAATTCATCGATTATACATTTTAATAGTACATTGATTACAGAATCTTTTGGTACCAAGCAGACAACAGCGTACAAACTTTTTCATTTGCTATACATAAATTAAGGATGCGTCGCTTAAGGTCAGCGGCATAAATATATTGATTTCTAATATTTTAAGACGAGCCAAAAATTCATCGATTATACATTTTAATAGTACATTGATTACAGAATGTTTTGGTACCAAACAGACTCCAGCGTACAAATTTTTTAACTTGATATACATAAAATAAAGTTGCGTCGCATAGGGTCAGCGGTAAAAAAGTATCGATTTCTAATATTTTAAGACGAGCCAAAAATTCATCGATTATACATTTTAATAATACATTGATTACAGAATCATTTGGTACCAAACAGACACCAGCGTACAAATTTTTTAACTTGATATACATAAAATAAAGTTGCTTCGGATAGGGTCAGCGGTAAAAAGTATCGATTTCTAATATTTTAAGACGAGCCAAAAATTCATCGATTATACATTTTAATAGCACATTGATTACAGAATCTTTTGGTACCAAGCAGACAACAGCGTACAAACTTTTTCATTTGCTATACATAAATTAAGGATGCGTCGCTTAAGGTCAGCGGCATAAATATATTAATTTCTAATATTTTAAGACGAGCCAAAAATTCATCGATTATACATTTTAATAGTACATTGATTACAGAATGTTTTGGTACCAAACAGACTCCAGCGTACAAATTTTTTAACTTGATATACATAAAATAAATTTGCGTCGCATAGGGTCAGCGGTAAAAAAGTATTGATTTCTAATATTTTAAGACGAGCCAAAAATTCATCGATTATACATTTTAATGGTACATTGATTACAGAATCTTTTGGTACCAAGCAGACAACAGCGTACAAACTTTTTCATTTGTTATACATAAATTAAGGATGCGTCGCACAGGGTCCGCGTCAAAAAAGTATCGATTTCTAATATTTTAAGACGAGCCAAAAATTCATCGATTATACATTTTAATAGTACATTGATTACAGAATCTTCTGGTACCAAGCAGACAACAGCGTACAAACTTTTTCATTTGCTATACATAAAATAAGGATGCGTCGCACAGGGTCCGCGTCAAAAAAGTATCAATTTCTAATATTTTAAGAGGAGCCAAAAATTCATCGATTATACATTTTAATAGTACATTGATTACAGAATCTTTTCGTACCATGCAGACACCAGCGTACAAATTTTTTAATACGATAAACATAACATAAGGATGCGTCGCACAGGGTCCGCGTCAAAAAAGTATGAATTTCTAATATTTTAAGACGAGCCAAAAATTCATCGATTATACATTTTAATAGCACATTGATTACAAAATCTTTTGGTACCATGCAGACACCAGCGTACAAATTTTTTAATACGATAAACATAAAATAAGGATGCGTCGCACAGGGTCCGCGTCAAAAAAGTATCAATTTCTAATATTTTAAGACGAGCCAAAAATTCATCGATTATACATTTTAATAGCACATTGATTACAGAATCTTTTGGTACCATGCAGACACCAGCGTACAAATTTTTTAATACGATAAACATAAAATAAGGATGCGTCGCACAGGGTCCGCGTCAAAAAAGTATCAATTTCTAATATTTTAAGACGAGCCAAAAATTCATCGATTATACATTTTAATAGCACATTGATTACAGAATCTTTTGGTACCATGCAGACACCAGCGTACAAATTTTTTAATACGATAACATAAAATAAGGATGCGTCGCACAGGGTTCGCGTCAAAAAAGTATCAATTTCTAATATTTTAAGACGAGCCAAAAATTCATCGATTATACATTTTAATAGTACATTGATTACAGAATCTTTTGGTACCAAGCAGACAACAGCGTACAAACTTTTTCATTTGCTATACATAAATTAAGGATGCGTCGCACAGGGTCCGCGTCAAAAAAGTATCGATTTCTAATATTTTAAGACGAGCCAAAAATTCATCGATTATACATTTTAATAGTACATTGATTACAGAATCTTTTGGTACCAAGCAGACAACAGCGTACAAACTTTTTCATTTGCTATACATAAATTAAGGATGCGTCGCACAGGGTCCGCGTCAAAAAAGTATCGATTTCTAATATTTTAAGACTAGCCAAAAATTCATCGATTATACATTTTAATAGTACATTGATTACAGAATCATTTGGTACCAAACAGACACCAGCGTACAAATTTTTTAACTTGATATACATAAAATAAGGTTGCGTCGCATAGGGTCAGCGGTAAAAAGTATCGATTTCTAATATTTTAAGACGAGCCAAAAATTCATCGATTATACACTTTAATAGTACATTGATTACAGAATCTTTTGGTACCTAGTAGACAACAGCGTACAAACTTTTTCATTTGCTATACATAAAATAAGGATGCGTCGCACAGGGTCCGCGTCAAAAAAGTATCAATTTCTAATATTTTAAGACGAGCCAAAAATTCATCGATTATACATTTTAATAGCACATTGATTACAAAATCTTTTGGTACCATGCAGACACCAGCGTACAAATTTTTTAATACGATAAACATAAAATAAGGATGCGTCGCACAGGGTCCGCGTCAAAAAAGTATCAATTTCTAATATTTTAAGACGAGCCAAAAATTCATCGATTATACATTTTAATAGTACATTGATTACAGAATCTTTTGGTACCAAGCAGACAACAGCGTACAAACTTTTTCATTTGCTATACATAAAATAAGGATGCGTCGCACAGGGTCCGCGTCAAAAAAGTATCAATTTCTAATATTTTAAGACGAGCCAAAAATTCATCGATTATACATTTTAATAGTACATTGATTACAGAATCTTTTGGTACCAAGCAGACAACAGCGTACAAACTTTTTCATTTGCTATACATAAATTAAGGATGCGTCGCTTAAGGTCAGCGGCATAAATATATTGATTTCTAATATTTTAAGACGAGCCAAAAATTCATCGATTATACATTTTAATAGTACATTGATTACAGAATGTTTTGGTACCAAACAGACTCCAGCGTACAAATTTTTTAACTTGATATACATAAAATAAAGTTGCGTCGCATAGGGTCAGCGGTAAAAAAGTATCGATTTCTAATATTTTAAGACGAGCCAAAAATTCATCGATTATACATTTTAATAATACATTGATTACAGAATCATTTGGTACCAAACAGACACCAGCGTACAAATTTTTTAACTTGATATACATAAAATAAAGTTGCTTCGGATAGGGTCAGCGGTAAAAAGTATCGATTTCTAATATTTTAAGACGAGCCAAAAATTCATCGATTATACATTTTAATAGCACATTGATTACAGAATCTTTTGGTACCAAGCAGACAACAGCGTACAAACTTTTTCATTTGCTATACATAAATTAAGGATGCGTCGCTTAAGGTCAGCGGCATAAATATATTAATTTCTAATATTTTAAGACGAGCCAAAAATTCATCGATTATACATTTTAATAGTACATTGATTACAGAATGTTTTGGTACCAAACAGACTCCAGCGTACAAATTTTTTAACTTGATATACATAAAATAAATTTGCGTCGCATAGGGTCAGCGGTAAAAAAGTATTGATTTCTAATATTTTAAGACGAGCCAAAAATTCATCGATTATACATTTTAATGGTACATTGATTACAGAATCTTTTGGTACCAAGCAGACAACAGCGTACAAACTTTTTCATTTGTTATACATAAATTAAGGATGCGTCGCACAGGGTCCGCGTCAAAAAAGTATCGATTTCTAATATTTTAAGACGAGCCAAAAATTCATCGATTATACATTTTAATAGCACATTGATTACAGAATCTTTTGGTACCATGCAGACACCAGCGTACAAATTTTTTAATACGATAAACATAAAATAAGGATGCGTCGCACAGGGTCCGCGTCAAAAAAGTATGAATTTCTAATATTCTAAGACGAGCCAAAAATTCATCGATTATACATTTTAATAGCACATTGATTACAAAATCTTTTGGTACCATGCAGACACCAGCGTACAAATTTTTTAATACGATAAACATAAAATAAGGATGCGTCGCACAGGGTCCGCGTCAAAAATGTATGAATTTCTAATATTTTTAGACGAGCCAAAAATTCATAGATTGTACATTTTAATAGTACATTGATTACAGAATCTTTTGGTACCAAGCAGACAACAGCGTACAAACTTTTTCATTTGCTATACATAAATTAAGGATGCGTCGCACAGGGTCCGCGTCAAAAAAGTATCGATTTCTAATATTTTAAGACGAGCCAAAAATTCATCGATTATACATTTTAATAGCACATTGATTACAGAATCTTTTGGTACCATGCAGACACCAGCGTACAAATTTTTTAATATGATATACATAAAATAGGGATGCGTCGCATAGGGTCAGCTGCAAAAATGTATCAATTTCTAATATTTTAAGACGAGCCAAAATTTCATCGATTATACATTTTAATAGTACATTGATTACAGAATCATTTGGTACCAAACAGACACCAGCGTACAAATGTTTTAACTTTATATACATAGAATAAGATTGCGTCGCATAGGGTCAACTGTAAAAAAGTATCGTATTCTAATATTTTAAGGCGAGCCAAAAATTCATCGTATATATATTTCAATAGTGTATTGTTTGCAGATTATCTTTGTACCATAAGTATACCAGCGTACTACCTTTTTGGTCTAATATACGTTATATAAATCTGCGCCGTATGGGATTTGCGGCTTAAAAATTTTAATTTTCGATATTTCAAAACGTGCAAAATATTAATCTTATATACATTTTAACAGTACATTGTCTGCACATTATTACGAATTATGCGTGACTGCATGCATATATTGCGGTAATATATGTCGAAACTCATTTCTACTGCGCATTCGGAATTCGAATTATATCAAGATTATCGAAAAGTGTCGGACGAAATATATTTATGACTCTAATTTAGGAAATATTTGTCCTTAAAAATTGCTACGGAACCTTAATTGTTAATTTGGATTTATGTCTCACTTCTATTTTTAACTTAATAAATATATTACTTTATAATTAAATGAATAAATTAAAAAATATTAATATAGCGAGCTAATTAAATTTTAAAATAATAATATGTTATAATAATTAAAATATATAGCAATATGTTGTGAATAATATGTTGTAATATTTTATCCTCGATTAATATTTTTGTTACAGAAATCAGCTGATTAAAACGTAAAATTGCTAATTAATTCTTAAAATAAGAATATGTTATAACATTTAAAATAATAATATGTTTTAAATAATGTATTATAATTCCTTAAATTCGATTAATATTTATAACAGCTATCAGTTGATTTCTGTCAAAAAATATTAATCGCACAGATAAGGCATTATAACATATTATTTATAACATTATTATATTAAATTTTATAACATATTTTTATGTTAAAATTTAATTAGCAATGTAATGCTTTAATCATCTGATTTCTATCAAAAAATATTAACCAAGTTTAAACAAACTTTATATAAAAATATTAATTTTTTATTTAAAATCGAGGAATGGCGTAACGCGCGCTTTTGTTATTCTAATCTTTTTCTAAAAAAGACATTAAGTCGATTCTCGCAAGTATTTTTGCCTTTTTTCCGCCAAAATATTAATCAAGTTTAAAGTATAATAACATATTATTTGAAACATTATTTTATTTTACTTTTTGGACTAACTGTCAAACTGCTAATTGCTAACCCTCGCGATGACAGCCTTTCGATGCTACGAATATAACACACAACGCGAATGTCAAAAATATTAATTAAGCTTAAAGTATTATCACATATTATTTAAAACATATTATTATTTTATTTAATTTTATTTTAGACTAACTGTCAAACTGCTAACTGCTAACCCTCGCGATGACAGCCTTTCGATGCTACGAATATAACACACAACGCGAATGTCAAAAATATTAATTAAGCTTAAAGTATTATCACATATTATTTAAAACATATTATTATTTTATTTAATTTTATTTTAGACTAACTGTCAAACTGCTAACTGCTAACCCTCGCGATGACAGCCTTTCGATGCTACGAATATAACACACAACGCGAATCGACAGAGAACCAATCAGCATTGCGGAAAAGAGGCAACAATACTTCGAGACTTTCGAGAATCGACTTAACATGCACTTTTTAGAAATGGATACATTATTAAAATAATTATTCTATTTTATCTTTCATTTTTTTACTATTTATTATGTGTGTGTATTTCAAATGTCGATGTTATCATTTTCAGAAATCAATTCTTTCAGTTCATTTTAATTTTTGAAAAACTAGGTCACTGAAAATCAGATTTAACTGATTGTGAACCTACTTTAAATACATTCTTTCTTTCTTTGAATTTTTGAAATAAAATAAATCTTACAAAGAATCTTAATAAAAATATATATTTACTTAGCGTGCAACGCTGATGGCGCGACGCTTGATAAGAAGCATCGAAATTTCATAATTTAAATTTTAACATTTTTGAATGAAGAGATAAAGATTTTTAAAAAATGAAAGTTTCATTAAGCCATTAATGGATATTAAAAAGACATTATAAGGACATTAGAAGGAACGGAATGTTAAAATCATACAGTCATAAAAGCAAACAAACGAATCTAAGGGGAGGGATTATTTTGTAAAACTATTGTATGAGGATTATACCGTTATCATACTGTTCTAACCGGTTTATTTACTTAAGAATTTTGGACATTTAGAAGCGGCGAAGTTAAGCGCAGAACCGGAATCTACATCTTGATATCCGACTGATGAATCATGCCAAATGTATTGTGATCGTGACTTCCTTAAATTTGACCAAAAACACGATAGAAAACGTCGAAATTCAGCTGACAAATTAAATTATAAAGACAAAAAATATTTTATTCCATTAATTTCATATGGATTTTGAGAAAAATTTAATTTGAAATTTTTCTCAAAATATTTAACATTGAAAAATAAAGAAGTACGTAAAAGCTGAATATATATGTGTATGTATTGTGTGTGTATGTGTAGATAGTATCCTTTTATTTAAAAAAATCATATATACACACTTATTATTTATATAGAAACTTTTATCAACAATTAACTGATGAGAAAAATAATTTATTACAAAAAGTACTATTAAAAGTGAAAGTTAATTAATGCTTTTATTGCGACCGTTTAGAGATGTTTTATTTCTTCCTTCTAGCGAACGGAAACTAATTAAAAATGAGAATCACAAAATAACATTATAATGCAAGACATAAATATACCCTAAACTATCGATTTTATAATTTTCTTCAAGACATAATTATAACGTTTTTCTTACAAAGTTTTCTTCTGCAAAAACATGTGTATCACACATGTATGATGTGTGCATCGCACATGCACACATAACAAGCTGTTTACGTAGAATCACTTTTACTCACGCATGGAAACGAATATATAAACAAGAAAATTTCGTGCAATATGGACGAGAAGAAAATGCACTTTATATTTTTAATAATAGACATATATATAGCTTTTAATTCTATTTTACATATTGTAAATCCAGATCCTGAACATTATAGGATTCGATAAATGAGATTAAAAGCTTTAAATCTAAATGCAGCTCAAGTTTCCTATCAATGTCGCATATCTTTTGAATTTAGAGTTTTGTTGAACTTTTAATTTAATCTTCCATTTTTAATATGATTTGTTTGTCAACGTAATCAATTTTTAGTCCGATTCAAATAAAAATCCGAATATATTATCTCTTATTTATTGTACTTATTACATGTAAGTCTTCTAATTTTTTTCATGCACACCTTTCACGTAACTTAGACATTCGCATTAAACAGCCTACAGAAGTATTCAGCTCGTTAATTAATTACGTGAGTGCAACGCGCCATCATTAATTACTGCACCTCCGACTGTTTTCCATCGCCATGACAGAGACATAAAGTTTCGGAAAGATACGAGCGTAACGAAGTAATACCACTGCGCGGTGGCTGCAGAAGCACGTTATGCTTCGACACGCACCACTGGCCGTGCATTCTTTTTCTCGGACGAGTATAATGGAAAAAGGAGATCGTACAAAGTCGTGACATCGTTCTCCGCGGTTCGTCGATGAAACATATTAAAATTTTGAAGGAACGCTATACATACCATCATATACGCACGCATACATGCACATTCGATAATTCGGAATGAATAAAAATTGTTTGGAAAAATATTAGTCCGAAATTTTTCAATATTTTATTAGACATATCCGATGAAATAAGTATCTTAGATAGCAAGCGCACATCAAATGACGTGCATTTGCTACATGGAATATCATAATAACTATCACAATAGCAAAGCTTATCTTGCAACGCACAAAATCTGCTATATACGAGGGCAACATTAAAAGTTTCGGGAATCAGGTATTCTAAACGCGCTAACAACTAACTTTATACATATTCATAAAATATAACATTTTCCAAACATAATTACACAACTAAAAAAAAAGTTATTTAGCTTCGTTTTGACAGCTTTATTAAAGGCAGCTTATTATAAGGTTTTGTGAAAAAATGAAAATTTTGCGTGAGCATTTTTGATCTATAATTTTTTATGATTTTAAAGCTGTCTCTAACTGTTCAAGAATGTACTGATCGGCTGCCTTCAGGGCTTTTGTGGTCGTATTAATTTTGTCGAATTCCGCGATGATCGTTCATCCACCGCTGTCACTTTGACGTCGTATGACAGATGATTGAGTTGGATAGGCATGCGACTTAAAGATGAATCATAAAATTCGGTCATTCTTTGGCATTGATATGAATCAAATACAAATAATATTAGTTGACCGTTTGAATAAAGCTGTCAATACCAGCATGACAATGCCAGCTATCACACAACAAAGCAAACGATTATTTGCAACAAAACTAATGAAACATTTGTCAAACAGTTCCCATTTAGCAGCTTGTAATTCATTTTTATCCCCAAAAATAAAAAAAAAATGTATAGTTATCGATTTCCTTCACCTGAAGAGGCAGTCAAAGCATATAAAAATAAAGTTTCTGAATTTAATTCTTCTGACTAACAAAAATGCTTTAAAGATTGATTCAAACATATAAAAACCCGTATTAAGGCTAAGAAAAAATATTTTGAAAAACAATAAAAGTCGATTTTTCCCATTAAATAAATTATTTTCCTACTTTTTTCTGAAATTTTTAATGTTGTCTTCGTATAAGTTTATACCTACAATGTAAATCTCTTTAACCTAAAATAATAATATATAATAACAATTTACAAGTGTTTTTTCACAAGAAATACTTTCTCGATAGATAACATTACATTTATACATTTATCTTTCGTCGTTTTTAGTTTAATTCATTTCTCTTTAATTTTACTTGTTTTTTAAGGGAAGAGGGAAAAGGAAATTTTATGTGTCTTATCTCTTTTATTCTAGATTTTTATTCTGGAAATTTAACTAACAGTTCATCAAAGGCATTTGAAACATAAGAGCGAGATTGTTTTTAATATATAAAGAAATATATAAACTATTGGCAACATACAAATAAGTTGACTATTGTTGAGTTAAGTTTCGTTCAACAGTTTATTCGTTCTAGAAATTACAAGAATATCTCATAATCTTCTTAAGTTGACGCTAGATGAAATCAATAAATTAAACAGTATATGTTAGTATAAAGGACGTTAGGAGAGCGACAATATGAAAAATGCTACAAAAAAATTTTCTATAAAACCATTGACCAAAAAAAAATATTTGAAAACATAAAAGAGAACCGATTAGATAACAATCGATAGCTGTCAAAACCTTGAAAAGATATTTATTTTAAAGAATTAGGAAGCCTTTACAATAAGCCGACAAAGATTTAAGTTAATGTAATGATTAATGGCTCTTTAAAAACTCACATTTTTAGCACATGTATAAATCATACATAATTGTTTTTAAGAATTTTTTATTTATCTTTTTCTGGAGGGGAAAAGCTTTCTTAAAGAGTTAAAAATTAATATTAATAAAAATTATCTAAATTGTATTGCCTTATTTCTTATTTTATGACAAATAATTCGATGATTAATGTTTAATCCATATTTAATGTCCTTTAATTACTTAACGTATATATATTATCTATTATTAAAATACTATATAATTTCTATTGTAGTATATAAATCGTACTATATATTCACATTGACACAAAACATAAATCTTCACATTACACCTGCAATCGTCTATATCAAACCTCAGGTGGTCAAGTCTAAGCGGTAGATAAAAACTAGTGAAAAAAGAACCGTAAAAGCACGGGATTCTTTGTTTACGAAAAATAGCGGATTGTTATATAAATGAAAGATGCACAGCAGTCTATTAGTCTTGTCATTTCGGTTGTAGACATCTGGACATTATTTGGTCAGAGAATCCTATTTTTTCACAGGTGACACAAAACAAAAATAGCAGGTAGATATATAGATGTAGGTAAATGGGAAAAATAAAATTTCTTATACACGTACAGAGCGTATCTAATCACACAATAGAATTGAATTCTACAGGTTGTTCTTCGATTTGAAATATCGTCTTTGAAAAAGACAATGCACCTTTTTTTGCCAATATAATATTTTGGTAAAACATCAAAGAATCGCAACGTCTTTGATAACACAAAAATCGGCCGAAAATAATAGAATTTGGCATACAATTTTCCTTCCTCTTTTTCTCCAATATTCTCTACGCCAGCTTAACCAGCTTAACTGGACGATTCCGCTAGGGAAGTTGAGGGAATTCTTTTCACTTTTACCGCAAAGCGGATAGAAAAGTATGGACTATGCGTGCACCGTTTCTACTACTTCTATATAACCGGAGCTGTGCAAGAACTCGAGTCCGCTAATCTACGTACACGCTCTATATGAGATGCTTGGCTTATTTCATCGTTTGTTTTGAAAAAGAGAGAGAAGACGTAATTGTTAATTCCGTGACTTGGTTTTAAAAACAGCAAACATATTAAGCTAACTTTTTTATATCATAATTTTATAAAATAGAATTCTTTTTGTAGAAAGAATATATCTCATATATTTTAAAAATATATCTATTTTAAAAAAATATGAATAATTGAATAATATATATATTTTAAAAATATATCTTATATATTTGACATATAATTTCTAAATAGACATAATCTTCTTAAAAAAAAAAAATTATATTTTACACAATATACAAAAGCCCAGTATGTTGCAAATATTGATGTAATATCAATTGCAAATGTAGACTCTTGTATTGTAACATATTTCTTTTGGTAACGTTAAAAATAAATATTCAGCATAAAATGTAAGCATAAATCTCAAGTGTATTATTAATACTTAATCGATAGGAACATTCGATATAAATTTAAATTTGGCTTCACATAAAGACTTGTGTTATGACATATTTTATATTATATACATTTATTAAAAATTTCTCTAAAACTTACATTAAATAATATCGTGATACAAAAATACAGTATGTGGTTATATGAGTTTACATTTTGTGCCCATCGAGAAGCGTAGTTGCGGATCTTAATAACGATACAACGCTGCGTAATTCCCTATAGCTTCTTTAGTTGTTTTGCTTTCTCTTTCGGAACCGGCATGCTCTAATTCGTTTGAAGCCGTCCATCCATCTATAGATAGTTCTTGCCATTGATTTGAGACTCTTTGACGCTTTTCTGAATCTTGACTTTTTCCATTTTTCGAATTAAAATTGCTCAGAATAGCAAAGGTAATTTACAAAATCAGAAGAAAAGGATATGATAAAGCTTGCTTTATATTCTACAACAGATTTTATATCTTTGCAAATAATTTATAATATATTATATATTATATGAATCAATGAAAAATATATTTAACATTTTAATAATTTGATATAATTTGACATGACTTATAAAATCATCTAAATTGTTCGTTTTGATGGCTACGAGAATTTTATTTATTACACAATTAGTACAATTCTTCAAGATAAATATAAACAATATCTGCAAATTTGATATATAAAAATATAAATTACTTTTTTTGTAATTCAAAATTTGTACGTTTTTGGAAGTATATAATATTAGCGATATTGTCAGTATTATAATCGCACAAGAATCTCTCTCTGCAAAAATGTCTATGAATAATATTTTTTAATTTCTTTAAGCAACAACGGCTCCGTTATTTCATTTATCTCCACAAATCTCTTATTGGCTCGGCTAAAATAATAAATATCCCCGGTATAAATATCAAACCATAGCGCGTGAATATGCAAATCGTGTCTCTCTAAACGTTTCTTCAAAAACCCGTACGATGCTATATTTTGAAGTTGTTGCAACGTATTGATCTGCAACAAAATAAATTCAGCATAACAAAGTTATAATATAAATTATATTTTTTTCTGCAAATACTTTTTCGCGACCACTAACTTGCGACAACTTGTCTTCGATAGCGAACTTATCTTCCGGATCGATATAAGCAACGAATTTTCGCAGTGGCGTCTCAGCCTGAAAAATGATCGGCTCGTGGAAACCGGTGACTTCGAGATGCTGAAATTTGGCCAAACTGCTACTAGCATGAGCGCACAACCACGCTCTTAACGGAGATATTCTTCTATTCATCTAAAAGTTTTGGATTACGATTTTACGTACATACAAAAACTAAACGCGAAAAGTATTTCGCGTTTTATTATCGTAATTATATCTATATATATATATATTATATGTATAGGATCGCGAAAGAACGCACTTGTGAAGCAAATTCCTCGTCCCGCAAAGCGTAGAGCAGATTCATCGCTTTACAATCACTATGACCGCAAACGATAACATGCCTTATATTATTTACCACGCAACCAAGCTCTAATGCCGCCGATTCGCACATAGTGAATTCGTCCACAAAATGTTGCGAGTGTGGAACAACATTACCGGGATTTCGGACTGAAAAGGAAAATTCTATTAGAAGCCGTCTGACTTTGCTTTCGGCTCTCCATGTTGCTTCCATAGATGAATCGAAAAAAATCAGAAAAAAATTATACGTATAAAATATTCAATGAATCAAAAATATTTCAGAAAATACAAAAATCTTTACAGATATATGTATTAAAAGAACAGCATTTTTACGACTTCTTGTTTAGTTTATACAGGATGTTAAAAAAAAGGGTTACATATTTTGAGAGCAGGTAGTATTAATAAAAAAAAAAAAGTATAATAAACATAGGTCCTACAATTAATATTTTCGAAGATATACAGGCTATCTTTAAATTTAAACTTATTGTCTTTTCTTATCGATTGTATCACTTTTACATTGCAATAAACAAAAAAGTACTTACTAGTTTTGCTATGGTAACATTGTATATAATAACATTAGATTTGTAAATATCAGTATCAGTATAAGAAATGAACAATAAGTTTAAGTAAAAAAATGTCTGTATCTTCAAAGATATTGATTGGATATTCATTAGACTTTTTTTTTATTTTGATTAATACTCTACCTGCTCTCAAAATATGTAACCCTTTTTTTAACACCCTGTATGTCTAGAGTAGCAAAGAATAATTATCTATTCTTTGTTAACATAAATAAAAAATATAAAACTTAATAAATAATGAAAATTAATTTATATATAATATTTAATTTATATTTAAAAAAATATATATATGTAATACATAAAATATTAATTCAAATATAGGATTGTCATGATTCTTTCTCTTAAAATAAAATATTAGGAGGGATAAAAATACATTGTATATATAATCGAAATTATATTAAGAACTGATCGAAGTAAAAGGCTATGAAATTGTGTGTGGAATATTCACAAGCAAAGGAGGAACGGAATAATTAATTCCGAAATTGGGACCGAAATAAATAATATTTAACAAGAAAGAATAATTTGCGCGTTCACTGCGCTTGGCTCTTAATTAGCCCGCTCCTCTTTTACGCTTGCGAAATTATATTGTATCGAATATCGTATACATCTCGTTAGAGAAATCTTGTCTTAAGAAGCATCGCATTTTGGAAGAAAAAAAATACACTGCGCTCTAATCGAAAAAAATAAAGAATGAAACAATAGCGATAATTCTAAAAATGTGCGCGCACGTATGAACGATCGCGATAATGCTATAATAGATTGTCGTACCGACAAACATGTCCCCAACGTTTGTTTCCGTAAATCTAGTTGGGATCATCCGGGAGTCCATGCAGGTAAAGAACACTGCTTTCGGCTAGAGATAAGAGCAATAATATACATCAGATTACGACTTTGCTGATGTTACAACTATAACTGTAGCTTGGAATTAGAATGAAAGATGTTTCGATTAAATCTTCCATCATTTCAATGCTTTTTCGTCAGCTTTTACCGCTAACTGAGAGAATTTTCTCTTAGAATTTACCCTGAAAATCATTGTAATCGTGGGACAATATGGTATGGAAAGAATTTTATGAGAATTTCTCTGATTAATATTTATCACATAAAAAATAATAATATCTATTACAATAAAATATAAAACATGTTTGATTAATTTTACTAAATTGCATAGTAAAATTAATCAAACATGTTTTATATTTTATTGTAATAGATATTATTATTTTTATAGTGATAATAAATATATTAATTAGAGAAATTGTCATAAAATTCTTTCCATACCATATTGTCCCACGATTACAATGATTTTCAGGGTAAATTCTAAGAGGGAAAATTCTCTCTGTGTAGATGTTTTAAAATGTTCGAAATTTTTACAATGATGATATAATATTTCTTTTTATAATTTTTATTTAGATTATTTTTTCTGGAATAATTTTTTTTTATATTCTCAAAGGCATAATAGGGTCATGCAATAAATTGGACATTATATATTCTAGAGTAGCAATATATTTACACTAAAGAACTTTCAAGTAAAAATCTGAACATTATATTCGATTTAAATTATTATTGATTAGCTTTGGCCAAAAATAGTGGAATCAATCAAAAAATATTAAAAATTTCAACGATTAAAAATTTTATCAAAAATAATAAAAATTTTATAAATAATTTATAAATGCTACTCTATATTAAGAATACACTTTTAACTATATATGATCACCATTTTTTGTCAAAATTATCAATAATATTCAAACTTTTACTTGTTATTCTGTTTATCCTTTTACTGTAATATCATTGATGAATAAGATAGGTTCCGCTCTATAAATATTTTAATTGAAAATAGAATCGACAGAGTAAAAGTTTTACAAACAATTTTAGCAAGAAAATAATTAAAGAATTAGATGCTTTTTTGTCTGATTGTGCATTTAATAAAGAGAAGGAAAGGTCGCCTTACACATTCACTCTTCTATTTTTTTTACATCACTTCTTCTCAGAATACTTTATGTGACGGAGAGACATCTAAGCTCATATCTTTGTCCTTCAATTTTATCATTACAGTTTTACAGTCTATTTATATAATTCTATATGTACGAGAAATATGACATTCATGACATTATAATATCATACCATTAGATATATATGATTAAGTCTAATCGGTTATTGGCCAATCGGGTTCAAGGTCATAATTTAGGTCACTCTGCATTCAAAACAAAATTATTTGATATTGTATTCAATTAATAAAATTTATGGTATTGTGTTAAGTAAATTGATTTGCAGTTTTATTTTAGGTGAATGCCCCTCGATTACTTGCGCGTAAAAATTATATCAACAAGTAGCACGTGGATTGCTAGTGATATTACACCGCGAGTACGTATATATGCACCGAAAAATCATGCGAGATTTTTTCCTCAATATCATACGAGTATACCTCAGGATGATCTCGGACTTGTTGAAATTGTTTCACCATTCCTTCCCGGTGACACTTTCTGTACTTCATGATTCCTTTGAGTATTCTGTCCATCGTAGCATTCGAGCACTATGAAATAAACTGTTAAAGATTTATTTTCCCGAATGTAGAGCAATGATAGTCACAATTCCGCCATTTTTCGATTCAATGGCGGGAAATTTAATTTCTCTTTACACAAAATATTTTTTTTCCAAAATGAGCAATCCTTAGTTTTGAATATTTTGAATACATATTAAATCTATTTCTAATTATAAATTGAAATATTAATATATTAATAAAAAAAGCAAGAGCTAGATAGTTTCTTTATATTAAATGTTATTTCTAATTCATATTGAGAATATTTATATAGACTCTATTTATCAAAAGGCAAAATATATTTTTGACGTTTAAAAAAAATGTTAGGTTTTTTTATTTTACATTTAAAAAATACACTTTAATCTGCCAAATCTCGTACACAAATCTTTTACTTATTGTTAGTATGATGTAAATGCACCATAGACACCTATCCTATGCGATTAACATCTATCATTGATCTATTTTACATATGACACTTTAATGCAACAAGCTATACATTAGTTTTAAAGTTCATATTTAAAAGAAGAGAATTCTCAACAGTAAAATTAATCAATGAGTATACAATTAAGAACAATCAAATTTTTATGAAAAACTTTTATCAGTATGAGTCAGTTTTGAGATTTAAAGTCTCACACTCAGTCTTATATTGTTATATTGTGAAATGCATATTACATAATGATATATGCAGATACACAAAAGAAAGACATATGATTGTAATGATTTATTTATTACTAATATTCATTGAATGTTATTGCAAGTCGAATTATCGTCAATTCTTAAGTCAAAAATAAAAAAATGATTTAAAATGGGACAAAAGGGAATTGCTCATACAAACACTTACATATACAAGTTCTACATTGATAAATTACAGACGTATTTATATCATACTCATATATATAATATAAATGATAAATTTGTTTTATATATATATATATATATTACGATCTGAAATACCGATAACTCCTGAAATACCAATCAGCCCTTGCGTCAGCCTCTTTCAGACATGTCAATTACTTATATACTTACTTTGTCATAGACGCTCATGTTCGAAAATTATATATTATAAAGTATATTTCGTCATCCAACTTTCTTGACAAGTGCATTCTCTCAATCACATGCTTCATCATCTTAACGGCACAATGCAAAACTCTGATTTTAGTAAATTCAACAGTTATTAACAGATTGGACCCGGGTGACGAGGCGCCTGGGTCGCGCCGACTTCTATCTGCTTAACGCCGAGCTCTGACTAGCGCGTTCCAATTTTTCAAAGTGTTTTCGCGCGTTGCGTATGTTGATTAATGTCGCCGCGGATGCTAAAAGAGTATGCTTGTTTTAACAACACAATTTTTAAAAATACAGCGAGTAAATTTCGGATACTTACGTATAGTTGGATCGGACATGATGACCATTACATATGTATTCGAGGTAAATATATCAATAAAAGCCGCAAAATTGGTATTTCTAACTTCCATGCTTTGAAACTGTGCCGCTAATTTACTGAAAAATTAATATCTTGAATATTGCGTTTTTTGCTCTTTATTAATAAAATATCTTCTCCTTGTATGCTATACTATACTTACCTACAACTCAATTTAAATTGTTTTATTATATTGGAAACTTTTTCAAAGCGATGAACATCCCTATGGAATTGTCGCTGACAATGGCTTATTACCAAAAAGGTCGCTCTTTCAAATAAAAGAACTTCATCTGCGTCAATAATATTGGCAAACTGATTTAAGCTTTGCTCGAGTTCTTTTACATTGGGTATCAACATGTATACAATGGACGACCAAGCTCTAAAATAATAATTTATTATTATTATTGGTTTGTAATCAGAATATTTGGAATATTGCAGCTTATAAAACTTTATTTATTATAATACGTACCTGTATAATGTTTCATCCCATATGCTAGTTCTGAAGCAAGTGCATTCCAAAGGCAAACTCAGTCTTTTTAGATCTTCCTCTCTCTCCCTAAATATATAATCACGTTGGTCCTCTTGCACAAGATCCATTTTGTGAACAAGACAAAATATCTTTGCCTCCGGACTATTCTGTAGTATCGCTTCTAGGCAACTTTGGTAATAGTGCATATCTTTGTCCAATTCTCTTGATTCCACGTCAAAAACATAAATTAATACCTCCACGTTTCTGAATATATTATCACGCTGCGATGCAAAATAATTTTCCATAAATGCCTCTTGGCCACCGCAATCCCATAGATTCAGCACCAAATTACCAAGGAAACGAACATGAGAATGTTCCACATCAACTGTAATCAATTATTTTATTTAAGTAAATCTTATAAGAATTGTAATTATATTCAGCATTATATATTTAAAATGATATAGTTAACTGACTTGTTGCTCCTAGACGATGAGTATCTCGTGCAATATAATTAGCAAAAATAATGCTACGCATACTCGTCTTCCCAGAACCACTTTTGCCCATTAGCAATACCTGAATAGAACATTATACAGAATATTATATTCGTATAGATTTTTACTCGGATGGAGGCACATATTAGTACATTAACATCTTGATTATCATGCAGAAATTTAGTATTTCAGGCCACACATTACTTGGAAATGTATTCAGTTTATGTAAAAAGCTAAATGTATAACATTGCAGCGCGATTTCCTGATGAATCACAGTTTCAGAAACTTCAATATTCGTGGCTCACGAGGTGTCAATGTGTTAATAAAAAAAATACGCTGTATTTATACAATATTCATATCTCTACCTTCTTCTTCATTTTGGATGAATAACGTGCGCTTCAGTATAATTTTTGCTAGAAAAATTACAGATTTTACGAGAAAAATATCTCGGCACTGGCTAACTTCGCAGTAACTGGCTGCTTATCAGCTGTTCCACCTTGGAAAAGCAAGAATCACATAAACGCGTAGCAGTCGAATTACACTCGTCAACTATCGCATCAAGAACACAATGCAGTCATGATGAGCCTGGATATGTGAGATGTGACCGCAAATGTTGACAGGTATGATTCCAAGGACGAAAGGGGAACCATTTGTCACCATCTTGGATAGGACCTTCTTCTTCTTCTTATAATTTAATGGCAACAGAACAGGATGACAAAAATGATTCATCCATCAAGCCAAAAACTGGTAAAAGGATAGGACCTTCACTGATTGATTATTACCTGGGAAAGTAATTAAAAAAAATTATTAAATATTTATAATGCAGTCATTCTTTTTCATTTCTTCGAATTTCGTACAAATATCAGCTGTTTAATGTCAAATTATGGATATATATTTTTTAATAATTTTCTTATGTTTGAAATGTTATAGAAATGGGCCTTGAAAAATCGATTCCTTCGCGCTAGACGTATCTATGTATACTGAGTAGTCACAGGTTGGGAGGGATCGTGGTATTTAATTTGAGGTAATAAACAACTGTTGTCCGAGTAAAAATGAAAAGTTAGCGATTTTGTTGAAACCACGTAAATAACTTGTGTAATTTTTACCGATACTTGGCGATCAGCCGAGAGCATGAATGATCCTGATTCGGATTAAATCATCGCCTGGCATAACTTTTTCACAAGACGATTAGCCATTATTGTACATACATTGTACGTCGGCGATGTTGCACGTACGCTCGTGTTTCGCGATTTCCAACCATCGTCCGGGATATCGGTTTTTGTGAGATTATTTATTGGAAATGTGACATCAATCTTCGTGCGAGAGATGCATTTAATATCGAACGTGCTTTAAATGCTTCACGAAATCGAATTGAAACGACGATTTTGCACTCGTCCTCAGCGTAGTCTGTCATTAATATTTAAATCTCCGTTTTCTCAGAATGGTTCTGAGTCGTAACGATAAGAGAAAGAGAAAAGAGGGAGATCTGGTGGATCTTATGGAACCACTTTCAGAATCTCCCAAGAGGTAATATTTCCATATAATTCCATTCCTAATCCAGCTGTCACATTATATTGTCATAATATTATCCAGTTAATTATTAAAAATTAAATACATTTAAAAAATATATATTTGTAATGACACTTATGTTGCATATTTAAGTAGTAACGTGTAAGAAATTTGTCGTAATGTTAAACCTGTAATTTTTTACTCCAGGACCAAAGTTCACGCACAAAGGAAGTTTGCACAAGGTGCAAATACAGTGTTCAATACATCACCTACACCTGTCAAGGACAAAGAGAAAACTAAACCTGCCATGATTACAGAATTAATAACTCATAAACGTCCAAATACGGAGGACTTTCTAACATTTTTATGCTTCAGAGGTTATTATTATATTTAAAAATAATATCAAATCTTCTTCTATATTAGATGTATTATTCTAACTATCCTATCTTCTAAAGAATGATGTATTGTACTATACTTTAAAGAATGGATATAGAAAAGTTTTTGTGTCTCCATATAATTTTTATATCAATTATTGATGAGATATAAACTAAAACATTTTCCAAAAGTATACAATATATATTTTGAAATCTAATCTATCAATTGTTAAAGAAATTTAATTAATGTAGTAAATTATAATATATTTCTTGCTTAGTTACACTTATTCTAATCTTCTAATTAGAATCAAAATATGTTTTTAAATAATAATTTTTTTTTTTAATCTAGGAACATCCACTTTGCCACCCAATTTAAATTTCTTCAACGTGAGTACCAAAAAAGAGAAACAAAAACATAAATCAGCTCGTGCTTCTACAGATAAAATATCATCCTGTACTAATACTTCTACGGAGGTTCAGAAGCAAGACACATGTCAGAAGAATGTAACAAAAGTAAAGTCTGTTGTACCAGATAAAAAGAAAGTGCCTAGTACGATACACAAAAGCATTACCAAGCTTAAAACAGCAACGTCTACGGTTCAAGCGCTTAAAAAGAAATATCAAGAACAACGTCTTGCTAAACAAAGGATCAAGAATAAATTCAAAGCCACATGCGTTATGAGAACGCGATCATGTACGGAGAGATCTATGTTGAAGACTGGTACTCAATTGGCGCCGAGAAAGTTCTTACCTAGAATAGAGACGAAGAGACATGGCTTGAGAAGTGGTGTACTGTCAGATAAAAGCAATAAATCTTTATCAAAGACGAAAATCGTGTCGTCCAAACCAAAGAAGAAAGTTAATCTGAAACCGAAAAATAATGATACGTCATACACAGATGTGTCATCCGAAGAAGAGAAAGATGATGAAAAGGACGATGAAGAAGAAGAATTACCTGTGGAAAAGTCGACATCGCAGATAAAACGTAACATACAAAGAGGTATTCAGAAAAAGATTTGTACCAGAAGCAAATCGGAGATGAGAAGAGTTACGAGATCTCACAGTGGTATAATCCCTTCGCAAAATCCCTCCAGAAGACCTACCAGGAAAACTAAGGAAGCAGCTGCTGTTTATATGGAAATTCTTGGTAGAAAACTAGTGAGCCCGGATCTAGAGAATGAAGATAATCTTTCGGTCGAGAGTTTTCCTGAACTGCCAAATGCTCGTAGAATAGCGCAAACGGAGAATGAGCTTAAAGCCAAAGTAAAACAGACTAGTATGAAAACTATTAATAATAAAACTAAGGATTCTAAGGTCAATTCCTTCAACAGTAACGGTAATAAGCGATTGGATAAGAGTAAAAACAACAAACTAATTCTAAAAAGCAAACGTCTGATGAGAGTGCAGAGATATTGCGAGGAAGATAGCGACGAGGAATCTGAAACCTCAATAGAAACGAACAATACGAGACCCATTACTAGACAGAGTCTTGTTGGGAAAACTAGTGACAAACCAGTCGGTAGGAGTCTCAGATCGTCCTCCAAAAATACAACTGTACAAGCAGAAGTAACACAAAGCAACACAAATAACAAACCGAAGATTCCAGTTCAAAGTATGAAATCTGCTAGGGATAAATTTGTGATGAAACGTAAACGTGAGCAAAATCTGTCTAAAACACCATCGTCAGATAAGATTAGTGGATCGAAGCAGAAGAGTTTCAAAAGTGATCAAAACAAAAACGTGGAATCCGAAGAGGAAACATTGGGAATGCTGCTTAATAAAATGAAAAAGAAGAAAGAAAATGATGGAGAAGAAGAAGAACGGATCTCCGATAGCGTTAATAATGCGAAAAATAGCGAGACAATTTCCAACGATGCGCAAAAGACGCCAACGAAACCGGATCTGCCAAAAGTATCGGACGACGAGGAATCGTTTCGCGGATTTACCAAGAAGGCGATATCAAAAGGTTTGAATTCCTGTCACGCTAATGTTAATTTACTAGAATCAGAATCCAACGACAAACTGAATTTACACAAAACGTTAGACGCACCGAATCAAACGGCGAATCAGAGCACAGCTTCGCAAGAAAATAATCAAGAAAAGACTTTATTGGTCAAAGTTGCTTCCCCAGTCGCAAATATATTAAAGGACGAATGCAGTACATCTGTGCAGGATCAAAAATCAATATTGGATCTGTCCATCAAAACACAAGACTCCTTATTACCGTCGATCGAACAGGTACAGAATAAAAAGTGTAATCACGAGAATGAGGTTTCTCCTAATCTTATAGATATGCCGTTGTCGACTCTACACACGAGAAAAGAACGGGTGAACATGTCGACCGAGCAGATAGAGAAGTGGCTGAACGAAAGCTCGCTCGCCAAAGAAGAGAGCAAGCTGGAGATGGAGAATGTTTCCACCTTCAGATACGAACCTACGGGGAAGTTGAAGACGGACGTCTCGCATCTGTCTATCCCGACGAAGATCCAGCATCTAGTACGTCCCGTCAATGTAACACTTTCGAAATTAGGGGACAAAATCGGTTTGAAGAACCGTACTGCGATACAGACCAGAAACGTAATAGCAGTAACATCCAATGCGCATAACGTCGAAGCGAAATCGCAGAATATTGTCAATAAAAATAAATCTAATACCGAGGAACTTTTAAGAAATGTTAAAAATAAATGCGAAAAGGCAAATAAGGAAACTGTTGAAGATACCAGCGATACTGTGTCGAAGTCGGATCAAAACTCTACAGACGGTTCTATAGAGAAGAAATCACCGACGGAAAAGAAAATATTTCAACCGCGAAAATCCTTTATACCCAAAGTTAGACAACGTAAACTGGTTATTCCGAATGCGAATGCATTTTCACCGGAAAACGAGAGCAGCGTTTACGCGTTCGAAAGCGACACCGAGGTTCCCATCAGCACACCTTTCAGGAGGAAGATTAAGGATACCGCGAGCTCGACAGCCACGGAGACCAAAGTACTTGCTGAAACTGATAAATCGAATGCTAAATCAATTAAGAATAATTCCAGAACATCGACGGACGACAAGAAGAAACTGTCGAATAACACGAAGAAAGAACAGGAGACACAGGGCCCGATAAGTACAACGAATACGACGCTGAATAAATTTGAACTGCCCAAGAATTTCGCAAGCTTAACCAACGTCCAAGTGTTACCGCTCGATAAGATCAAGACGAGTTGGAGCAACGTAAATTGCAGCGCTTCTATAGCGGTTCAGGTGAATCTTGATGAAACTACTCAGGAGCAAGAGAATACAGACACGAGTCAGCAGAAGAGTACCGAGATATCTACTCAAACCGAAACGAGTAACGAGAACGACGACGACAACGACGGACAGCTATTTTACATTCCGTTGCAAGCTGTTACGAGGAGCGGCCCGAATTTGGTACAGGGGCAACAGCTGATACAAGGTGTGGCAGTCAAACTCGGCACGGAAGGACCGACCGGTCCTAATCAAAGAGTACTCCTTCGGGCTAAATTGGTCACTAAGCCACCCTTATCTGTAGCGCGTTGTCCACCGATAGGAACGGTACAACCGACAACGCGTACTCCACCTAATCCCACGGCGATCACAGTGGAACAACAGGTTCCGTCGACCTCGACGACTACAACTGTTTCGACTGGGGTGGCAAGTATGCCGACCTCACCAGCGAAGAATGATACCTCGGTACCAAACTTGAGTCGTCAAAATGTCAGTACGAGCGCGAACAACAATTTGGAGAAACTCGCGAAGTCTCCAAAGTTATCCAGGGAAAGAAAAACTTCTATCGATTCGACAAAGAGTGGCAAAAGGTATATTTAATATTCTATTTTTAAAACATAAAAATCTGGTTATATATTACATATAATATACATATATGTATATATATATATATATTATTTTATGAAATTCTCAACTTTGCTAATATAATAAACATTTTCTAGGACTCAAATGAAATGCAAACAAAAAGGATCTGAACTGTATTCTTCAAGTAATAACACAACGTTTCCAAGTGCGAAGAGCATAAATAATGAGGCTCGCGTAGTCGAGGCACCCACGTTTCATCCAACGGATAAAGATTTCCAGGATCCTCTGGAGTACATAGACAAAATAAGACCGGTTGCCGAGAGGTTTGGAATATGTAGAGTTGTGCCTCCGCCAAATTTTAAAGTAAATATTATATAAAAATAATATCCTCTTAATTATTAGAATATAATATATATTAACTATATATTAACTAATATATATTTACTAAATATATATAATAAGTACTACGATTGTATTAAACTTTAAATTTAATCTTTTAGCCAGAATGCAAGGTATCTGATGACATGAGATTCACGGCTTATAATCAATATGTACATCGCATGCTTCATAGATGGGGTCCTAATGTGAAAGAAATGATGGCTATTAAGAAATATTTAGCCACTCAAAGTATTACTCTGACTCAACCACCATGGGTAAAGTCATTTTATTTTCTAATATTGTGTATAATTTAAGAAGATTTAAAGTTCAATTGTTAATATATTAATTAATTCTTTTAGATTGGTGGAATGGAAGTTGATTTGCCTCACTTGTACCAAACAGTTCAAAATTTAGGTGGATTGAAAGAAGTTATTGAAAAGAAAAAGTGGCAAAAGGTAGCAGATGGTATGAAGATACCTAAATCTGCACAAGATCGCGTTACCAAATTAGATGATATTTATTGCAAATATTTATTGCCATATGATACTTTATCCCCGGGTATGCATATTACACATATTATAAATAATTAATTTTAAATATGATAGTTTTTATATTACATAAATTATTATAAATTATTATTATATACTTGTTTTCACAGAGGAACGCGGGAAATTATTTGACGAGGTTGAAGCTGAATGGAAGAGAAAAGAAAAAAAAACTTTGCAAAGGCAGGAAGCGTCATCCAATGATAATGATGAGGAAGACGAAGATGATAGTTCTGATGAAATTGAGGAATGTATTGTAAAAGTAAGAAACTTTAATTATTATTAAAATTTTCGCAAAACAAATGTTAAATAATTTTCTTGATCTGGAAATACTTTTTAATCTTTAATTTGAAATAAGTCTGAAATTTATGTAAATCCTAAAATTAATTCCTTCATTAAATTTTTACTATTTCACCAAAAATTAACATATATGCATTTATTTTTTTATATTTGTAAATATATTTTTAATATATTTTTTGTATTGGCAATATAATTGTTATATATAATTAATAATAAAATTAATATAATTATATTAATATAATTATTTAATAATTAGAAAATATTATTGATACATTACTAGTGTTAAGGCCAATGTCCACGATGCTAGAACTCGGTCCAAATTCTCGGACCGAGAAGTTTGTAGCCAATAAAATTGCCGCTTTTCCGTAAAAGCTGCAAATTAATTGGCTACAAACTTTTCGGTCCGAGAATTTGGACCGAGTTCTAGCATCGTGGACATTGGCCTTTATATACGATAATTAAATTGATATATATTAATTACATTATATATGTTAATAAAGGGAAGAAACATGCCGTTGAACGCTTTTTACCGAATCGCCCGTAATACCCAACGTATGTGGTTCGGCGAGAATCAACGAGGAAACGAAGCCGAAGGCGCATCAGCCGACGATGTGGAGAATGCGTTTTGGAAACACGTTGCCGAAAGGAAACGTCACGTCTGCGTACACGCGGCGAGCATCGACTCGAGCGGTCGTGGATTTGGCTTTTCCGTTGCCAAAAATAGTCCGTTCGCTAGACACGCCTGGAATCTCAAAGTACTCACTAACAATGCCGGATCAGTATTGAGAGCCTTGGGCCCGTTAATGGGTACGCAATTTATGAATACACCTTATAATATTTTCATACAAGCCGTGTAACTCTCGCTTACTTTTAGGTGTGACTGTGCCAACGTTGCACGTGGGTATGTTGTTTAGCGCTTGTTGCTGGTATCGCGATCCACATGGTCTGCCATGGATAGAGTATCTGCATACGGGTGCTAAGAAAATTTGGTACGGGATACCTGACGAGCATAACAACAATTTCCGACAGGCGCTCTCGAAGATGGTACCACGATATTGTAAGAATAAGACTATATGGTTACCTTCTGACACTGCCATGGTCCCGCCGGAGTTGTTGGTCAACAACGGTGTACCGTTATGTCGCACCGTGCAAGAACCGGGACAGTTTATCGTTGTATTTCCAAAAGCGTTCACGTCGAGCATATGCACCGGTTACGTGGTATCCGAAAGCGTATATTTCGCGCAACCATCCTGGTTGGAAACAGCCGAACAAGTATTCAAAGTACGTGTACCGAGCTGTTTCTCTGAAATTTGTAATGATTTGATCTAGTTATTTATATTGAAACACGATATGTGCTTTCAGGATATACAAGACAGTTGTGAACCCTCTATCTTTTCATTCGAGAGGCTATTATTTAATATCATTAATGATACCAGATCTCATATAGATATATTAAAACAGGTAAAATTGAAAATTTACACTATTACAAGATTATAATTTAAAAAAAAATTAAATCGAATTATTATATATTAGTATATATTTCTGAGTATTTAATACTATTATATATCCCATTAGATATTGCCGAGTGTGATCAAGATCCGCGAGAAGGAGTTAGATCATCGTAAACAACTGGAAAACGTGGGTCTTAACAATAGAGAAAGATTGCCTCTTCCAGACAGTGGAAAAGGAAAGAAAGGGAAAAGAGTGAAAGAGGATGACGGCGATTTCGAATGTGAGACATGTAGAGCCAATTTGTTTGCCTCATTGGTAAACAATTCGCAAGATGATAGTGTCTACTGTTTGCCGCATGCATTGCAATTAATCAATCATAAAAAGCAGATTCTGAAACATTGTACTCTAATGTATACCTATGACGAAGTAAGTATAACATCTTATTGTATTTAATTAATTAATATATTCTTTAATTGTGTGCGAAAACTGTAAAATATCAAAAAAATAATGTTATTTTAATCTTTGTTCACCAGGATGAATTAGATGGATTGATTCACAAACTGGAATACAGGATCGAAGCCAAATCTAAAAAACCTAATCAAATAAAACAAAATAAGTAAAAAAGATATGTTATTTGTTATTTAATTTATAAAAGATGAAAGTTGACTATTATTTATTAATCGGCAATAGTTATTGGAACTAGAAAACGTGATCGCATTCTTTCGCTTATTATAATGAATGATTTCATATAATCGATAGAAAATTATATTCATATGATGAATGTATAATATATAGTAGGATAAATGATTTTTTAAATATAAAAATAAGTGAAGTTTTCTATTAGATTATGTGAATTTGAGATTCAACATTCTTTAAACAGCAAAAATAAACGAACAGTTACATTATTGTGATGTATCTTTGTAGTACAATTTTTGCAGTTTATTTTTAAAAAATATCCATACCGACTATAATTATTAAATATTAGAGCAAATTTCCAAAGAGGCGAAAAATCATATATCCATAGTTTTAAAAATTTATCATAATGTGATCTTGTCTACTTGTCTTGACTATTGATTGACTATTTGTCCTGACTTACAATTAGATTAGATTATTAGAATACTAATAATTGCTTGTGAGAGTAACAAATATAATTTTGTAATTATATATTATTATTTATTAAGGAGTCATATATATGCGTTTAATAAGATTTTGACAATAGAAAAATAAGGATATTCCAAAATATAATAAATTATTTATTAATATATCTGTGTCTGTGCGATTTGAGAAAATTATTAATATAAATATAATATAATATATTGACACAGGAAATATATATCTGCTATGTATTTTATTTTATATACATATAGTTCTTATAGAACCTGCTTAAAATTTGACGAGTTGTTAAAAGTTATATAATCCTTAGAGAAAGCGAAACAGGAGAGAGTATCATTA
The DNA here is from genome assembly GCF_030444845.1 of Prenolepis imparis. Classification (NCBI taxonomy): domain Eukaryota; kingdom Metazoa; phylum Arthropoda; class Insecta; order Hymenoptera; family Formicidae; genus Prenolepis; species Prenolepis imparis. The sequence goes on from NW_028141160.1 coordinate 19,035,638, forward strand.
TGTAAAGTATAATTTGTATTTTGTAGATGTTTATTATTACATATTTAATATTTCTCTTTCTCTGTAATATGCAGATTGAGAGAATAAATTTGCAAGATATAATATTCATATTGTTGTGTGTGCCCATGTCGAATATAGCTTTTTAAGGGATTTGTCTTCTCAAAGAATTAAAATCCACGCACAGATGAGAAGTTTACGCTTCTTTACAAAATATATTTCAATAGATATAATATAGATCATCTTGGTTATTCACGTATGAATTTTTATATACGTGCACGATTACAGATTGAATTTTGAAAAACTACAGACTGATCTTATCGCTGTCGATTTATATATTCGATTTTAGAAAATAAATGCAGTAACTCTGATAGATATCAAATGCTCTAGTTCTTGTTTTATATATATTAACTCGTCACTTCTCGATAATCATCTTCCGAACAGTTGATCAGTTTTCTAAAAACTTGATAGAGTTGCTTTTTAGTTTATCACAACTTATTTTGACAATTACTAATAATTTAGAATGCTTAATATTATTATGGAATTAGGACGTAATGTAAAATATTTATTAAGCTCTAATCAAGTTAGAAAACCCATCCTCGAAGATATGAAAATTACATAACTTTATTAAATTTTTTGGTACAGTAGATACATTATTGTTAACATAATGAATATAGTACATGTAATCTATTATCAGTTTATCGTATTTTATATAAATATAAATAGAATATTATATATATATATATATAATCTTTTTAAAATAAATTATATATATTTAAATTTTATATTAATGTAGATGTCAATTAGTATGTGTCATTCAAATTTATTGTGCGTTTATCATTAAAAAATTATTATATACACAAATTGAGTTATCATTGTCTTATTCGGGAAATATATCCTAAGAGTAGACAACTAGAGTGACATAATTTAAAAGAATTTATATTTATATCGCATATAGTTCGCATGCAAAGCTCTGGTTTATAATATTTAAAATAATAATAGCAATAACAATGTTAATAATAATCTTCTTCACACAGATAGTGGCATTTCTATATCCATATTGATATACGACAAGGTTCCATTTCATATACTTTCTATGTTTGTACTTTGCACTTCTATAATATTTATGTATATCAGACTTATATGTATAACAATAATACACTGAAATTTATCGGAATACTTTTACATGACATTTTATATTACACATATATAATATATTAAGTCTTTTATGCTTTGAATATCCCAAAACACAAATATCTAAAAGAATCTTAAAGAACGTCTCAAAGACGTCCTTTAGAAAACTTACAATGCACTTTGTTTCTGGTTATATCAAATTTTACGCCATTTATAAGGCATAAAGTTGTGTGTAAAATTTATAATGTTAGCACTTTATTATTGGCTGAAAAATGTACACTGCGAAAATATAAAATACTGTAAGTCATAGACATCGTTTTAGAATGCTTCCCTTGATAAAATAATTCCATGGATCATAACTAAATATTCATCATGTATCACTGTTCCCTGCGTTGCAAAATATCTGACAGTATTTGGCTCGAGTTATCACCCTCCCTCAAATTACCATCTTCATCCGAACTAAAATCGGCATTAAGAAGATTCATTAGAGACGTTGATTTTTCTGTCAATAATGGTATATTAGAATCAGTTCCCTCTTCATGTTTAGCACTGTTGCTAGTCACTTTTGATTGTAATTCCAAATTATCAATCACTTTCTTCCTATTGACTAACACCTTCTGGACAACATGGAGCATTATACCTCCAAGGCACATTAACAATCCTATAAAGTTAAGGCCAGTCATTTGATCACCTTTCAATGCAAAGGCCAGCGCTAATGTACATATTTCCTGTAAAGAACCAGAGAAGAATTGAGAAGAGGTAGAAATTGAAAAATTGATTAAATGGAATTTATATATATAACATTTTGACGCATTTTTTGTATGTATATAATGTCTAATATTATATTTATATATTCAAAATATGTTTGTTTATGAATTATGATCTTTTCATAATTTATTAAAATTGTTACAGTGTTTCACTGAGAAGAAAACACGAGATATGTCATGCAATATGAGAAAAAGTAAATCAAATTAATAAATGTTACCATTTACCTTAAATACTCCCGAGATCGACAATGTCAGACTAGAAGTGTAAGTAACAACTAAAAATTCCATCACTTCCATACTAAATGCTAAAATGGCACCTGCTATTACAGCACTTGCAGTTAATAAAATACTACCGACATCACTCCAATCGGTAACTCTAACACCAGTGTATATTCTACTTCCTAAAATTTAATTTAATGTTTTCAATATCGTAAATAATAAAACATGCAACGTACTATAATTAAATCATGAAGAGTCTAAAAAGAATTTTTTATTGCACTTATATAAAAAAGAGAGATGTCTAACTAATTATAAAATTTTAACAAATAAAATCATCAAAAGATTTTAATGAACAATAATTGGGTTTTATTGATATTAAAATTGTGTTAAGGATAAATAATATCTGGAACGTTTTTGCATTCACTTCTTCAGCCAAAACGTATAACATTCTCTCTTAATACAACATGGTAAGATAAAATAATACTTATGAGAGACCAATATGTATAAATGAAAAACTGATCTGTCGCAATTCTACCAAAGGTCATATATTTTTCTATTTTCTCTTTATCCATGTCATTCATTCTCAAAAAATTATACTGATCAATAGGTGATCAAATTTAAAATCAATCATGTATGTAAAATGTGAATTACCTTCAAACCACACAGTTACAGATACTGCAGGTAATAGCATCCAAGGTTGCATATAATACATCATGTCTATCGGATCGTGGAGACCGAGTTTGGATCTTTGCATAATGAGTTGTGTCATGGTCCATCGAATACCACTTGCAAACGATGCTAAGAGACACAATATAAATCCAAGAACACCAAATTGGGTAGATTTATAAGTGAACATTGCTAATCCTCCTGCTATCATCACCACTATTCCTACTAGAGACCATGACTGCAATAAACGAAAATTATTATTTGCCTGTTAGAAGGAAATATATGCGAACTCTGATAAATAATTATATAATAAAAAATAATTAAAATTGTATAATTAAAAATTTCTAATTAAAAATCAAACCTTTTTCTCTAGTTTAAAAAGAAGAGAAAATCCAAGAATAAATATAATGGTGGTTGATTTAGTCATGGTGACCCTAGGAAAGAATTCAACTGTATAATAATAATGAATGCCTTATGTTTTATATATATAATTGTCGTTATAATATTATTTATACCTACAAAGATATTGAAATCAATGAAAGTGCCCAGTTGGATAAACCAATATCGACACCACTTGCCATGCCAGGTACCATTATCGAATAAATTATATTTTGCCATGGTAGATTTAACCGTCTGCCAGTGCAACATCTTCTGATGCAGCGTATTAATGCGGACAGTAGGAACTTTATAATCAAATGGCAAACTACTACTCCAAGTGGAAAATTAAATCCCTAAAAATATTATAACAATTATTAATAAATATTTTTTTTTAATATGTAGAGAGAGAGAGTTTGTTTCTAAAACAAAGTTTTTTTATGATAATTAAATAATATAAAATTATATATAACTAAATAATAATAGATAAAAGCAAGTTATTAATTCATTGTACATGCAATTACTCACATATGTATTATAAAGCCATGGATTATAAAATGTAAGGCTTATTGATAAAATAAAGTAAGCGAAGATCAATAAAAACACTTGGTATGCTTTCCTCCAAAATGTGGGTTCTGGCTTTATTACATTTTGGAAATCTGGAACATTTTGTGGATAGTACTCTGATGTATCCACATCATCTCTAGCAATTTGATATTTTATGTGCGAGCGTGTCATATTCTCTAAATTAAAAAATTCTGAAAAAAATTTAGGAATATATATGATTAACAATATATTAATTTTAAAGAGAGAGAAAGAGAGAGAGAGAGAGAGAGAGAGAGAGAGAGAGCCGGAAGAGCAAGGAAAAATAACTTGTTTTATTCTACATATTGTGAAGAACAGAAAAATCTCAAAAATTATTATCTCTATAGTTTTCAGTCATGCTTTCTGAAACTTATCATGCTTTATGTAAAATGCATATAAAATAATTTGTAACAGCTACAAATATGTTACATATATATTTTTCTATTATTGTGTTAAATTACTGTTATAATATCGTAATAAAAAATAATCTTTGCAAAAGAAACTACAATGAAAAAATATATCATAATCTCAAGGTATATAATTTTCAAAATAATAGCTTTTACTGTCTTCAAAAGAAACATTCATTTTCCTTGTGTAATTTAATTGAATTTTTATTTATTATTTTTTATAATTTAAATTGACTTTACAAAATGAAGCACATAGTTATTTCTGCGCAATACGAGATAAAAAATGACAAAAAAAACGTAATGAATAAATCGTAAAAATTATATATTCATGAAAAAACATACCGTTTTGTGGAGCCTTATGCATAAAGATATCACTAGTAAATCATATTGCAGGAATTGATACGTATATAAATGGTATTAAAAAAATGAGGAGAGCGTCCATACGTCACTCACAATACCATAGTTTTCCTGAAAATAAAAATTGAGAAATTAAGATTACAGTGGAGAAAGATTATTATAATCGCGGCGATAAAGAGGAAATATTATCAGAAATTTTTAATCGCTCACCTTGACTTTAGAGTGACACACACAAACATAACCTGAAAGCCAAAGCTGTCACCTGTTACCTGTCACCGCGACTCGCGACCACGATATTGAAAAGAATTTTCGATCTTATCAGGAGCTTCTGTCGCGGACGCGTCTACGAGGATGGTTCGCTTATCAGGTTGGCAGCGACAAAGCAAGCATGCTTGTGTTTTTTCCTTTTCTCTCCGATCACCTGTCACCTATGCGCGACTCACACGCGCTACTAATAAAACGCGTAATTACTATATCGGAGTATCAAAAAAGAAGAAATTACCGCGCTAGCAAAATTGATATCGCCTCTATTAGATCATCGAACTCTAAAAATAATCGAAATAATTATAAATAGACGAAATATTTTTCTTTTTCGACGAATTAAAATATTTGATGTCAGATTTTTTATTTAAAAAATCGGAGGCGCAAATTATTAGTTCGCTAATTGAAACTTTGTGCGAAATTAACACAATATTATATACACATTCGAAGAAAATAATAAACCACACGAATTCTCGCAAAAACGCGTGCTGCTAACAATAAAGTACTTATTATTATGCTGAATATTCAGGAAATTTGCGGTCGCTCGAAAACGGATACAATAATTAGCCTTGTAATTATCATTTCAACGATAAGACACTGTGCGATTTGCAGTTTTGAGCGGTGATAGAAAAGTGAAACATATTATGTAAGAAATAAATTCTGCTGGCTGCATTTTTGATCGAGATAAAAATCGAATGTAAGTAAATCACTCTCTTTTATTTCTTTCATCATTATGTTAAATAATGCGATACTATTTGGTAAAAATATTTGTGAGCATATATTTATAAATAATTTTAACTACATTTAGAAAAGTTCTAATAATAATATACTAAAGTAAAATTAGAAACGCATGATTGTTATAAAAAATTATCGAAGTTGAAAATTTGCGGTTCTTTTATCTTATTGTTAAGCAGAAAAAGAGACAAAACGTAAAAATAATTAGATTTTGTTGACCAAATTAATGGACTGAAATAAGTGGAAATCTGTGTGTTAATAAGCAATTTTTCTTTTATTTTAATCCAAATTCTCTTCTAATTAATTCATTAATTCTCCATTAAGCGAATAAATCTCTAAATAGATAAAAAGGAAATTTCTTAAATCAAATCTTGATTTTTTTTATTTGCACCATAAATAGGATATTTTTTATTATTATATATTGTAATAATTTCATCAGTTTTGTCTCGATTGTGGAATACTCTGCCTAAATATTAGTTTGTATCATTCAAGGTTTAGTAATTGCGAGAGCGTTAATCACCAGGATAATCGTCAAGATGAACTCAACGTTCAACATATATTCATAGATATGAATATTCGCTTAATACATCGTTAAATTTTTTACACATACATGTGTAAAAAGAGGAAAATGAGGATATTTTTTAATCGCACATATTAAATAACAGAATGGTATTCTATATCTAAAAACTAGTAAAAATAATTTCATGTAGCTGTAAGTGCCTTGAATTTTTTTCTGCAATATGTAAAAAACTCAATGCTCCATTGACTCTAACAAGACAATAATTGCTTTGCATATTTTTTTTTTAAACACCTGCAGCTTGACTAGAAATTGCTCTGTCTATATTGAATAAACTTTAAATCTTATCTAAAGTGAGTCATTTTTCTTAAACTTTCTTTGAATAAACTTTAGATACAATAATGTTAGCTGTATTTTTTCTCAAAATTTTAAATTTTAATTTTTAATTATGCCATATTTTACTCGTTTTTCTGACATAGGATGACCATACCTGTTTTCATAGCAAAATTATCCGAAAAAGAATTCGTTTGTTTATAAAAAAATCTTTTCTAGAAGCAAGATACGTTTGCCAATTACACAACTTATTTACAGATTGGAAAGTAGCGATAGAATAATAAGCATGATTTGAATCATCATTTTGAGTAACATACAAAATCAGAATTCTTATTAAATGTTATAAGTTATAAGACATAACAATTAAGCTATAAAAGTCTTAACAATGGTAAGAGTCTTGAAGAATTTCTTCTCAAAAATCTTAATACATTTTGCATTATTTTTTACAAATACATCATGTGGAGATAATAAAAATACGCGGGCAATATTTAAATTTTAAATACAAAAAAATTTTAATTAATTTATGTTATATGTATAAATATCATAAAAGTAAAAAAGATTATAAATAGCATGCATAAAAGATAACATTCTAAAGTGAGAATCACTTAGGATTCCAATCTGCAAAATATGTATATCTAAAATTGAAGGTAATCACTGTTACTTTTTATAGGTATTTACCAATTTCTTAACTAAAAATTAATTAACTTTAATCTTAATTTTTAAATTTTAAGTAATATACATGCTATAAATATTTGTTATACATTTTACAATTATGTATAACACGCGCGCGCACACACACACACACACACACAATTTTTCTATTACATCATACATGAAAGAAATTTATAATGTGTTTCAAGATTTTCAAAACTTTTTCCAAAATTTTAAGACTTACATTTGTTAAGATTATCACACATTTTTTTAAATAAAAGAAACATAAAGTAATTTCTTAAATATATATATAGAAAAGAGGATAAAATTTGACAGATTTTTTAAAAATTTGGAAAACTTCGATCAATATTTGACGCGATAGAATTATTCAAAAATAATTTCTCGAAAGACAAAATCGAACATCCATCATTGGTGATCACTGGCGATTCTCGCATTCGCGTACTCGATCCCGGAAATAGTACGTGCAAATAACAATCGGTCGCAAATAGATCTCCAAACACATAGTTCTCGCTCAAAATACGTCGACAATTAGAGTTTAAAAAAAAAACAGTATATATTATACACAAACGCGCGGATCTGCGCGCACACGTTTGTTCGTTTTATTACACGTATATGATCAGCCGCTTCCTTCTCGTGTGTTATCTCCGGTCGCTGCGACCGCCGTTCCTGTAGCTGCCGCGACCTCGCGAATTGCTCTTGGTCGTCGGTGCCGACGACTTCGTCGTCGAGTCCGACGACGACGACGACGATGAGTACCGGACCGAGCCACCGGGTAGACCGGAGCTTCCGCTACCGCTACCACTACTGCTTCCGCTACCGCTGCCGACGTTGCTGCTGCCGTTTCCGCTGCCGCCGTTTCCGCTCTTCGCGGTCGTCGAACTCGCCGCGGCTCCGCCACCGGGAGTTGTTGTGTTACTTTGGATAGCCTGCGACAGAGAGATTGCACATTGTTACTTTTAATCGGACGGATTATTTATTATCGAGAGATTACGAGTCGTTTTCAAATGTATAAAAATAAGTGTAAAATTATGTTTGAAAAAAAATAGATCCCCACTGTATATCGCTGTTCATGAATATATTTAAATAAATAAAAATAGAATCCTTTAATATATTAAATAATTAATTTAATCTATTATTTACACATTAAAAAAGCTACAATATATGCAAATTAAAAATGTCATTAATTTCTAGAAAGTATTTTCATCTGTAAATGATAGAAATAAAAGTAATCGTGAAATATCGAAAGAAATTGCATATTGTGCAGATGAAAAAATTCGTTTAAATTAACAATTAAGAAGAAATTGAAGTAACTCGTCGAATTTGTGGTACAAGCGGAAATGAATAATAATTTCGAGGGCGCGCAAATAAAGTAGAATGAAAAAAAACATCGTTTCGCCATACATTGCTATAAGTGTGACGTACCAGAGGTTGTCGTCCCGATTGACCCGAGATACTGTTGGCGTTGCCGTTGTTGGTGATGCTGTTGTTGACGTTGCTCCCGGGCGGGCCGGAGCCGCTCTGATTCACTATCTGCTGCGCCAGCATCGGATTCGGATCGCTCATGTTGAGCTGCTCGTTGATCACCATGCAGAACTCGCCTATCTTCTGTATGTCGCCGGTCTTGCCCGAGTACAGGGTCAGGCATTGTCGCCAGACGGACGCGTAACCCTTGGTTAGGCGGACGATGTCACCCGGCATCAGGAGCTGGCCGGGCTCGTCCCAGATGGAGACGTTCATGCAGGCGGTGCTGTCGGCCACTTTGAACGTTCGAACTTCGCGGTTCTCCTTAGTGATGGTAGGGTGGCTAACCTCCAAAACGATAAACACTACGTTGATGTTCTTCTGGCCCGCCCGGATATCCTTTATCAGCACGTAATCCATCCTGTCCCTTTCCTCGAATACGCACAGAGACGCGCACACATACACAAGACGCGGACGAGCGCAGCGAATCTCCGAAGCGTCGTCCTTACGGAGGACGCTCTTTCCCCAAGTACCGTATCGCGCGACGCGTCTTCACCGAATGACACGATGACACGACGGACGTCCGTGTGTCAAAGTGTACGTTCCTCCCCCCACCCTCGGAATACCTTCCCCTCTCCGTCCCGCTCCACGCCTCTCGTTAATTAATTCAAGCCCTTCGAGCCCTTTAGACCGCGCCGAGTGCTCTCGAAAATATCGCCGGATCGAAGCCGGCTCGGCGGGACAGAGAGTAACGAGAGGGTCGGCGATGCATCAGAGAAATGAGAGGAGCCGAGTGTCTTCGATGACGTCAGTTCGCAGCTGACATAGGTCCGTACGTCGGCCATGTTATCTTAGTTCCTAGTGCGGCCACCAGATGGCGAATGATACGCGCGCGTCATCGCCATAGAATTTATATATCTATATAGATGTGCTTCGTTTATTTTTTTCTGTTCGCGCTGATAGAGAGAGAGAATCTCGTATTGAAATAAATTGTTTGATTTATTAAAAATTCTAAGGCCCTGCCTTAGCACAATAGAAAAAATATTAGGAATAAATATTATATATTAGGAATAAGAATTATTTTAAAATAATAAAATCGAAAAAAGTCTGATATAAAAATAGAAAAATTCGAGTATAAAGGACTAGTAAGGGCTAATAAACTACTAAGAGTCCTTAATTATACCCGAATTTGTATTTTTATATCAGAGTTTTTCCCATTTTATTATTTTAAAATAATTCTTATTCCTAATATTTTTTCTATTGTGCGCAGGGCCTTATTCTAACGAAAAATTCGATAAGAAAATAGAAGAAAAACTGAGCGATTTTCGAAAAGACGAGGCGAGCAAAATCAGCAACTGCGCCAACTTGCGACGAATAAAGGAATTAATATTTCGATCGTGAGCGAAGTGTGATTTTACAGCGATAACACTGCGTAGTTCAGCGTTTATGATTGCGGAGCATTTTACCGTTTGATTACAGTGCTGAATAAATGCGAATAAATTTGTAAATTCGCTGAATACACAGGTAGTTATTATTTATAATTAAATTTCTACGATTATTGTGCGTGTAAGAAATGAAACGGAAAAATTTAAGTTACTCCAAAATGTTAACGATATTTCAAAGTTCGGCGAAATATTATTTTAACCTTTAACCTTTAATCATTATAGTTTATATACAGAAATAAGTTACTTGTGAGAATCTTTGGTCGATTCTATTATTGTATTAGGATTAAAAGTATTTTGAATAAAGTGTGTCAAAAGAGGTATTGTGTATCAGTTTGTTTCCTGCGGCAAAGACTGAACATTGCGTATTATCGCGTAACGAAAAATTAATTGTTTACTTGATTATATTTATATTGTTGAGAGCACAAACGATTATTTCTGATCGATAATTATATGTATTGGAGATAGAATTGACCATAATTAGCGTCGATTGTTTGTTTAAGCGAACACAATGAGCTATCACCGAGGAAGTGGTAACAAGCCAAAAGGCTTTGGCTTTGCTGGCTTTCAAGTGTCTGGGACAAAGAGAAGTGGTACTAATATACCTCCACCTCCACCAAACTCGGTCTTGAGTAAACAAGGCTATCACACTATGAATGCTATTACAGAAAATGCTTTATCCGCTTGTTGGAATGTGCCTAAGAAACGCAGCAAAACAGAGGAGGAGTTAGTATAATTTTAAAAACAATGTTAAAAAAGGAAGTAGAAACAAACTAAATATTGTTGTAACATTATTATGTACAAAACAGATATTTTGAGGATGACGATGAACCTCCGACTTCATCACTGGAATATATACCTGCACCTGGTTCTCCTACGTATGATTTAATGAAGAAGTCTGCGACAAAAGATGAGAGCGATGGTGAAGAAGATCCTTTAGATGCTTTCATGGCAGGTATTGATGAGGAAGTGAAGCGAAACGATTGTGCCGCTCAATATAGTGATGATCGTAAGGAAGACAAATCAAAAGGATTTCGGGCAGACATTGATGGAGAAGACGACGAAGAAAGTTACTACAGGTATAATTTTTGGGTAACATATGGTACTACAGTATTGCTGTTCATTTTTTATATATAAAAATTATAATAAGAGAAAAATATAATAATTCGATTTTTACTTCTTATAGGTATATGGAAGAGAATCCAACTGCTGGTTTGCAACAAGAGGAATCCGATCAAGAAATCGAATATGATGAAGATGGTAACCCCATTGCGCCACCAAAAAAAAAGGAGATTGATCCGCTGCCTCCAATGGATCACAGTGAAATAGAATATGAACCATTTGACAAAAATTTTTACAATGTGCATGAAGAAATCTCAAGTTTAAATAAACAACAGATCGATGATTTGAGAAAGACTCTGGGTATAAAGGTATCCGGACCATCTCCGCCGAATCCAGTTACAAGTTTCGCCCATTTCGGCTTTGATGACGCGCTGATAAAATCTATCCGTAAAAATGAATACACGCAGCCTACTCCTATTCAAGCGCAGGCGGTTCCTGCCGCTATGAGCGGACGAGATATAATAGGTATAGCAAAAACCGGTAGTGGTAAAACAGCGGCATTTATCTGGCCAATGCTAGTGCATATCATGGATCAGCGCGAATTGAAAACTGGAGATGGCCCTGTCGGTCTTATTTTGGCACCGACGAGAGAATTATCTCAACAGGTAACCTTTTATTTTAATTTTGATCCTATAGCGCCCAAAAACGAGTGTTTTAAATGTAAAATCTATATGTAAATGTGTTACACAGATTTATCAAGAAGCAAAGAAATTTGGAAAGGTTTATAACATCCAAGTGTGCTGTTGCTACGGAGGTGGTAGCAAATGGGAGCAGAGCAAAGCGTTGGAAAGCGGCGCGGAAATTGTGGTCGCTACCCCTGGTAGAATGATCGATCTTGTTAAAATGAAAGCAACGAGTTTAACTAGAGCTACATTTTTGGTTCTGGATGAAGCCGATAGAATGTTTGATATGGGATTTGGTGAGTAAACGAGCGCTATAATACAGATCTAAATATGCATCATATTTCGATAATAATCGAATTATATTTTTTTTTCTAGAACCACAAGTACGCTCTATATGTAATCATGTGAGGCCTGACAGACAAACATTGCTATTCAGCGCGACATTTAAAAAGAAAGTAGAAAAGCTGGCTAGAGACGTTTTAACAGATCCTATTAGAATAGTGCAAGGTGATGTCGGTGAGGCCAACACTGATGTGACGCAACATGTCATCATGTTCAATAATAATCCTAGCGGTAAATGGAATTGGCTGTTGCAGAACTTGGTTGAATTTTTAAGTGCTGGCAGTCTCTTAATCTTTGTCACTAAGAAGGTGTGAAAACTGAGCAACTTCTAACCTAACTATAATACAACGTTAAAGAGGTGTGTAATCTAATATTTTTCCTCCACGTCTCAGCTAAATGCGGAAGAACTTGCCAACAATCTCAAACTGAAAGAGTTTGATGTATTGCTTTTGCACGGTGATATGGATCAAATCGAGAGAAACAAAGTGATTACAGCTTTTAAGAAGAAGGATGTCAGTACCTTGGTAGCTACTGACGTAGCCGGTAATTAAATATTGTTTTATATATCTTTTTTTTTATATCTTTCTCTTGATGTGGAAAAGAATATGTATGTGAAATTCTTGTCACGTTTCAGCGCGAGGTTTGGATATTCCACATATCAAGACTGTCGTAAATTACGATGTAGCGCGAGATATCGATACTCACACGCATAGAATAGGAAGGACAGGACGAGCCGGTGAGAAGGGTACAGCGTACACCCTTGTAACTGAAAAGGATAAGGAGTTTGCCGGACATTTAGTAAGAAATTTGGAGGGAGCGGATCAAGAAGTGTCAAAGAGTTTGATGGATTTGGCCTTGCAAAGCGCATGGTTCAGGAAATCAAGGTTTAAAGGTGGAAAAGGGAAGAGTTTAAATATCGGTGGAGCCGGACTTGGTTTCAGAGGCAGACCAGATTCGTCGAGTTCGGTATGAACATTACAACTAACAACAATTTGTTTAAATATTCTTATTTACATATTTTCTCAAACAACTGCAATCATAATTGTGTATAGAGCGGATCGTCGTCAACGCAAACGTCCAAGGATGTGAGTGAAGTAGTTAAAAAGTTGGAAAGACACGGACCTGGTAGCGATCGACTTTCCGCTATGAAAGCTGCTTTCAAAAGTCAATATAATTCTCAGGTGAGTTGCCTACTTTGAAAACATGCATTAAAAAAATTCAAAAGTAGTCAGCGAATGTTTCGCTAATTAATAATTTGATTTGTTACATTATAGTTCCGAGCATCGTCGGATCATACTTGGGAGCAGACGATCACTCCACCTTCTGTGATAATGCCGCCACCGCCGACCGTACCGCCGCCGAAGCCAGCAGTTCAGGATAACAATCAGGCTTCCAATTCCGCGGCACCGGAGCGTAAAAGAGTGCGAAAAAGTCGATGGGAGTGATCAAGTAATGTACACATTTATTTGTGCATATACTATATAGCCGCTATTATGCTATATCGGAACCATAACGAACTGACTTGTTTTATATTACAATAAAATTTAATTTTACCAAATTATATGGATATTATCGATCGAATCCGTTCGATCGAAATCATGTCTAGTACCTGGTCGTCAGCCTGATCGCGGCTTATAGTTTTATTACACATTTTATCTTATTTTGTTGCAATTCCGCGAAGGTCAAATTGCGTACAGTTCTTGTACGAGATACAAGAACTGCACGCCTTTGTACCAAGTACGCTTACGCGTCTGGTCGCAATTTGTGCTTAGAGTGAATCACTCCATAATTATCCCATAAGAAGCCGTGGCCGTGATCGTGTATCCGCAACGATCCTTCTTAATTTCACGATCGTACCCCTAATTGCGCCTTACAAAAGTGATGAAGATTATCTTTCCAATAACTGCGTCGCTGAAAAAACGGTGTTTACTCTTTTAGATGCAATTTATTAATAGGTTACATATATAAAAAATACAATAAAATATGGCATCCATTGAAAAAAAAAAAAAATGCAGAGACTTATAATCCAATCTCTCTACATACAATTTTCCCAAAAAATTAATCAATCTTTGATAAATCTTTGAAATCTACAAAAAATATTGCATTGTAATATTTCACGCATGAGAGAAAGTTTAAAAATAGTTTATGAATATTCAAAGAGAAAGCGCGCATACACATACACACGTAACGTAACCGAGATAGATTGATATCCTGATGGATGTCGAAAGAATTATCTTCTATTATCTCTCTTTCTTTTTTCTAAAAATACCATCGTTTCATCATGTATTTATACCATTCTTGTTGTCTTGCGCGCGCGAGAATAAGTGTTCGCTTAATATGAAGATTAAGTCAAAGGGATAAGAGTCATCCATCATGCACCGGTCGACACTCGTTCGAGTGGGACGTTAATGACGGCTCTCTCATCAATAGAACCGCTGACACGCGTATTCATGTCATTAAAAGCTGCGTTTCGATCGACGCGTGGCACGTTGTAACGGAGTTTCTAATGCCCAAGGTCCTCGTCTTCACGGTCACTCTTCTCAAGATCGCGAGAGCATTATCTTCCGCCTTTGGGCGCGGTTAAGATACTCCGGAAAAAAAGATATCAATCAATCTTACTCTCTTCCGTTCCACGTCATTGCAATCTGAAGGATCGCATTTCTTCAGGAACATTTAATATATTTTTGCATATTCTACTTTCGGTAATCGTCTAAAAATCAAGATGCTTAAAGATTTATATACTGTGGCATCGCAGGGCTGCTCTTCCTCCTAGTTTTTTCCGCCTGTTGCGCGAGGATCGTTGAATCCGTTGACTTTCTCGCGGCGTCTATATTTTTGCCGCTGAACTTTTCCATAGCTCTGGTGTAAGAGCCGGTGCAGATCCGACCCCAGACACCTTTTCGCTCTTCCATGTACTGTCTGTTTCGTTCCTCGCTGAACGTCCGCTGGATATCGCTCTTCTTCGCGATTCTGCAGACGTCCTCTTTCTCCAGAGATGTGCTGGAACCCGCGGCAACCTGGACGTCCTCCCACGACACGTTTATGTCGGATTGTACGCTGGACGGCGTAGGGCAACTGCTGTCGCTCGACAATGACGAGGATCGGATGAAGGATGGCGGAACTGTCAGTTGACTGTCGGCCGAAGAAGATTCACTCTTCGCGCGAGAACTTGTTGTTCCGTCTTGATTATCATGGACGAGATTGTCGTTCAAGATAATCTTCGCGATCGATGTTCTCTTTCTGAGGTTTTCTAGATTTTCTTTAGGAGTACTCTGGGAACTGTCCACTCGCTGCAGAATATCCTTCAGATTTACATTTGTGGTGTCAGGATTAAAACTCGATTTGCTTCGTTCGATCTTAGATCCGATTCTAGATCCGCATTTTCCATTAATCGCGGTGACAGTCGACTTTTTAGGCTCTTCGTGATTGTCATCTTTCAAAGTTATGTCTGGATATATATAATTCGGCAATCTCTCCTTTTGACGAATCGACACAGTAATCTTAGATTGCGTTTCTAGCGGCTTTAAATTTCGTTTTTCACTCTTCGCAGACATTTCCGTTTTGCCAGACATAGCACCTTTCACGCATTGTTTATACTTTTCATCTATCGTTGTATCGAGATTGCTTCGACTGTTTGAAGTATCGATGAAGATGGACCGTTCATTATCCTCTTCGGGCTGCAAAAGTGACCAATGAGCCAAGGATAAATTCGTATCTTCATTCTGACTGATTAATTCTTGTGAAACAGCAACAATATTCTCAGTATCCTTCACGGAATCTTCTTGATCCTCTTTCTGCTCGTTCCGAGTCTCATCTTCGTTATCGTCATCCTCCTTGTCGGAATCGTTATCGAGGCTCTTCAGAACACCTTCGTTCCTCTCGTTGCGTTTTCTGAGCTCCTCCCAATTCTTTCGCGGCTTGTAGCTCGTTTTTCGTCTGACGATCTTACTTTCGGTGATGTTAATATCCGGGATGAAGAGACGTAAGGCCTTTGTGCCGGTCGGAAATGTCATCTCGTCAATTCGCTTCTCGGACATGATTGCCTTCAGGCTCGTTTTCGAAGCGACCTCCTGATGCTTGTTGAATGCAGAGACTAGCTGCGCTACTGTGTACTTTGGTTCGTCGTTCTCCGATTCCGTCGAACGATCCTCCTTATCGTCGGACGCCGCTGAATTGTTGGAATGGCTAGAAACATCAGAATGTTGACGTTCGCAAGAATGTTTGTCTAAACTACTAGGTTTCGTCTCGCGTCTTAACGACATCTCGTCGGAATCCTCCGTCAAGGTGTCCGACTCGACGGACTTTAGAGAATCTAGATTTTCCTCGGATTCCGAGGTGAGTTTCTTCGGGATTTGCAACTGATCTACGCTACTCTTCGCTTCGCGTTTCGTGTTATTCGATACAATGCACGAATTATTCTGATTGTCGCCGCTGAAATCACTCGGCATCTTCGCATCCGTCAACGAAACTGTTGGCACATCTTGATTAATTTTTTCAATTTTATTGTACGTTAAGTCAGTCTCCGACGTTACATTAATGACTATACGATCGTCGCTCGTCGACGGTGTAAGCCTGGAGGACGCGATTTCGGCGCCGAGTTGTTTGAAAATCGGCACCATATCCTCGGTCTTGGCTCGCTGGTAGCTCTTCCTTCGACGCTTCAAGCATTCCAGGCTCCTGTAGATATCCAAAACACCCTGCGATTTCGATAAGGATCTTAAGCCGTACAGTTTCTCGCGAGATTTGCTGATGACAGGATTCATCGCGGCGATTCGTTCAGAGCCGATTGTCGCAGATCCATTCAGTAGACATGCCTGAGACTGAACGCGATTCAGACTGCGTATCCTCGAGAGTATTCCGCGACTTAGGCCTTGATTCAGATTAGCCTGGGATCGGCTCTGAGCTTTGCTCAGCAGTCCTTGCGTCTGCTCTTGATTCAGCAGGCAGCTCTGACTCGCGCAGCTCAAGTTGGTCCTGGAGGAATCCAAGCTGGCCTGGGAATCTGCCGGGCTGGGAAAGTCCTCGCTACCCGCCAAACTCGAACGGCTTCCCGTAAGGTAGTGACTCAGACACATCTCGCTCTGACTCAGTAGGCAGTCCTGCAAGCCCTGTTGATGATGTTGCTGCTGATGATTCTGATCGTTCTGGAGATCCGCCTGGCAGAGACTCGCTTGGCTAGTCGTTTGGCTCATCAGCGCGGCTCGTCTCAGGTTCCCTCTGCTGACGACGCGTTCCAAAAGAACCTCTCGCGACTTGGACAGATATCTTCGTAGATGAGGCGACGCCTGCATCGGGGCGCCGCGCAGCCAATCGTGGCGCAAGCATTGTTTCGCGGTCATTCGTGCACTAGAAGAGAGAGAGAGAGAAAAAGAGAAAATAGAAATAAATTATATTCTTCGATAAAATTTATTCTTGAGAAAACTCAAGCGCGCGATGAATTAAATAGCGGTTATACCTTGGGTCTAGCACCAAGAGCTTCGCGACAAAGTCCTTCGCTTGCGCCGAGACATCCTCGAACAGTTCCTCGGGAAAGTCTACCTCTCCCAAGGATATGTTCTGAAAGGTTTCTTGGTCGGTTTCGCCGCCGAAAGGCGAGAAGCCTGTCAGCAATACGTAGGTCGTGACACCGAGCGACCTGGAACGCGAGTTTATTAATTTTTTATTTTTTTTATAGAACTAAAATACAAGCGCGCGCTACGCGCGCGTTATTCCTTGATTTTATATAAAAAAGAGTGATATTTTTATATAAAGTTTGTTTAAAATTGATTAATATTTTTTAACATAAATCAGCTGATTAAAGCGTTAATTTGCTAACCAAATTTAAAAATAAAAATATGTTATAAAAATATGTTATAAAATAATAATGTTATAAATAATATATTATAATACTTTAAACTCAAATAATATTTTTGACAGAAATCAGCTGATAACTGTCAAAAATATTAATCGAGTTTAAGGAATTATAACATATTATTTAAAACATATTATTATTTTAATTTTTATAACGTATTCTTATTTTGAAAATTAATTAGCAAATTAACGCTTTAATCAGTTGATTTCTGTAAAAAAATATTAATAAAGCGTTAATTTGCTAATTAAATTTTAAAATAATGTGTTATAAAATGTAAAATAGTAATGTGTTGTAAATAATTCGTTATAATGCCTTATCTGCGATTAATATTTTTTGACAGAAATCAGCTGATAACTGTCAAAAACTATTAATCAGAGATAAGATATTATAACATATTATTCACAACATATTACTATTTTACATTTTGTAATATATTATTATTTTAAAATTTAATTAGCAAATTAACGCTTTATTAATATTTTAAAATAATACTCGTATTATGTTATAAAAATTAAAATAATAATATGTTTTAAATAAAATGTTACAGTACTTTAAACTCGATTAATATTTTTTGACAGTTATCAGCTGATAACTGTCAAAAATATTAATCGAGTTTACGGAATTATAACATATTACTTAAAACATATTATATTATTTTTATTTTTATAATGTATTTTTATTTTTAAATATAATTAACAAATTAACACCTTATTAATATTTTTTTACAGAAATCTGCTGATTAAAGAGTTAATTTGGTAATTAATTTTTATCAGCTGATAACTGTCAAAAATATTAATCGCAGATAAGTCACTATAACATATTATTCACAACATATTACTATTTTAATATTTTTAACATATTATTTTAAAATTTAATTAGCAAAGTAACGTTTTATTAATATTTTTTGACATACATCAGCTGATTAAAGCGTTAATTTGCTAATTAAATTTCAAAATAATATTGTGTTATAAAAATTAAAATAATAGTATGTTTTAAATAAATTGTAATAATACTTTAAACTCGATTAATATTTTTGACAGTTAACAGCTGATTTCTGTATCATTCTTTTTAACATAAAATCGAGGAACGCTTGTGTTGTTCTAGTCCCTTTCTAAAAGAGGCATGTTAAGTCGATTCTCGCAAGTATTGTTGTCTCTTTTTCGCGATGTTGATTCAGCACTGCGGAAAATGTCAACAATGTCAATAACATGTTTTTTTTTAGAAAGGGATGAGGAAAGTTTGATACAAATATTCGTACGAAGATTTGAAGCGTAAAGAAACAATACACAAACGTCATGTTTGGCCTTACCACATATCGGCTGCCAGCGTGATCGGTTCGTAATGCAATATTTCGGGCGCTGAAAGAGAAATGTAAACACTATTGAATATATGGAAATGTATATACGCACAATAGCATTCAACGCGATCTCACGTGCCGAGGTCTCCTCCACGTCCGTCTGTCCATCTGTCCACTTATTTTATGTCCAGTGACCTCGCACGTGACGTCACTTGAGCGTGCACGTCATTTTTATTTACGTACGAAAATCGTGGGTCGTCCGCTTGGAAATGAAGTCGGGACGATCCGATTCGTATCATTTCATTCAGTGATTCTAATTTCAATTCGCAGTTTTTTTTTCTTTTTTTTTTTTAGAGAGCTATTGTTAAAATCATAATTTGATCTAGCTGTGAAATGGGAAGATCGTCAACTTCTATAACACCCCGTCGATCCTATTATTATTTCGTAGACATAGTCCACCGGTTCTCTGCCTCGATATTAAGTGGCTGATGGATTTGGAACACCTTTTTCTTATAACAGGCGTAACGATACCATCTCCGATATTCTCAGCCGCTTGACATTTTGCTGCTATCAAATAGGTGGGCGGGTGAGACCGATCGAACACTGGCGATGATTAATCGGTAAATAATTTTCGCGGCAAGTCCCCGAAAAAAACGCGTCGTTCTTTAAATTGCAAATCATATTTGAATACTTATGACACCTCGGACGAGAAGAAGAAGCGCGTTTGTTTGTGAGAGATCTCAATTTTAAACGATAAAGGGAAAGATAGATAAGGAGAGAGGGAGAGAGAGAGAGAGAGAGAAAGGAAAATCATGCACAAAGGGGGAAAAAAACGTTAATTCATCGCCTGTCCGACTTTGTTATTTACTTCGCGACGTAAAGGCCACATCGGACGTGCGTCGATTACCTTGTCTGGAAACGGCACGATTTGAAACGACCGACGTCAATTACGGGGAGGTCCGGTCGTATATATGTGTGTATGTATGCGTGTCACACATCGTAAGGAGGGTATCTCTTCCTCTTCCCCCGACCCCTTCCTCGCGCGGCTTTATTAAGGGGGGCAGCCGGCAATGAGGCTAACGTATCAATTAATATCGATTATGCTTGCGATCTCGTCGCGGTGATCGTCAATTAGCAGACCCAGATAATGATCGGTAGCAATTAAGCCGCGCGGCAAAGAGCAAAGCGCGGACACAACACCTGGACGAGTGACCCCTCTCGCCCCCCCTTTCGACGCGACATCACGATAAAACTCCTAATGTCTGGTACACGCTATCTCGACAGCCATATAATGTGGCAATTTATAATTTTGTTCCTTATTAAGGTTTGTCAAGTCGCTGTATCGGCGTTCGATCGCTCAGTGATCGCTCAAGTCGGTGAATTGCTCCGAAACTGTTGCATGCTCGAAAGAGATTTATTAACGCGCGTTAAACTTTCGAAACGACCTCGAACGATGTTAATGATGTTGCGACAGAAAATAGAAATGTTTTGTTTTTCTCGTTCGGTCGCATAAAATAAAGGGGCCAGTTTACAGATACACATCTCTGACTGCATAAAAAAAGGAGATTTTATCCTTTAATAAATATTTTTAATTTCGCATCGACGCGCAAGTACTTCATTGACAAAACTTAATAAGGAAGGTCCACTCACCGACGTAATCCGGGGTGCCAAGAATTTCGCGGACCTCGGTGCCCTCGAGGATCACTCTCGAAATCTCGAAGTCGCACAATTTAACGTCGCAGTCCGGAAAGGAGCCCATCATGACCAGATTTTGGGGCTGTAAAAATATATACACACACATATATATAAAATATATATTTTATATATAACATATTAAAAGATGTCTCAAAATCGTTAACAACTTTGTTATCTTAACAACACGATCGAATCGCTTCGCGTAACTCTTGGAACCAGATAGAGTTCGGTCTCGTTTCCGATATCTCGAAAAGCTAAACATAGTCTGTGTCATTACGTTTTATCGCCGTCGTAACCAAAGGGATACAATCGGTCTTCCGCGTGTTCGCGCAGATAAGCGTAGGTAAGATCGCGAAAGGAAGCGATTTTCTGTATCGCGTTACGGAGAGCGCATTCGATATAATCGTCGTCGGGCTTTTCGGTGAATGGAAATTCGATGTACCGGCTGCATCGTTTAGAGATTATGGAATCGCCCGATATTTCGATCTCCATTTCGAAGAGCATGCGGAGGGTGCATTCTACATATTCTCTTCCGTATTCGAGTAATCGGTTCCCTTATCTCGAGTTCCGGGCGAAAGAGGAAAAGGAAGGGGAAAAAAGGGCAAACTCGATCTTTCGCGACGAGAAAGAGTTCAACGTGCACAGAGCTAGACAGAAAACGCATCGTTTTCGACGCGTTTCTGCGACGACCTGGCGTGAATAGCAGGGTCTGTCCGCTAATGTAAACATGTACCATCTTGGTGACAGCCGGTTATAATCGCGGGTATTCATATATGCGATTCTAATGCAGTCGCCGCCGCGGCTTATGGCTCTGATCATGGACGAGGGAAATAATTAGCCGCGGAAAAAAATCTACGAGACAATTTTTATGAAAATGTATCGAGCGGAGGGATAAAGTATGCGAATCGCGACAGATTTGTGATAGATTGCCGTGAAATTCAAAGACACGCCGACAATCCAATTACCATAAATCGCCAGTACAACCGACGTACAATGAAGGCCGTTTGCGAGTATCTCGAAGGTTGCGCGACATTATAATTGCTGACATAATCTAAATCGTAATGATTATATACAGCTAGAGATGTTCGAACTAGAATCGCTTTCACCAGCCACCGGTTCGGTCGTTCGATCGAATAACAAGCTGAGAGAGTGCTGTGCATATAAGTATGTACAACATATGTTATATTCGCATATGGGGCATGTCGCGCGTTGATTGAGCAAGATGTGATAAAATCAACCGTAGGTGTCGATAAAAAAAATTAATTTTTTTTTAATATAGAAATATATATACATATATATATATATATATATATATATATATATATATATATATTGCAATTATCTGTCTTTCCTATTAAAGCTGATATGGAGCAATGACAGAGGACGTAGCGACCCTTTCCGAGCGTCATCAGAGCTCCACTCGCTTGGAATCCTCGTTTTAACGCGAGGAGAGCCTTGGGCATTTTCTCGTAGGCGCGCCTGAATATTCAAAGTTTCTTTCTTGGTCGCGCGCGACTAATAAATAATGACAAAAGATGTAAAAATAAATCTCGGCCCTCGAGATACGTAATTCCCTCGCGACGGGGCCATTACGTGGCCGTACTCTCTGCGCTCGCGAATCGAGACAATAATATCGCGCATAATATAACAGAAGCTCGCGGACGCGTTGCAGTCGAATGATAAATAGGCCACACGCTAGTGGGAAGATTATAAAGAATAATGCGGTTCGCAATCGCGCTTGTCATCGAAATGGCACGCCGCGCGGTCTGCTGCCGTCTTCTCTCGTTGTTCGCGGCCTTTTTTAGACATTTATTTTCCGCCGGGCTCTTAACGTGAGCGCGTTTTCCGTGGAACGACTACCGATTAAAGCACCGAGAAGCGCGAAGCGATTCTCATTCCGATTCCTATATTCAGCCGTCGTCAGCGAACTCGAAGAGATCAGCTGATTTGACGCGTAGATCGAATACGGCGTATTTTCTCGTTGCATTCGCGAATCCAATTTACCACTCGGATTTTCGCTCGATGAAACGTAGATTGTCAATCTAAATGCTCTTTGTTGTCCGCGGAAACTCTGATCAAACATTTGAACTACGATATCGATTCTATATGAAACATAGTTTGCCTTTCATTCGAGAGTTCCTGTCCACTTGAATTAAACATACAAATATTAATTTTTAATAAGCAGCCTCTTCTTTCTTTCTTTCCTTCTTCCTCTGACATAAAAACATAAAATAGTGTAATATTGTACTGATGATCTAAGATAAAAGTACGTTAATATTGACTTTTTGACAAATCGCATCTACATGTAAATTCTGCAGAATCTATGACTAACCGAATACGAAGTCTGATCTCAACGATAGCTTCGGGCGTTTTTGTTAATCAATTTCTTTCAACGTTGTGACATTATGGTAAATATCTGACGATCGGGTATAGACTTTTTAAAAGGATGACCGATAATCCTACACAATTAAATCTACGAAATCTCTTTACGGTGTCCAAACAGACGCGTGGGTTCAAACGAATATGTCAAAGTTTCGTCTGACCATTCAATCGAAGTGTTTGTTCTACGAGGAAAAAGAAAATAAATATATATTGCTCGAGAGAGACCGGGGTCGGTAGAAAACTATATTAATATTAATACATCTTACACATGTAAAATTATATATTTCTATCATTATAGCCATTAGAGAGCGAGAAAGGTTGCTATATCTGAAATGGTCGATCGGTGGCTACCATCTCTCCTCTCGGCGGTAACCCGGGTTATCGCGAGAGTTGCTCTCGTTATGGTGGCCAGACATGTGGGTACCCAACGCAGGTAGGAACCAGGTGTGATTCACCGAGAGTGTGTATATCAGCGAAGGAGCAGGGCGTGGTCGGCTGCTGCAGCTCGCGCGTTCTGTTTTTCCTCCGCGGTGCAAGTTTCTTGCGATCTTTTGCGCAAACGACTTTGCTCTTAGCGAGATATCTCTCTCGTCTCTGTCTCTCTCTCTCATCTGCATATCCGCGCCGGATCTGGTGCACTTATCGCCCGCAGCGGAAGCGTTACGCTTCTATGGATCCCGAGGCCCGCGAGTGGGTGGCATCGAGCTTAGAACGTAACCCGAGGATGACTCGATCGCATCTGTCCTTTTTTTTTTTTTTTTTTTTTTTTTTAACGGGGACATCCGCGCGAAACATACTTTATAGATTAATGCAGAGACTTTGTTGCGCCTCTCGTTCTTCTGGCATTTATCCGACGAGAGAGTCGAAAGAATACGGGTTCATATATGAGCGATCTCTTCACGGATCTCCTTTTCTCTCGCGCACACATACGCGCTATATATACTACACCCAAATACGGCGGCAGTGTGTTTATGGAGCGCGGGAATAATGCGTTCACGTCGTACGCAACGACGCGTTTCATACGCAGTTGAACGCAGTCGTAGCGCTTACGAAATAAATCAAGAGCGGAGCCCGTTCGTCGCTTGAAACTTGAGCAACTATAACTTACAGTAGGCCGGAGTTAATTTATTGCGTCACCGTCAGCGAACGCGATAAATATTAATCGATTCATAACTTGAACTCTATACACGATTAATTTAATTCGTTGCGTCGATCAGGTTGCGTCGTCAAAGGATAAGGAGAGGCCTCTTTGTTCCGCGCAGCTTCTTCTTCCAATGTGTGACCAATGCAAATCGACCTTAACTCGCGGATAAAAACGTGCAAGGCGGACGTTGGCGAACGACACCGGGTATCCGCTACCTCGCTCGAGGATGTTGCTCGAGCTGCTAAAGGCTCGACGACTTCTCTCTCTATCCCTCTCCCGCAAACCTCTCTTGCGAGGATAACGAGGGGGGAAATTCTCCCATCTGTAACGATCCGACGACCTCGTCGGATCAAAATGTACTTTACGGCACGAGAAGCTGCCTTTGCACCTCCTCGCGTGTTGTTGTCGCCGGTTTATTTTTCTACATACACCCACGCGAGTTTACATCCTGATGACATACGTTCTTCTCGGGACGCTAATCGGACGTCGATGTGTGTCGGCGTTCCTAATTTGATTAGCGAGTTAACGATAAGACCTACACGTTAAAGTTGTCACGGTTGCGACGCAAGAGACATCTCTAACTCGATCAGCGAAGAGCGACACGATAATTGATGGACGCCGTAAAATACCTTGTCGCATGTATAATAAATGCGTGAGGGGGAGAACAGGTCGAAATATAATTTTTTTTATTGGGGCATTAAAAGATTGTCATAGTTCGAACCTAGTGCAGTTCCCCGGAACAAGCAGCGCTCCGTTTTGGAGACTTCTAAGCTGCCGATTTTTAATGCAACATGTGTGAACGGTAAAGAGGTTTCTCTCTCTCCTCTCTTTTTCTCTGGAAACGATAAAACAATACTGTCGAGATTAAAGAATGTCGAAGATTAAAGACCTCTTCACTCGTGTAAATGTCGACAGCGCGTCTGCGCTTAATTGCACCGTTACGAGCGTTTTATGGCCGAAATAAAGAGAGACGAGACAAAAGTAAGCCAGTCGGAGAAATGTTTGCGCTGATGCCCGAACAAGCACTCGCAAAAAAAATACGATACCGGCTTTGAAGAACAAAGTGAGCCCGAAGCTGAACGAGCCACTTCGTTGTTCAATAGGCATAGACTTAATTCATTTCCCGATGGCTGCCCGGATTTTCGAGAGAACGTCGACGACTATTGTAAGAAAAGAAGACCGGAATAATTTATATAACATTGATAAAAGAAGAAGAAAATATGTGTTGCGCCGAAAAATGCGATACATCACGTCCGGAGCGCGCTCTCATTTCACTGATAAACATTTACTGACGAAATCAACACTGAGTCGACTCGGAGGAGAGAAAACATCTCTTCGTGCGCGCGAAGATGTCTCAAGTTTCGAAAGTCTCCGTCGTCCGATTCTATCTCTCCACTCGCTGGTGAACGCAGCATCCCTTTTTTTTTCCTCACGGAGCGTCCGTATTTTAAAAGCGAGTCTGGTTTTCGCGCGAATGTGGAAATAACACGCGCGCCAGCGATAAATCGCGTTGGAGCGAGACGCGGGGGATTCCGATTTTTTAATTTCTTTTTCTCTCTCGAGTTGCGATCGAGGGGGCCTGCTACGATCGATATATGCGCTCGTGCCTTTGTTCGTGCAGGGGAATTCCAATTTATTTTCGAGAGCTCATCGTCCGGTCGCAATTAAATTCTCGTCTATCGACAGCTGTATAATACCGCTTTCGCGAAAGTCCAGTCGTTTGACGGTCGTTCAGCATCGTCGACTAATTAATTACGGATTGGGATATATCGGAATATCGATCTCGGACTTTGCATGTTATATTGAGTTCTTTCGAGTTCTCTCGACGAAGCGACACATATATCATAATATCGTAAACATCCTACTCGTGATTTTTCTGATTATTTTTCTTTTTCGCGCTTGCACGCAAGCACGATTGGAAATTTCTGACGATAAAGTCGGTTCCGGGATCCGGAGAGAAGCGTGACAAGTTCGCATCGACCTTTTATGGGTCGAACTTACCTTGATGTCCAAATGGGCGATATTTCTCTCGTGGAGGTAGGCGAGTCCTTCCACTAGCTGCCGCACAAAATGTACGACGTCACCTTCGAGGGGCACCAAATCGCCATCGATGAGCGTTTGCAGATCGCCTCCGGGCGCGCTGGAAAAGAAATCATCTTTCCTTTATTAAGATCGATAGTATGTAAGGGTGTTTAGAAACCGTCGCGTTGTTGACGCGATAAATATCTGTCAAATTTTTCTCCATGAATGTTCCTTTCACGATACTCTTTCTTCGATAATTTAATTACTATCACAAAGACTTGACGCGAAAAATGAGTGGGTTTAGTACACATAGAGAATTTTCTCTTAGAATTTACCCTGAAAATCATGGTAATCGTGGGACAATATGGTATGGAAAGAATTTTATATCTATCACAATAAAATATAAAACATGTTTGATTAATTTAACTAAACTGCATAGTAAAATTAATCAAACATGTTTTATATTTTATTGTGATAGATATTATTTTTATTGTGATAAATATTAATCAGAGAAATTCTCATAAAATTCTTTTCCATATTGTCCCACAATTACGATGATTTTCAGGGTAAATTCTAAAAGAAAATTCAGTGTATGATAAAAAATACACTTACTATTCCATGACCAAGATGATTTCCTTCGGCGTCTCGTAGACATCGTGCAGTCGGACGACACGTGGCGATTGCGAGCACAGGGATAACAGGGCGATTTCGTGTCTCAATTCCGCGCTACAATCGGCATTGAATCGGTTTCTGGACGAGTACTTGGCCGCGTAAAGTATACCAGTTGATCGCGATCTGCAGCGATAGACTCTCGCCCACTGACCGCTGTTAAAGTATTAATGAATATTAATAAAGTTCGCGATTTTTCCTTTTTAAAGAAATTGTGTGGGCCTTCTTTCTCTTATCGCTGCAAAATCTCACGATATTTTGCATATTTCAAAATATACATGATGATGAAATATAATAAAAGGAAATTATATAAGATATATTATTTGACGTGTATCACAAGTTTCTTTTTGAACACAAGTGTAATACGCAGCAGTGTATTTTTAGTCGGATGTTTCAATGTAACTTCGACTCTTACTATCGGCTCGCGACTGTGTATTTTCACGAGGAATTTATTTTCGCCCTTGAAAAACGAGTCGATGCCCGGAACGCAACCACCTTCCTGGCATCCTTCATTACCAATCCGAATACTTTCCGCTATGTTTCCCCTCTTTCTCCCCTTCATTCGAAAGCAATCCGCTTTCGCAGTATCAAAATTTTCCATTAGTCCGGTGTTGCTGAAAACGCTTTATCGCGATCGTCTTCAGCAATTATGACCTTCGTGGATTCATGATATATGAAGGATATTATTTTATCGAGCTAAAGCATTAATCCGTCAAGTTTATCTTCGCGTAAACTCTTTGACGACTTTTGTTTCAACGGCATCTTGTGCTCGTCGTCTTCCCGCTGCGTTCTTTTAACAGACAATGTTCTGTTCGCGATACTTAATGTCACCGTCGTGCATTTAACATCCCGTCGAGTGATTACATTATTTACAATCCCGATCGCGCTCTTCATCGTATTAAGAACCGCCGTCGAAGATTCCGATCGTCTCTTCGGCAAGGTCGACACAGCGGCGCCTGGCAAGGCTGCGTCTGTTAATGCGTATCTCACGTTTTCACCCGTATTTAAGCAAGCGCATTTTTATACGCGAGAGAGTGCGTTACATAAAGTGCGACCAAGTATATAAGATACGATCATAGATGATATATCGCTCATTAACTTTCTATATATACTGTGAGATCATAAATACTCCGACGTTCTACTTTTGCCCGCGTAAAAACACGGCTAATAAATTTCTTTTATTTTTCCTCTTATTTATCATAATTATAATCGCACGGGAAGAAAATAACCGAATTAAATGAGGCGCGACAGAGACGCGTCTAGGGCTCGAAGAGCCGGAAGTGCGGTTGGAAAAGGCAAAAGAATTCTCACGTGCAACCTCGCGTGCAAATCGACGGCAATATTCGTCTCCTCGCGGCCTCGCGAGATAAGGATAATGAGCATCTGATAGCGCGGGCAACGCAATTAACTTTAATCGATTCCGATTTTAAGGCCGTACCGGTGTTGTACCCCGAATTCCCTCCCTCTCGCTCGAGATCCCGATGTAAAGGCGCGACCGAGACGGAGACCAAGGTACAAAAGAAACGACGAGATGGAGATGGAGGGGGCGATACCGCAATTTTTACTGCCCTTTACCGCGCAGGCATTCAAGGCTCGCTTCTAAAAGTAATTACCACGGGCAAAGCGGGTATCAAAGAACACGTTCGAAGAGAGAGAACCAGAGAGGAAGAGAAAGAACATTGAATCTCGCCGGGACACACCGGGCCGCTACCCGGATAATACCCGTCTGTATACGGTGCAACGATTAAAGCATTTCGCCATTATTAAAGATCGATACGAGCAGTAATCATAGAAAATTGGATTTTAGCGATCGGGTAATGACGGCAAACTGGGAGGGAGGTGTTGATAGCCGTCGCGACGCGACGGAATAATTTATGAAAATTTATCGCGATCGTCCCTGAGACGTTTCTTGTTTCTTGCCTATCGCACCGTGACTCAAACGATAAAAAGCGTAGTGTATACTTGAGCTGTTTCAATTAAAAATCGTATTAAATATTTTTATTTATTATATTAAATCATTTAATCGACAGGAAAAAATATCAATTTCCTCATATTAATGAATTACGCGAGTACTCTATTCTCTATTTAATAGCGTGACGTTGATGACATGCGAGATGTCGCGAGTTCGCGACGAGTACACGCGCAAACATCTCCGTAAATATCACGATTACATCTGTTAGAGCTCGGTAACTGTTTATATGTTGTGCGAAACACGTCTTTGTGCTCGTCAGCAGCAGGGAAATCAACTTCATTAACGATGCAAAAGTGCTGCGAGGCAATCGCGGGCGAGTGATAACGAGCGCGCGACGAGTTATCAATACGCGCGCTATCCATTAAAAAACGATGCATTAACATATCCATGAATACGAAACGTCTTTTAGAATCCGTGCGAGCAAACGCACTCATTTGCGGCCTTTCGTCACGCTTTCCCGAGAAAGGGACCGACTGTCAATTTGGGTTAATAACCGAGCGATAGAGATGATGTCGATTCATCAATATGGATATCTTGCCGCTACTTTTGTTTATCTTTATCGTATTTTATATTTATTTTTTTTTTCTAAGAAAAAAAATTGCGAATATACAATCACGATAATGAATCGAGTTCTAACTGTAATAAAATAATGATCGGCAATTTATATTCTAAAAAACTTGACATAGTATATGTATTTAATAAGATTGATTATTTGCCGCTCGCAATTTTTTTTTTTTTTTTTTTTTCGAGAAGTAGCTTGAATTATGATTACGTAAAAGTCATTATCGATTAATTTGACGAAAATGAAAGTAACGGAGGATAACGACGATGAATTTCCCCGGCGGCGTTTTACCTATAAATAATATCACGTATATAAAGTACGCGTTTCGCGCGCGCGCAACTCTAAATTAAATTATTAGCACGAAATTACAGGTTGGGCAATCGGTGTCTTATTACCCCGACGCCCCGGACACTATTGGTCTCGTCGACGATCATTACGAACCTAATTCGCGCGGCGATTAGTGACGGTGCAATAAATATGATTAATGCGAGACGCGCGTCGCGTATCGTTGCGCGTACTGCTACCGTGCGTAACTCTTTGACAAATTACGCGTCGCATCCGAAGGCGATTAATCATCATGCGTGGCTCGTTACGTGAGATGCGATCCACGACGCTATCGTCGGGAATAAATTTACGACCGCGAGAGCGGCGATCCATTTTCCTAAGAAAGTTCGTTTGGGAATTCAAGCATTCAAGCGCTAAATTTGTCCGAAAATGATCTCTTTCTTTATATAATAAAACATTGAAATTATGCATATAATCAAAATTTACAACATTCTATTAGGAATTTTACAATATTGTAATTGCAGTGCTCTATATATATATAATATATATATTATATATTATACACAGAGAATTTTCTCTTAGAATTTACCTTGAAAATCATGGTAATCGTGGGACAATATGGTATGGAAAGAATTTTATGAGAATTTCTTTGATTAATATTTATCACAATAAAAATAAAAATATCTATTACAATAAAATATAAAATATGTTTGATTAATTTTACTATGCAGTTTAGTCATTCTCATAAAATTCTTTCCAGGAAATTTACTATATATTGTCCCACGATTATCATGATTTTCAGGGTAAATTCTAAGAGAAAATGCTCTCAGTGTATATTATATATTATATATTTATTTATTTATTTTTTTATAAAACTTGTGTGATATTTACTATTTAGACTCATATAATATTTCAAAGACTTTGAAGTCTGCAACAAAATTTGCACGACTGAAAAGTGTGTCAAGAATTGTATGTGTGAATCGACTCACCTCGCAAACGGTTTTGGATCGATCTCGTAATGCTCCGTGATGGGTCCCGTCTTGACCACTCTGGCGAGCTGAGCCTCCTGGACGAGGACCAAGCCCTCCTTCACGTGTTTCTCGCTCCACTGCACCCTGCATCTCCCTTTGCATCTCTCGTCATTAATCGTCCGCTCGTTCGCACGTTTCGTTTTTGCGCACTTGCCCGGGGACGCTTGCAGATTGCGATGCTGCGGTCTGGGAGACGTTTTCCTAGTGGACGACATCGTGGGCGCCTGGTGGCTCGATTGATAAATCATCGTGGATAGATAGATCACGCGGACTTGCGAAGATTACACGCGTATCGATATATCCAGAGTCGCACGTCTGTTATGTATCTTCCGTTGTCTGCTTCGCTCGAAATATCGGAGATTTCAATGCCTGGTGCGCACTCGCGCTTTACCGAAATTTATTTTTCTTTACCGGAGCTTCTTTCCGCGATTCTCAAGGTGTCGAAGGGTCCTATCTCGATCGACCAGTCGTCGATTTTCCGACACTTTCGCGCACTCTCGCTCTCGATCTTACGGATTGCACTCTCCGCGCTCGATCTCCTCTCGAAGCGCGCGGTGTCATTCTACGTGTATCGCGAGAAGACGACAGCTCTAGCTCGCTGTGCGACGCGACGACGACGACGACGACGGTTCGACGTCAATCTTTCACATCTTTGCAACCGTCCGCTCGCAGGAGAAAAAGCGACGGAGAGAGGTAAGAAGGAAAGAGCGCAGAGATCGCGTGGCTCACGGTCCAGCGCTGAGGCTGAAACTGGCCGCCGCCGGAGTCAACGAGAGCACGGACCTCCTCCGCTTCTCGCTCTCTTCCTTCTTCGCGCGCCAGAGAGCAATGTCGTGAGTCCGACACCGACACCGAAATCCCGTCATCTCCCTTGAATCCCCCTCGGTCCTCCCGCGTTCTCCAGTCGCGATTCTTTTCCTCCTTCTTCTCTCTCTTCAGGGTCGGATCGAAATCTCTCCTCCCTCGTGGTCCAGCTTCGTAATTATAGGTGGACATGAAATAGCGCTTTAATATGTAAATAAAGTAGCAGGATTTGTTTTTATTGTTGTTTTCGCGCGCGGAAAACGACTCGCGATTCGACAATTGTTATTTTTCTGCCGAGTGTATACAATGGATTAACATTATTCCTAAAATATATATATTGTAATTTTTATAGAGGGTGGGGAAAAATTGGAAAGTGAAATTTTCTGTCGATTAATCTCTCGAATAATTTGCGAACATTGAGAATTATTGAACCAATCGAGACTCAAATGCAAAATGGCAAAGATATCTCGATTCTCGACAGGGATTCGCGCGGAAATCGCACAAAGAGCATCCTCGATCGCGTTATTACGATCGACGACATGCAGGAGTCACTTCGGCGAGGAATCTAGAAAGGAAGTGGCAGAAATTCTCCCTTACCCCGCCACCCACCCCTTCTTCTCGAGGCGCAATTTATGCACATGCATAATGCACTCGTGCCCGGACATCTACGCTTGCGATCGCTGTGCGGCTGGATTCCACCTACGTCAGAAAAGATACTCCACAGTATCACCATCGCCATCATTATACCACTGGCGCCGTGGATGCAATTAAACAAAGTAGAAGCGGCATTAATAATGATGAGATATCCAGGAAGAAGCGAAAAAAGATAATCTTGGACAAGGCTGGACCAAGCGTATAGTTTCTTCCTGAACGTCATCTAAGATCTCTGTATCCATCGAAAATGTAGATAGGTTCGATAAAAATGTCTAAATCGTCCTAAACAAAATATAACTAACTTATTCCGAATTTATTTCCCTGAGAAAGAGAGAGAGAGATCGTCCTTTTCATCTCTCGCAATCGCGATTTCGCATTGACATGGAGTATCTGTTTGAGGAAGAGATCCGTGTTACCGGATCGACCTTTAACTCCTCTCGTTACAATAATAGAACCTGATCGCACGATAATTGGAAATTACGGTGTCGTCGCGGCATGGCAGGTCACGAGAGAGCGCGCCAACAAAAACGCATCCATCGGCGGATTTGCGTCGAGATGACCCGCGGGTTCGCGCGAGATAACCCGGAATAACCCGCTCGCGCTTTTCCGCGCGAAAGCGAGAGTCGAGAGAGATTGTCGCCGAGAGAAATCTCCCGAAATTGTTTTTTTTCTTTTTTTTTTGGCAGCTCGGCCTCACCTACGCCATTGCGGACGAGAGGAACAAACGCTCATCTCTTTCTCTCTCTCTCTCTCTCTCTTGGCGCCATCAGCATCAGAGGACGGAGGCCAACCGATTTTTCGCTTGTTCGAAACACGTTTTTTATTCTTTATTCCAGAGTTCTTTATTGCGAACGGTAAATAGCGCTATGTAAAAGTGTTAATGCATTAATAAATGCACCCAAGGGCCGAATGATGAAATTGTTAATTGTGGATTATTATAAATAGATTTTGAAATAATTACTCACGTTTAAGGCAAGCTCTAACAGTTGAGACTGGAGGCTAGTCCTCGAGCGGCCAGTTAGGCAGCTTCACTTGTCAATCTTTTCTAGTTCAATTTTTTTCCGCAATATGGAAAGTAGATCTTTGAGTTCAACGCCACATCACGCGTGGGACTAATGATAATTAAATATATATGGGCTTGAGGGTGAATAGAAGGCGACGAGGAGAAAGTGTCGTTCGCGAATGCTTATGACCAAAGGGAGAATTTGCTTGTTTACAATGGAATTTGCCGTCGATGTCGCAAGGTTGTCTCTGCGAAGAGCCTCGTTCAAATATATCCCGATGGACGTATCTCGTAAATTCGATACCCAGTATCATTGGCGACACTCGCTAAAATATGCCACTACTTTACGTGTCCTTACCTCGTCTAATTATCCGTAAGTTAATATAGTGCAATCATAATGAAAGTTTCTCTCTAATGAGAGGAATCGTTATGAAGCTCCTTTATTATACATCGCGGATAAAGGATGAAGCTTATATCCGATTATCGAGACAGATTTTTCTGCGTAAAACGCAAAGAGGCAAAGAGGGACGAGGCGCGTCATCGCATGTACATATATTGAGGCGAGAGTCGGATCGGAAAGAAAGGAACTGGTTCGAGCTGGTCGATCGAAGGTAGCTGAACCGCGAATAGACGAGCGATTATCCTTGGCACGATCAGCGAAGACATCTCGCGTTCGGTGCTAATTGTCGGTACTAATTACTTGTCACCGCGTTCCCGCGCGGATATTTGCACGTACGTTACTTCTACGTAAGACACCGAACACTCTTGGGGATACGAGGCACGTATAATGTACACACATATCTCGACGATGTGTACGACCGTCGATTCCACAAAGGAGCGACAAAGAACATTCCGCGAAAGTTTGCACAGACGGTGGTCTCATGGGTCTTTACGCGCGCGAAAACGGAGGCTGTGTTGTTGCTTCTTCTTCTACTTTGTCGCCCGAGGTCCTCGACGATTTATTTTCCAAGACACGAGACACCCGGATAATCACACGACTGCCGATCCCACGGAGATCGCCTTCGTCTCTTCACGGAATCCTAATATCGCGAGATTTAAATTGAGAGCCTCTGGGGACGCTCAAGGTGTCGCGACACGATTTTTTGCTTCCAAGTTTAAGATTACGATTCGATATCTATACATATAAATATACTTCTGTAACAAAAAAATATTACATATATATATATAAAATTTACTTCTGTAAATCTTATTAAAGTTATTTATAATTATAACACAACTTTTATGCGACTATAGACATAAAAGGTATGTTACAATTTGCAAACGACTTTAATAAGATTCTATTACAGAAGCTTGCATACTTTTATGGTCGCATATAAAATAACCGTAATTTATGTTGCTAATTTCTTCGCGGATAAATTGCATTTCGCTCATTTCATCGGAGAACCGACTTCAAGAAAGAGAACGAGAGGGGTCGACGATCCCGAATCGATACCGTCGCGAATCTAAATTCTCACTTCCCGATGTATAAGCGGAGGGATGGCAGAGCTCGCATCGATGCACCGATAATATTATTCATGAGGCCTTCACACGCGGCTGCCGGCAGGTATTAAAGCGAGAGGGGAATTTTAGCATCGGCAGACTGAATTTTATTTCGTCGACGTCGGTGCCCGTCAACTGTCAACCCAGAGGAGGAGAAATACGCTATTTGCGCTCGAAAGTTCAATATGAAACGAATCAGTCTAACTCGCGCATAGGGAGATCAGCTGTTTTCGTCCAATCTTCGAAATGACATTGAATACAAATTTTTCTTCGTGATCATAATAATTAAAATAGCGCAAGTAGTAGCTCCATCAGTATTCACTTCGCTGGTGTCCGAAAGGTCGAAACGTCAACTTTCCTGCTCATCATCTGCCTCACTCATCGCAACAACTCGGAAAAGTCGCGCTGTTTAACAGAAGGAAAGAGAGACAGAGACGTGACAGACGCGAGGTCGGCTCCTATATCTCGGTGCCGTTCGAAATCAATTATCCCCCGGAGATGAGGGCGATATACGTGCGCGCGCTTAATGATCTCTGTTTATAGGTTTGCCTCTACCGGGCAAGATGCAATAAATTTGTGCCGCGTCATTGTTGACTTTGATGGGGCTCGTTATTCGTAGCACTGTCCTCGGCGCGATACGTTGACGTCTTGGCGTGCGCAATAAAATCGGTACGTCTCACTTTCCTGCCGTCGTCGCGACGAAGGGGGCGAAGAAGGAGCGAGATCATATGGGGCGAAAAAAAAAATCGGCGCCGGCGACCTCAACCAACCGAGTCTTCTTCCGGCACGGCTGCCTCGAGGGTAAAAAAAAGTCTTATCGTCGATTTACGAGCTTGACGCGCGACCGATCGAAGGGAAGAGAGCTTCGGGCCTCCTTCCATTTCGAGCGCGCGAACACGTGGCTCCTTTTGAAGATTGTAACTTTTATCGTCGCGCAGTCTCCGCGAAGTAAAATTAGAATATCCCGCGAGCGATATGATAAAGGTCGAGGCACACAAAGTGGAAGCGCGTCGGATGTTTTCGCCATGTAGCGAGAGCTTTAAATATCCGTGCAAACTCGTATTTATGCAATTTGCATAAATTAAGGAACTTATATATTTCTATTTATATACAAGTACATATATTTTATCCAAAAGTCCAGAGTTTCAGCGCAAAGTCGGCGAAATATCTGCAATCCGCCAGCTCGTTTATTCGCACGACGAAGGAGACATTCATGACGGTGTTTCGCGAGGAATGCAAATTATCGGCTACCATAAAAGATGATATGATGTGTGCGTACCGTTCGCGCTGCACGTGCACGTGTTTCCTGTACGATTTACGATCTTAGAATTAGACACAATAGAAAGGATCCCGCGTCTAATAATCCCAGCGACTTGTCGCTGTATAAGTGG
Organism: Prenolepis imparis; assembly: GCF_030444845.1. Taxonomy (NCBI): domain Eukaryota; kingdom Metazoa; phylum Arthropoda; class Insecta; order Hymenoptera; family Formicidae; genus Prenolepis; species Prenolepis imparis. The sequence continues at coordinate 19,071,915 of NW_028141160.1, forward strand.
CAAGGATTAATGTTCGGGCATTGTCCAGAATTTGCGAATACCGATCTTTAAAAGGGATATCGGGCAACCGAAAGAAACGCAAGGTTTTCGTAACGTTTTGCACCGGTTCATAAACGGATGAGTTGTAATCTCGGCTGTCGTCTGAGAGATTTAAGAGTCTCACGACTCCTTCCTCGTTCTTGATTGTGCGGGATACTTCCGTAAGAATATCCACAAATCACAAAGGGAACTTACGAGGCTACGTAGTCTAAATTCGCCACTATCGTGAGAGCGAAAGTTATCGAAACTCGCACGAATCGCCTAAGGAAAGTCAAGATCGCGGCCTTAATCGTCGCGGCACGTGGTGTGCGAATCGGCTTTAAATCCATCGCCAGGATGAAATCGGTCTGCCTTGTAATTAGAGGCTCGTACGCCGCATTTGTCGGTCTCCGTTTCGAGTTTGAACGATTCCATGTGTGTTACACCTCTCTTTTTTTCTCTCTCTTATTTCTCTCCCTTTCTTCTCGATGCGATTGCACGGGGCAACTCGCACCCTGACCTATACGCTAATTAACGAATTATCATTCGATACAGCGCGAGCGGCGGCGACTTTATTTGGTCGCGCCAGGTGTTACGATCGGCACGCCGGCGTTGATTTAGCAATTTCTAGGCGCCACGAATCGTCAAGTAATCGCTCGTCGCCCCCGGCACTTTCCATTATCGGCATACTGAGAGGCTGAGAGTCCACGAAGGCCGTCGTCACGGTGGATAAAGTGGAAAAAGACACAGCCTCCGCCGCCGTTTTCCTCACAAAATTCGATGCGGCGCGGATGAAAGCGCCGCGTCGAGCGTGGGAAATCTCAATTGTATCTCTCGTTAATGGAAACGACCCAAGAAAGATTGCCACAAAATCTCTCTTTCTCTCTCTAATAATTCCGAATATAAGTTTCCAACAAATTTGACAGATATATATATATATATATATATATATCGTTGTACATAAATGTCAAATTAACTTTCTACAAAGTCATTATCGTTTCAACGAAAAATTTAAAAGCGAAGATTTAAATAAAACGTAAATAATCGGGAATATGCTATCGTTTTCCATTTACATTACAGAAGATGAAAATTTATTATGTACGCCGTGAATTTCTGAATTTCTTGAATATGCAAGCGCGACGCGTGGGCATCCTATACGTCAAGGTGAAGTCGCGCGGTTTTGTATACGCGATTATATCACGTTTCATTCTCTCAATTGCAAAACGGACGATTATATAGCGAGCACACTGTTATTATCTATTAAAATGGCAGTACCTGCCAGTATCGGCTGTATTACGTAGTTGCACGGTGACACAATCGTATCAATGTATAATCGCATTATTTCTCCGTTTGCCCTGTGATCATTGCTAATATTATTCCGGCAGATATAAATCACGAATTACAAACGGCATGCGTTATATAATTTTATAATGGAGAAGGAGAGACCTCGCCGAGTATTATGTCAATTTTTAATAAAAGAGAAATATAGTTCTCTCGATGATAATTTTAAATAAAATGTTTATCGTAATCAAGAGTCCATTAATTTTACAAAGAAAATTGCGTATTTTTTTTTTAAACTACAAGACATTTTCCAAATCTCCGTGTCGCAGAAAGCTCTTTAAAGATGAATCATCGTGGCAGCTGCGTCGCCGTTAATGTACACCTATTTATAGGATAAAAGGCGACGTTCTCGGAAAAAGTGTTGCATTCGCCATATCGGTAGGCAAACGCAGATCCAGGGCCGCCCTACCTCCGGTCTGTATCGTGATTTTAATCGGGCACAACACGCACACGTATCTCTCGCAGACACGCTCTCTCCACCTCAGCTTCCCTATTTTTAATCGCATTGCTATTCCACCCTTTGGTCGTCCCGCGAGAGGAAGCGTTGAATTATTTATAATAATGCCGGTAGGAACAACCGCCTGGCATTAATGCACGAAACCGATTCCCTGTTCATGCCCCGAGTGCATTGACCAGTGCATGTAACGCCAGGACATTATTTACGGGAAAATGCAAATTTAATGCATAATTTATCTTCTTGTCAAAACATCTGCCTATTCTTATTCTAATTGTAAGTAACTTTGATTAGTTTAGCATATATATATGCATAATAAAAAATATATATAAAAATAAAAAATTTTCTAGCATAACAAATAAAATACAAAGATAAAAAAATTAATGTAACAAAATATAAAAAAAACTAGTTGAGGGTAAATTTCTTTGTTACAACACATCTCTACGCATGTAAGTATATCCTTTTACTAGGCAACCCGTTCAACATTGACGCATGTGTGAAGAAATCGATAATCGATTATTCAAAATAAACGTATCGATAGATCGATCTTGTCAGCGGGAGAAATTATGAAAGAAATTTGCGCTATACTTTCAATTGTATTGTTGCAGTTTTATTTCGTACGTATTATTAAAATTAATACAATGACAGAAGTATTTACAGGAGGTTTTTTAGCAGCTATATGCGCGACTGTAACCTTCGCGATTAATTCCGGTATTAATAATGTAATGTAATAATAATAATTATAATTATAATAATGATAATAATGTAATAATAGAGTGTATATAATATAATATATATAATAATTATTATAGAAGAGATAATATAAGGATAATGATAAAAGAGAATATTATCGGACAGCGCAACGTGTCGCGCAAAAGACAAGAGACGACGCGTTCTCTCGCGAAGTTGGATTAACACGAAGAAATAATGCAAAAAATAGATTAATTCTAACTAATGACATATCACAAAAAAAAAAAAAAAATAATAAATAATTGCGAATTTGCGCCGCGAGAGAAGGTAAGTCGGCTCGCTCGAATCGCGCCGTCCGTTCTGGCAAAATTATATTACAAGATAATTCCGCTCTTTGATTTATTCGGAGACACATTCTCTCGAACGACAAACTTCCGCGCACAGACACGTGCACATGCAACTCGAAAGGAAATGTGCGCGTTAGAATTGTGCGTGTTACGGCATATACGCGTTTACGATGCGTCGCGTGCGATTTCGTATTTCATCCATTTTTTATTTTCGTGTAATCGTTCCTCCTGTTCCAACAGTTTTCGACAGGATTGCAAAATCACCATGAATCCGAAGGATCGAATTACGAGGTCGGAAAACGCTTCAGCGCTTTCGATTCTTTTAATAAAGAAGAGACCAAAACGTTACGCGATTTCGCTCGATATTTCTTCGATTGTGATTTTTCGGTGATTGAGTTACGTTCGCGAAAATTCTACATTTTCACAGTCTAAATAATAGAAGTTTTTGAAACATAGTCAACATTTCAAAAGTATATAGTTCTTTGAGAATAGAATCACCGAAAACAATATTAATCCTCTTTACGAGTAATATAACATGTAATAAAAAAATTCAGGATGTATATATAATACATATATATATATTGCAAGATAATCTTTATATTATTAAAATATAAGATATTTACTGGAAAGTTACTCTCGCATCTCACGGATTTATACGGAGAAACGTGCAAATTTCGAACAACAATGCTCTCATCCTGCTCAGAGCGAGACCAACCAAGTCCGTCATTCGCAGCGCTCTCGTCCGCTCTTCTTTCCTTCCCGTCTCGTCTCACACAAACGAAGACATAAGCTCGTTAGCGCGTCTCGTCAACGCGAACAAAGTGAACGAAAATTGGGGGGCGCGAAAAAAGGGGGAGCGAGCGTGAGAAAGAGCACGTACTTGTTGCTTATGACTAGCATTCGTTTTCGCGCGATAATGAATTCCGCAGATATAAAATTTCTTATTACGGCAATTTGCGTCCTTACGAAAACTCGGAGAGCAAACGAGAGAACGATATCATCTCTTTATACTTTGCGCGCGACATGGAACGTCGCGCAGTTTTAAAACAGGAAGAAGGCAGATTCTAAAATAGCAATAATTGGCATTTAACGAAAAGACAAAAAAAAAAAAGAAAATATGTATACGCGTGATATGGCTCATCCGGGGGAAAGCGTTCTCTCTGACAACGTGCGACGAGAGGCCCGAGTTTTCGGTGGTTCGTACGAAGAGAGTTCACTGACATCTTAAGGGCCCCGCATTGTTAACCTTCTCCGCCGAGGCCAGATACGAGCTAACTGGAATTAGAGACGCCTAGAAATCTCGTCTAGGCTCTCAATTTCGATCTCACCGCGAAGTCGCGCAATTAAGGCACTCTTCACACCGCAGACGTACATTATTCTCCCTTCTGCATACATCGCAGTCTCGTGACTCGAAGAATCTTGTCACGTACCGGACAAAGTAAACATAGGCACTGACGTATTTTGCGCGCACGCATTATGATCTTTTCTTAAGGAAGGCACCGGAAGTGTATGTATCTATCTGGATTGTCGTTGATCGTCGTGTTTAACGACGATCAATTAAATATGGCGATTTCAACGGAATCGCGCGCGATGCACCGAGATTGCGATGCCAGAAACGCGAGATCAGTTTATTTAAAAATCGGATGTTTCAACTCCAACAATCCCGCTATCAATTGTAACGTTGATATTATATATAAACGTGATAATTCGTTAATAAATAATTCGTTTCTAAAGAAATCGTGTCTCAAAAAAAGTTAGGCCTTCTTCGAAGTTAGAACATCACTCCGAGTAAAAAGTGCCAACGCGTCTCGATCTCGTCTTGGTGCATACGCACGTGATATGCGGTTCGAGCTTCCATCAGCTTGAAAGAACGGTCGATCAGTCTATTGATAACGGCAGGTTAAAGAGAGCTGCCTCGCTCAAAGTATCTTTCCGGGTGCTCGCGATTTCGGACGCATTTACAACCAATTGAAGATCTCGAGGAGATTCGGCGAAAATACGTTTTTCATTCGGCGGAATTCAGTATCAGGTGAACGATTTCGTCCGATCCGCGATCACCCTCATAAACCGCGGATTCGTCATCACTCATCTCTTTTGTGATTATTTGATATATATGTACATCAAGACCATCCTTTCCGAAGCCGCTCGCTCGCTCCACGAAGAGCATCAACACACATACACACACGCACGCAGGCTTACATACATTCTCACGCACTCATCCGTATTTACAACAGCCATTTGTTCGCTTTGATATGATACAAGCTACGATCTCTCTCGTCGGCACCTTCGCAAAGGCACACGTGTACAGGCACGTTTCGCGCTACGCGGTTACGTTCACTATTCATATAAGTGAATAACAAACGGACCGCGCGCGCTCCCACGTACAATCTCGGATTCCCGAGGAATCCGGCGAAAATCGGGTTAGGGGCTTCGAGAGGCTGTTGAATGATTCTGGAGATCAGGCTTGTGTTATGTGGTGCAGAATTGTTTGTTCTTGCTACGAAATACTGTCTAGTCTCGCGATTGAATTATACGATGCTGCTGCTTCGCACAATTTCTCTCGGTTAAATCTTACAAACATGGTTAATCGTTTATCCAGTTGCACCAAGTATCGACAAAAATGAGAAGCAAAGACATCGCATTCTCCATGAATTTAGCTATTAACGCTATCACAGCATTATGTGCTTTACGAAAAATAGACTTAGGAATAATCCTTCCCTCTGCCGCGACAATCAAATAAACTAAGAGAATTCAAATACATTTTTCGCAAAGCTCATATAATCCTATATATTTTTATAGAAGAAAAACGTACGCGCAATCTCCTGAATCTTTCCGAGAAACTTCTGTCGTCACAGCCTTCAAAAAAAAAAAAAAAAATTTCGAGGAACTTTACCCGTCTCTTTTCTTCCCCTTTTTACTTGATTTCGCACGTCCCTCGGGTCAAACACATCTCGTTGCTCAAAACCTCCTCCCCTTTCCCTTTTCTTCCGCGTTTCTGTACAGATATAATTATGTAATATGTACATTCGCCTCGAGCTCCCGATCTTTCGAGGAAGACTGCCAGATGTCTGGCGAATACAATTCAACATCAACACCTGCGCTATGCAAGACGCTTTTACGAGGCTTCGTGCACCTGGAACCGCCGAATCCGCGCCTGCACCGATTCGCACTGCACCTCGCAATACCTGGTGTACCTGCCGGCGCGGACGGGCTCTCTGATAACCACCAGATTACCGCTCCGCTCGCGGAGCGCCTCGAGGCCGGCCTTGCTGGTGCCGCCGCGTATCGCCGCCGTCGCCGTCGGCGGCGTCGGGAGTTTCGCGATCTTCGTCCCGCCGGATGTAGCTTCCGATGTGAAACGGCTGAGCGCCTTGCTGACGACGCCGCTGCATTCGCGCGGCCACACTCTGTGCGCGGCGCGATGATGCCTCTGCTGTTCCCACCTGTCGGCGGTTGCGTCGGCGGCGGTGAACGGGTAGCTCGCTCTACCCTGGCTCTTGCCGTACAGAATAAAATCCAGGGAGTCGTCCGAGTAGATGCTGCTGCGATCGCTCGAGCTGTCGGTCGAGATCTCGGAGACGGTGTCGCTGCCGCTGTCGCTGCTGCACTGCTGTTCCGCTTCACCGAGAATGAAGACGGGCGTGCACTTGAACACCTCGCCGCTACCCGCGGGCATCGTGTGAGTGGCGGTGGCTCGACGCTGATGAGTGACTCCGCCGCCGACGGCGTTCACCGTCGATCTCGCGGACGACGTCTCGATGATGACGATTTCCGGCAGAACGGTGCCGGAAAACTTTCGCGCCAGCGAGTCCATGTTCCTCTTGAAGGTGTCCCTGCGATCCGGACTCAGGCCGAATCTGATGGGCTTGGGCGACGATTTCGAGGTCGAGTACAGGTTCTCCGTGTGCGAGGAGACGGCGCGCGGACTCGTCGGCTTCGCGCAGGATTCCGTAGGACTGTGGCACACCCCGGTCGTGGACGATCGATGCTGCTGCTGCTGCTTTTCGCCGTCGCTGCTTTTCGGTGTTGACGACGTGTTTGGCGCAGTCTGACCGTTTACGATTGGTAAAGGTTTCGACGAGGAACTCTCCCCTTGGGAGAGCGTCGTCGCGGAGTCCGCCGCGGGACTATCGTCCGACGTGGAACACGTCGTCGAGGGCAGCGGCGCCGACGGCTGCTCGAACATGTTGAACCAGGGATGCTGGAGGCACTCGGTCACCGTCAGGCGTTCACTGCGAACAGACAAGAGTTTACTTGAAGAGAGAAATATTTCCAATATTTTCAAGAATAAAGAATGCGTAAGGAATTTTTTTAATGCGATTGGACTCGATTTTTGATAAAGTTTCACTCGACTGGACTCTTTCCGATAATCCGCGTTGGAAAGTCGAGAGTAAAAGAGGCTCGGTCAACTATTTCGGTATGGTGCTCTTGAAACGTTGTACATCCCGACATAACAGGCTCGTTCCGCGAACGACTCGTTCTCGTCATCCTCGTTAACTCGAGGAGCGAGAGTGTCAAAGGGTTAAGAGACCCGTCACATAAACGGCCACCGCCAAGCGAACGGTGGCACATCATTGCGGCGGGACATTTTTCACGCGGCTGTTCTCGTACCGAGCATGTGTATGTATGTGTATATATATATATATAGCGTAAAACATGCCTAAAGTATCGGCCGACTTCCGGCATACTTTAGGAATGAAAAATGTCTTCAATAACGGAGTAACAGATTGTACAATCACGTAAGATACCGCCGTGAAATGTCAGCCCTCCATCGAGGAACTAAAAGAAGTTTTACAGGTCGACTTCCTCTTCCTCTCCTTCTCATTCTAACTTCCGAAACCACCCGGGCTCGAGCAAAAAAAATGCTTATACAAGCAAAAGTTTGTTCGTATAAGCAAATTAATGTCTTCCACGTCATTCACATGAGTTTATATCGCTACAGTTTTAGGTCGGACAAAGTCTGCCACTGAATAGATTGACGTAATAATTCCACGAAGTAGAATTGTGGAAGTAAATAGAAAAGTAACTGACATGGCTCAATTATCGCGATTGCGATAAACAAGTTTTATAGATCGCGCTTTGTATTACATTAAATCGTCACGCTTGTCTCATTTACATAATAATAATAAATTGATTGTTTGCATAGTTTAAGTGAATAACTACATAAGTAACCGAGAGTGCGAACGAGCGATCATTAATCTAGAAAACATTAATCTCAATGTAAACGACGCAAACTGAAAAAAAATTAAACACATAAATTCAATGTGTTGATTTTTATATTATATAAAATGTTTTTTTTTTCTCCACACGTCGTAGCTGTCTTAATTCCGGTTCTTCAGCTTCCTCGAGCCTAAACATGGTAATTCATAGGTCAGCGAAGCGGGACGACCGCGAGACACATAACATTGTCGGACGTGACGATAAGTCGTGCGGGTTTCGCACGATAAAGCAGCACCGAAGCACGCGGAGAGGAAGGACGTGGATATATTCCGGATAGCCGACTTCCTCTCAGCTGTCCGCGCGATAAGGGAACCTACGAGTTTTTCAGCGGAACTCGCGCCCTCCTCGCTCTTCCTCGCTCTTTCGAAGAAAGTCGGCGGACGTTCGTCGGCGCCGTTTCGTTTTTCTTGCCGATATATTCTCGCGAAGGCGAGATCCCGACGATGACAGTTGCTATCCTCGACCGGACGAGCTAATAAATGCATCTCGGTGGAATCACAGTGTCGTCATTGTGCAAGGGTATAATCCGCGGAGCGTCAAGACGGGCTTTGAGAAAAACGCGAAACTACGAATAAATGCGATTCGAGGAAGACTTTGCGCAGTCAAATTGAGAGACTAGTAGATTTAATCCAAAATATTATTATTAATCAATATTAATTATATAAATTCGCACGACTTTGAATTTACAATTATGACTTTTTTTTGTTTCTTGATATAGTCAAATAAAATTAATAATAAAAGTTAAACCCGAAGCTCTTGAGTCTCTAATTGGAATCTGTATGATAAAAGATCAACGGACAGCTACAGGAATCTATGGACACATTCCATCTCGCGAGATTCTCGCCGAGCACAAATAACTTTCTCCCTCTGACGCGATTAAATCTCCAAAAGATCTCGTGTGCCACTGGATTCCGAATCGGATCGCGCTTTACACCGGATCGTTCGTCGTCGACGATTCCGGTCATCGTCTCGGTTACAGGCGCGGAATGTCGCGCCGGCTGAAACGATATACGCGATTGTTTTCCTTCTAGGAAATCGACATAACATACCGACAAATGTATATAACTAAACAACGTAATCAACGAGCGAGTACAAGTATTCGTTTTCGCTTCGAGGTAAGCGCCGGACTTTCTCGGTAGATCGCTGCAGCCTTTCGTGAAGAGGAATCACTTCCACCGGTCCAGGAATTCGGCTTCTCCGATAACTTCGTCTCGTCGATACTCGTCCGTCTTTTGAAGACGAGCCTCGCGAGGCTGAACTCGATCAACCGAGAAATACGGCATAGAAATTACGACGTGGGTGTGTAACTTAATTCGCGGCGACGACGTCTCGATCGCGTCGAAGTAACGAATGGAAATCTTTCGAGTCGAGTCAAGTGGAGGATATGAAGATTAATGGCGACGAGTGACTCGGGATGATCAATGAATCTCTCGCCGTCGCGTGATCGGCGGTCTACGGTTGCTCGAGCACTTGAATAATCAAGAGTTATGTTTTTCGAATCCTCTTTTTTCTCTCGTTTATCATTTTTTTTTTTTTTTTTTTTACTTCTGTATCGATACGCGCATTTCATCACGAGAATGTCCTTATATATCTCTTTGATCAAACTTACTTCGGGTCCTTAACCATGAGCTTGCGCATGAGATCGCGCGCCTCCTCGGACACGTCCTCGAAGAGATCGTCCGGGAAGTCCAGGCGACATCTACTGATGTTGCAGAACGTCTCCTGCTTGGTGTCGCCGCCGAAGGGCGAGCATCCCGTTAACAACACGTAGAGTAGCACGCCGACAGACCACATGTCGGTCGCCAAACTGATCGGCTCGTAATTCAGGACCTCCGGAGCTGTAACACAGACGAGGGCGTTTATACAAGGATGAGGTCCAGGTCCTCGGTGCATTAAACCATAATGCTAGAAAGTGTAAGTAATTAAAACCGAGAAAAATAACTCTCTCTTCTCCCTCGGTCTTTTCGTCATTACGACCGCTATTACGCCGCGCCAATTTACTTAATGGAATTCGCGCGCACGTTCTCTCTTCAACGGGATAATAATAATCGTAACTGTGGACGTATTAGGCTCTGCGCGATGTGCACGTGGATGGTCGACTACTCGTTCGTTGCGTAATATAAACGCACGAATCGCCACTTTGTATCGACTCGTTTCCGACCGGAGCCGCGTCAGTTTTTCCTAAGAGCTTCTCTTTCCTCGGTCCGCATCCGGCTTCGTTTAATTGCCGCGAAGATCCGCGAGTTGTTTTATTATCTCGCTAATTTCCGCGAATCACTTCAAAGCTGACGCTAATTGAGCGATTAAAATTTACGAGCGAGGAAATAACGATCGATATTTTTTTCGGAGATTAAGAGAGACCAAGTTCATGTCTTTTTTTCATTCAATCTTATGACGTAATTTTAAGTTATTTCCCTTTAGCTAATTTCGCGGTTCTTGAAACAATGATGTTTTTTGTTTTTTTTTTTCCCCCAAGACAATTTCAGACGGCTTTGTAATCATCCAGAAGCCGGTAGATCAGCTCGAGGCGTTTCGATCTTCTACGTTTCTCGTGTGACTCGCGATTACCTAACATCACCTTCGGCCACTTAGAACAGAGGACCGTTAGCACGATGCGTAATTGCGACGGCAATCGTTGCGAGAGGATCGTAAAAGGTTCCTTCTGACAGATCGGGCGACCACGTGCGGTTCTTCTAGCTAGCCGCGAAGTGGCTTGTTCTGTTCAATTATGCAAGGCGGCTGCTTTTCCTAATGGAACCGCGGACAAACGCTGTGCTATCCGTGGTGCAAGACACATCAGGCCGAAAGAAAAGCGGGCGAAACACACGTACACAAAAGTATACAAGAGTCTCGCTAAATCTCTCAAATCGACTTGTCGTGGCCAGAAACCGCACGCGTTTCTCGCCGCCCTTATATGGTGCCGCGTGAAAACGGGCACCACTCGCAATCAGCAGGATGGTGTGGCCGTATTTACTCTCAATGACGCACAGTTGCCGAGGTGTTTAGGCAAACGCGCAGGTGTCGAGTACGGTTATAATCGTTTTTGCGCGAACAACTCCCGGAATGTTTGCGCGCTGGCAGATTAGCGCGAAAGTCCTTCTGCCTTAGTCACGTTTTCGCGGTTTTCGCAAACGACACGCTTCGGAGTAAGAGTATAATCTCGGTGGAAAACGAAGATTGGGTACGTATACACATATTGTACATAGAGTAAGAGTATAACTCACCAACATAGTCGGGCGTGCCCAAAATCTCTCGTATGTCCGCTCCGTGGCTGATGTACCGCGATATGCCGAAGTCGCATAACTTTACGTCGCAGTCCGGGAACTCTCCAGTAAGTACCAAATTTTGCGGCTGAAACAATAAAAGAAAAAAAATAATTCGATAAAGAATAATTCCGTACCCTACTATTAAACAGTAAGAGCTGTCAAAATAAGATTTGTATATAGGTATGATTTCCTTAACAAAGGTGTAGATCGCAATTTCTCTTTTAACTGTACATTTGTATATTATACACACGTATATATAATTTCGAAACCAACCGCGGCCTGTAAAATTCACGAAGAAGGAAAGAAACGAGCGCTTTATCTCGCGGTGATCTCCCGCGACAATGCCAATTTCCTGCCGCGAAATAATATGGAGAAAGTAAAGCTTCTTTTCTCAGAGCAGGACGCGATCCGGTACTCTCTTTTCTTCGTCGGTTAACAGACGGACAAAGCACCGATCGGGTCGGATGTTTCGTGGTCCCAGCCAATTATCACGAGGCACGCAAGAACGGACGGAGATCGTGGTATTTTTTTTCCTTCCCGACACTTGAGGAATTTCGGCGCCACCATGCAAATATATACATACGCAGCGGTAAATTACACCGCAATTATAATTATATTACACGTACGTGCATCTTCAAGCTAAGGTACAGTCATGCGATCATTAGTTCGCGATACGCGATTCAATTTTAGCCCGGTAGCCCTCGAGCGCATTCTACTTTGGCGGAATTTTAATTCGAATCTTAATTATATCGAGTTACGCCCGGCGTGCCCCTCGCAAAGTTTCGAAAAATAATAACTTCCGCGTCGAGGCTGCGCGATAGAAATTTTTTTGCACGCGGCGCGGCGTATGATTAATCGTCGAAGAGCGGCGAGGCGAGGAAAGAAAAGGCGATTGCGGGGCAATTTTCGACGATCAAGTGGTAGAGAGAAAGAGAAACAGAGGCAATCCAACAGCCACATTACAATAACGCGAGAGCGACCGCGTAGGCGTCTCGCATCATCATCCGCATCATCGTGTACGAGGTAATGCCGATGTAAACGATTCCACGATAAGAGAGAAAGGTCGTCGCGCGGCCTAGGAGGAGCTAGGATCTAGGATGCCCACACGTCGCGTTTTTTCCCTCTTCGCGCCGGCTCTTCTACCCCGGAAAACAATCGAACGATCTGAAGAGGCCACGACGAGGCCAGTGAACGATCGGATGAGAGCGAGACGAGGGGAGAAGCCTGTTGCTGGTCCATTGTCAACGCTTCGCGACTGGTTTACGACCACCTAGGTTGCCCGAGAATTATGTCTTCAGTACCGGGTCGCGACTCCTAAAGGACGCCATTACCGAGATGCTTTATTAAGGAGAACCACGTGGTGATCGCTTCTCTCGATTATCCGCGAGAATAAAAGAGGAGGGAGAGAAAGAACATCGTTGTTATATTAAATGCCTTTAATTAAGCACACCCCAACAGTTCGGATTACTCTCGTAAAGCGAATCTTCGAAGAAAGTCAATGGTCCAACTCTATTTCGTTCGAATTCGAGCGCAGATGTTTGCTCGAGTGCAATTTGCAAAGGGCCTAATAAAAGAGTGCGGATCGCAATTACGTTTATGAGAGTGACAAAAGTCGTCGGGGCTGCTGACGGTCATAAAAAAGACGTCGACTCAATTAGAGTAAGAATGAAGGGATACGAAATATATGGACCTATTCAACATTCGTTTATTGCCGTATTAATAATATCGTGCAATTATACATATTTGTAGCACGTAGTTTTTATAAAACTAAAATCATATTGAGAGATGCAGCAATAGTAGCACTCTATAAAAGTAATATACAAGTATTGTTATAAATTGAATCCATTAAGAGCGCCTGTTGGAATAATTTCTCTATGGCAAATAAGAAAATAAGTTTATAATTTTTGTGATTAAATTTTTATGTATCTTTTATATATATCGACAAGAGATGATGGATCGTTAAGAGCTCGCGCGTAATTGATATTAACATAATTTTCTGTAACAAATCTGTACACATTACGCGGACACAATAACGCAGTTGAGATGACACAGATTGCAGGCAAGGCATCGAGGATCACGACGTAGTAATGAAGATTGAAGACTTAACGCTAAATTCAAATAAGGTTATTATCCTTATCGCGAATGATGCGGAATTTGCATGATCGATGACACCATTCTCTCTTAGGGCCGCCGAAGAAATTGCGATTCGTGCTGGTAACATCGTATCCCCTTCTCATCCCCTCTTCTCCCTCACCCTCGCGACATAAAGTTGCTTACATTTAAATAACGTCCGTGAGCTTGCAGAATTTTTTCGCGCATGATCGATGACACGGGGCCCTCGGAGCCAGACGGAGATTGCGGTGCAAGATGCATACGAAATGCGATCTCTCGGGGACAATTTTCCTGGTAATCGATCGGCTCGCCCACGCCCAATTGCCATCACGTTAAACAGCGACGTTCGAGAAATATACGAGCTGACGAATGGTTCATCATGAAAATCTCTTTGTTCCTTATTAAGGCGACTTCCTGGACTCGCGAGATCGACGCGACTTTGGAGCAGCAGAAGATTCTTCCGGATTCACTCGACGTTTCAATTATCCGGAAGCCGAATCTCGCAACTCGTGTAATGATACGAATGCGCGAAACACAATGAGACATTAGGCGCGTAACAAGATTTCACCATCAATTATGTATCGCGGATGTGAATTAATTATATATATAATTATATATATATTAATAAATATATCTATATTAATATTATATAGTAATCAAGAATAGATATATAAATTGTTATATCATTAATTACACTGTAGTTTTCAGATACAAATCTGAATTACATGCCGTGTTTTCGAAATTATATAAGGTTGAATAAATGAATAAGAATAACCGCGAAATTAGAATGACGAGGCGCACGAAAATCGAGAAATTAGGACGACGTCGGATTTTTTTCGGTCGACCTAGCCTCGCCCCGGTCGAAATTTCGAAAGAAAGAAAGAAACGTGACGCAAAGAAAACGACCTGCGACCTCGCAGTGTCACGAAAGTCGGCTTTAGAATCGCGTTATTCGTTGCATCTCGAGTAGCTCATAATGAAGCCCGGTCACGTCCCTCTCGTAACTCGGTTTAACGAAACGTAACACACAAACTGAATCCTCGAACGAGCCGAGTACTGTCTGCCTTTGTTGCCTCCACACTTCCTTTTGCTACAATAAGTGTTTGCATCCGCGATAAATCTGCGCTCCAAAAATTTCAATAATCACGCGGGCCGAATTTAGAGCTTTAATTCTCAGTCAATCCTCTAAAATCTGTCTCGTAGTATAAAATAAAAATATATCACGCGAATCACCTATAAAAAATCGATCGTGATCGGAATAATCTTTTGTGTCTTTATTTTGTATTAATTTATTTTGTATTTTCTATTTAATTTGCATGAAAGCGATTGAGACACGTAGGAATCTCGACATAAAGACTCCTCTCGATAAACATGTTCTCGGTAACGACGAATGGAGTAGTTGTAGCAGTCTATGAGATACTTTGCGTACCAGAATGCATTTTTTTCGAGAGGACGCGTTCATTACGGACGCAATCACTTAATTCAACGCATTTAATAAACGATTCGATCGCGCGCGCGCGCGCTTGTCACGTAATCGAGGTAATTAATCGCATCGCCGGTTCTCTTTCTATCTCATAAACGAGCCGATTCGAGGTGCTTCGTTTTTTCTTACAACAGTCTCTCTTAAAGCGCGCGCATTCTTCAAAAAACTTCGTCCTTAATTAACGCGCGAGATATACTGAGAGTAAACTGAGTAAACTCTCGACATATTTGATTACCCGATATATGTTCGCAAAAAAATGATCGCCGCTCGTATTTTCTCTGTCATCGACGTTTCCTTAACGTGACATCGATTACCTTCCGAAAAATATGCGTAAAAATGTCTCAGTCGTGTGTAATAAAATATATACTTACAATTCGAATATCTTCTCGCTCGATTAGTTTCGAGCGAAGAGATAAAGCGTGACTGAATCAAATCGATCATTCTTTTTTTTTTTTCGTTTGCAACTGACATGCTTCCTGCAACATGCCATCTATATTTTACCGTTCTTGCGCAATCTTGTATAATACAACTTCTATAAAGGCCGCATGCGGCAGAGAGCCTTGACGTAATATCGATCGTGCGCACCCTTGCGAATTGTAACAGGTGTTCCCTCGCAGCGGGCGCTTCTGTCGGATGTTAGCACTTAAGTGCCCGCGACCCGCGCAAAAACGAAGGAAGGACGTGTGTCATTAAGTCGAATAAAAAAAAAAAAAAAAAAAGAAAAAAAAACGCCAACGGCTATTCATCTTATCCGAACAAAAAACATGGGCGCCCGCGACAATTCTCACGGACTTGTGTGTCGCGATGTCTCTCGTGGATTAAGACATTTCTGTATAGGATTAGAAACTTGGAGAATGCGGAGAAATATTTTTCCGCAATTAAGCGGAGTTTGAAAACACACATACACACGTGTGTCCCCGTTGCTGATGGAGAGACGCGGATCACCGAGGAGATTTCACGGGAGTTAACGGAGCAAATCTCCACGTCATTATCCGGCGTGGAGTACATTGTCCCCGCAAGAAATCATCCGCAGGGATAACGGTGCGTCTTCCGTCTTTGAAATGACGATTCTATTATTTTTTTGTCTTCTTCTTCTTTAGCACAATGCCGCGGGAGAGAAGAGAGAATCTCGGGCGCGAGATTTTTAACTGTGCGTGTTAGATACATCTCGCGCTCGTTAGGCGTGTCAATGAGCACCTGGTAATTAGACCGCTGATCCGCTTAACAATGTGTGACACTTTGTGAGCCGCCTCGCGTGCGTACGTGAGCCAACGATAATTAGTAGCGAAAGGCATCGGAAAAAAACAAACGACCTTATGGTCGCTTTACCCGTTTTCGTCGTCCAGCGTATGAATTCGTTCCTCGGAACGAACGCGGAATATAATTGAACGATGATTCATTGTAACATATATATCCGCGCGATTAAAATATGTGTCAACTATGACAATAATTTTTTATTTCTCGTAAAAAATATATATCGCCGGGCGAGTTTAAGCGTAAACGATCAATATTCATGTCTTCGTACTTTTATTGCGCGTAAGTCAATCCGAATGATAACTGCGAGAGTCCTCTCTCTTTCTCTTTTTCGTTCTCTCTCTCTTGTTTGTTCGAACTTTATTGCGTGCCTAATATGCCGGAGCACGCAAGAGTTTCGCACGCGCGGTCGAGTTGTTGCCCGCCGCCTCGCCCCTTTTCCCGACCACCGGAAGTTTCAATGAAGGCGAGAGACGGATCCTCATAAATCCGCCGACTAAAAAGGCGTCGGGCTCCGCAGGCGGCCCCTCCTCGCTAATTTTCTTCGCGCATTTAATTTTTTATTTTCCCCTCGAAAATATCTCGCGTTGCGAATCGCCGGTTTGCAAGGTTTTGCAAAGTATGTATTTTCCCTTTCCGTATTTAAAGAACAAACAGTCTCTCTTCTTTTGAAACTTTAGACCGCGCTTGAGATAGGTGAAAAAAAATATAATTATTTATTGTATAATTGCATATGTACAAACATCATCCGCCCATAATTCTAAGCAGAAGATGTGTCAAGATCAAAAGGAAAGAGATATTTCGACAAAGATTAAAATATAAGATGTTATTATTATACTATTCTTAATTACCTAGCCTTGTTTTAATTATCCTAATTAGTTGAATAAATAAACATTATGTTGAGAAGTGATTCGCGTGCTGTATCCGCTGTATGAATAAATGCGCACAAACGTACGATGCGTGATAATAATTGATAAATGTGTCGGTTGATAACGTATATCACGACGACGTGCACGTTTTATCTCGGCGTTATGGTAATAAACGTTGCTCGTGGTAATAAACGAGAACTCATTGGCCATTATATTCGCGACACGGGAAATACGCGCACTAATTCGCATTGCATTTTTTTAACTGCCTTAATAAATGCGATAGCCTCTTTTGAACTTTACAGTGCGTCAAATAATAAAAGTACTTAGCTATTTATTCGCTATAAAATACAGGGTGTATCAAAATAAGTGGGAAAAATTTTAGATGATTCTTTGTCAAAAAATAAGGGGGCTTTTTTTTTATAAACATATACTCTTATATCCCTCCCTGAGGAGTTACACTTTTCTAAAGAGGGAGGTAAAAATTAAGTTTTTATTTTTTTTCTCAAATTTCAGACAAATTAAAAAAATGAAACTTGGTGGATATTTTCCACTAATAAAAAGAATATTTATTAATATTTTTTTGATCTTCTTATATCTTTATATAAGGGGACGAAACTAACAACCTATTTAATTTTTAACTCCTCAGGGAGGGATATAAGAGTATATGTTTATATAAGAAACCCCCCTTAATTTTCGACAAAGAATCATCTCCTAAAATTTTTCCCACTTATTTAGATACACCCTGTATATACATGAAATATATTTAATTATACGAAATAATAAAAAAATATATATATAAATTTATTATTTCAAATAATTAATTCTTTGTTTAATCGGCCGCTAACGTTACGCAGAAGCGCGATGTTAATCTACGATTCGTAGGAATCAATTCGACGAAGTGATCGGCAAATTTCTTCGGGCGATAAGCGCGAATTGCTTTATTAAAGCAAAGTCGGACATCCGTCGCTTTTCATCGGATTTTTCAAGAAAGAGAGAGAGAGAGGCGATCGACCCCGGTCATGCGCGAGATTCATCAATGAACCGGCCTCGCGGCGGCAAACTGTTACCAGGAATTGCATCTCGCGCGTACGAAGAGGAGAGAAACGATCGATATACACATACATACATATACATACGTACGTGTATATATCACCGTCCGTTCATTAGACACGGCGGTGCAGGGCGCTCGATGAAATCGATTCATCGAGCTCTTAATGGGATATCCGAGAGCTCCACCCTAGATCGGACGTGCCCTAAGCTCGCTCTTTATGGCCTCCAGGAGGTGCCTGGTGCGTGCGTGCTGTTTGCGAACGCCGGAGAATCGATATTACGCGAATCGAATGCGCAAACAATATTTGTTAAAGCTGCTACGTACACACACACACTTGAGCGCAGTAAAATATTTTTCTCTTAGCTCATATTAATCGCGCTCGTTAGACGACGGAGAGCGCGAGCGCTTGAGGGATTTACGACGAGAACGAACGCTCTTATTGTAAGCGGTAAAAAGTTGATGGCGCAACGTCCCTGGATTCGCAATCGCGCGTGCGACTTTCTCTCTCCCTTTAAACGGGCGATATATTATTTTATATTCCGGATTGGATCGGCTATTTTCATTTCCTTACGCGAGACGTACTACGCATTTCCGGTAGATACGCTTTAAAGTCACGAGAACCCGGAACCGATATTATGTATATGTATATATATCGAGCAATTTATATCTGAAGGAAGGAGACGTCATTGCGACTATAAAATCAGCGATTCGTCGGATTGTCACCATTACGCAGATACAGGAAAGTCTCTGTCGCGTGTGATGTAACATCGTTTAACGATTATTACCTTCTCTGTGTGTTGCTCGTCATCACTGGTACTGCTGCTGCTGCTGCTGCTGCTGTTAGCGAAAGCGAGCACGTAAAACTGCGACAAGCACTAAAACGTGTCGCAATTAGTTAGACAGCACTTGGTTACGGACACGCCATTAGTTTTTGTACCTTTGCCGCGCGCGCTTCGCGATCTTCTTTATTGTTCAAAGTGTCTCACCGGAACAAATCGCGCACACGCGCGAGCGTGATGTTGAAATTTCGCGCGCACCATTTTCTCTTTTTCTCTTCTTCTCCGTGTCAGATAATGCAAACACGTAAATCGGTAAGGTAAAAAAAAAAAAAGCAGAGATGCAGTGGAGTTTGTATTGTTAGAATTATTAGACGGGAGAGCTATGGATGCTGCGACAAAAATAGACAATGTCGAGCCGAATAAAATATGATAATTGATGTCTTGCGCGAAACGATTTCATCGAGAGTTTCCGCCGGCTTTGTAGTTTCTACTGCGCAATAAAGTGAAAACGGCATTACTCACTATCCTCACAATGAAATATTGACGCTATAATAATAACGCAGTTCTGTAGACGTACGCTAATTGTATGCCATATTGCTCGGATGATTAGTTTCGGGGAGAAAAACAGAGAAAGAAGGAGAGATCACGTCGCTTCGTATATGACAGGATTCGTAGCTTCTGCCGGCTGTTGCTGCTCTTGGCCAACAAGTTGTCATCTTGCGACACCTAAAAGGCTTACTAATTGACCGAGAAGTGTGACGATACGCGACTAAAAAGGGGAGAAAAAAAAAAAGAAAAATATACGTGTAAACGCTCCAAAGTCTCACGTCGCAGCCTCCTGTCTCGCGGTGAAAGGATTAGGCGTTCGTTAAAGAACGCGCCGCAGCCAATTGCGCGAGTCCTTGGCGAGAAACCGCAAAACGATTTCGCGAGCGCGAGATTCGAAGGGAGAACGTTGATTTTCGATTCGCGACACCCACACACGTGGTTGTGTATATGCGATCAGGTCAGGGGAAAGGCGCGGTTATAAAAGTAGCCCCGCTGCTATTTCGCGCCGATTTTATCGCGATATTATTGCACGTGCCTATTATTAGCGCGCCGTAATATTCGCGCTCTCTCTCTCTCTCTCTCCCCTCAATCCCCCAAACACACATTCGTTCGCCCACACACGTTTATCATCCCCGTGGCGGTTTGTTGCTCGAATAAACAAGTCGTCGGCGAATTAAATCCGTAACGATATATATACATATAACCGTATCTACGAAATATCTACGCGCGACCGAGATTGCTCTCTCTCTCCAAGAACAGACGACCTGTTTGTAAGATGACCGAAGAAAGATATTCTGTCGTCGAGGGAGAAGAGATGCGCTTTAATTCGCCGAATGTACGATGATACATTAATTCGAATTTAAACAGTAATATTACTCTCCTCTGGTTTCGATCCTTCAACTTTCAAGAATTAGATGCGTCGATAAAATTCTCAAAGATCAGCTGTTTACTCGGATACTATGTTCTTTCATGGTTCATTATACTTTCTCATCATTTTGCATAAAACTGACAACAATAAAATCACGAATTATAAGATTAAAGATGATTATTCGTATAGTGAAAAAGGCTTTCAGTTCTGACGGAATAAGCAGCATTCCAGTACGCGGCACTCAACTTTAATCGGAATTTTATGATCGCTTCTACACAAATTTCACGGGCGAATGCACGAGCTATATTTTTCATCTTCGCAAGCTCTCTCTTTCTCTCTTTCTACTCGATAGAGCGTGCCCTCGGCGCAAACTGACCAGCTCTTGTCTATTCTTGAATCAACGGTGAACATTCCGCGGCTAGAAACGGCCGCAAAGGATAAGCCGCAGAGCCGCGGATCGCACAGCCGGATAACGGGAACGATGATTTTCTTTCTCATTAATGCATATACGCGCGCAATTTTCTTGAAAACCAGAGAAAATCTTGGAAAGTTCGGCGTCGCCGTCTAAAGTGCATAGAAAAGAGCTTAAAGATTACATATACTCTCTGTCTTACATTACATTGCAAAAATAAAATTAGACGGAATGAAAAAAAAAAAAAAAAAAAACCTAAATTATTTCATTTCATTTGTCGCGATTCCACGTCCGTTCCACCTAATTAATATTCGCCAACGTTTCCTGGGTGATGGATGCGCATGAGTAACGTTTGGCGGAGCGAGTCATCACGGCGGAATGCAAAACGGAGCATCAGGATCGTCCCGGGGCCGCTTCGGGAACACATGGGGACACCGCAATTAACGGCAACTCGTCGTGCAAATTCTCGAATTTGCACCGCCGGCCGGCTACTTCTTCATCGCGCGCGCCGACTTTTCCGACGACGACGGATATAGCTGTTCCGTTTCGAGCGTGAACTAGTACGGTGTGAGGCCGGCTTTAGAAGGCGCCCGAAAGTGCGTGGCTGCCGGCCAAGAAGGCCCCCTTGGACGCCGGCCAAGGAATCTCTCGCGTGCATTTTTCCATTCATAACCGCGAAATCTATATTTGGCCGCGACATATCGCGTGAATTCGTGGCGCGGCGTTATTTTTGGAGGAAATGAACCCTCAATGCGCTGCTCATTAACCCATTCGCCGGCCAATTGCCTTTCTCGGTCGGTGGCTCGATCTTATACATTTCGCGCACCATATAATAACTATATATTTTCCCTCTTCCCTAAATGCGGAGAATCGATTGCTTTCGCAAACTTGTTTTGTCATTTTACAGCGGAATTGTGGTGAAAGACGATTGAAATATTATTAATAAAAATAATAAAAGAAATACAGGAAGGAAAATATTATTAAAACATTTATTTCGTAATAAACGAGATGCGCTTCGAAGCGTTTCAACTTTTACAGAAAAATTAAAAAAAAAATAAAAAGAAAGACTGCGCAAAGTCGAGGATAACCGAGGATAAATATCGCGTCCAAGTCTCTTGAACCGCATAAAAGTCTACGATCTTTCTGTTTGTATATATTTGGTATGTGCATACAATATCGCGGTGCGACGCATATGGTTTAAAAGAATTCCGTCGCACGTCTGGACTTTGATGCGCGGCCGTCGATAGAAAGAAAAGTGCGCGACGTGTATTTTCGCAAAATGCAAAGGCAGACTGACTGATGCTGCTGCATCTGGCCGGCTTCCAAAGTATATCGAAGCTGTCGAAGGCTTATTTTTCTCGGCGCGTTCCGTGAATGGCCGCGCGAAAAATAAACGCCGCGTTCGCTCTCGCGGGTCAATGAATCGAAAACGCCGTGGAGGGTATCTGACTGAACGATGATGATTCACTGCTAACCGAGGCTGATGCCGTCTCGAATAAAGCGGTATTCCTATTCCTATTCGAGCTAATAAAACTGTGCATCATCTTGTGCAACTATATAACGCTTTATCTGAAAATATCGCTTCGCTATGCGACAAGTTTCCGCATCTCGTGATAAAAACTCGGGGAATTTTGCCTCTATAATGGCAAGCCTTTAGCTGAAATTACATCGTTGTAGCACAATAGCATTCGCGTATCATTCGCGCACAAAATTATCTTATCGGTTCGAAAACACCGCGATATCAGGATAAATCATCCTCGGTTCGGGTGATGCGTAATCGTCGGTCTTTATCTCGCAATACGAGGCAGGATCGATAAGATGCTGAAGGTCGTGCGAAAACGTGCGATTACAGCGATTATTGTAAACGCGAAATATCTAGTAACGCGATGATTGAAGATACATACATCGCATAGGTATAAAATATCTGACAAATTTTATAATGGAGGCGCGAAACCGCATAAAATCGACAGGTATTTATCGGTCGATGATGAATTGAGCGATTAACGTAAATTTACGAAAGCCGAAGTAAATTGGATTGTATAACTGCCATCATCGTTATGCGAGCCACGTGAGAAGGAGACACAGGGGGAATCGAGAGATGCTATGGAAACCCTGGCGAGAGCCTAGAGGGATATCTGTGTAACATCGCCGCCGGAACATTATTAATACAACTCGCTTACCTTGGCTCACCCATATCGATCACGCCCGATAATCGATAAACACGTATATCTCGTTGTATACCTACGCGCGAGCGAGTGCAGTGTGCAAATTGCAAATCTTCGTCGCCAAATAGGAAAAACTGGTTGTCACTTGGCGCGTCTGTGTATTATAAACGCGCGACGAAACTCTCATCGTCGTCCCCTTCGGCTACTCTTTGCCGATCAAGACGAAATTATTCGTCGCGCTTGTCAGGTTTTTTTTCTTTCTTTTTCTTCTGTACGGCGGACCGACACGCAACGAGTTCGATACAATGAGATGACGTATAGCGAAAGTTAAAGAGGGATTTATTTCTGATCATTGCTACAATGAGACTTTGAGCCGCGATAAACAAGTTATTTTTGGCACCAAAGAGATTACATTTAATATTTAAACGGCATCGATCTCAATTGCGTTTTTTATGGACTCCGGAGTCGCCGTCGAGAACCCGGTTATTCTCGGACCCCAAATTCCACTTCCCCCGTCCGAGGAGAAATATTAGCTCAATTACGTGTCTTTTTTTACGAAACGTCGTTTCCGTTTTATGAATGGAACGCCCAAGGATTATTTTTAGTCCCCGAGAAAATTGTAATGCAGGATATCTCTGTGGATATTCCTCTCATCGTAATGCGAAACGTCACATTGTCCTCGAGGTAAGCAACGACGAAATACGAAGAGAGAGACTATTTCCGTACAGACATCCCTCTCGCACGTCGTCGCGTACGAAAATATTTCGTGGGACGGAAACGTCCCATTGGCGCCTGCTTAATTTCGTCGGCATTCCATCGTCACGCGTTGTGTTTCGTTGAAGGCGCTACAGAGCATCATCGTTTTGTGCACGTGTTCGCGCGGGTATCATCGACTTTTTTAATGGGATGCGTCGCGTCGTCGATTTACCACTCGTCCCTTTCCTCCCCTTCCTATTAACCATCCCAAAAAAAATACACGAAACGAACACGGCGCTCATGATGACGATTTAAATGGAATTTAGAAACATCCGGGGGAGAGTGAGAGGCGCGTGGGATTAGATGAATCATCGAGGAGTGTGTGGCTCTCGATACGTGCCCGATCTATTTTCATTTCTTCCACCGCAGTGTCAGGTGACATAACGGCGTGTGGATAGTAAAGCAAGACTTGATTTCGAATAGTCTTTCTCTCTCTCGGAATTTATGCGCAAAAATTGAAAAACGAGACAATTATTTTCGCACATTTTATTTTACAATCTCTAATCATGCGAAACACAAGAGACGTATATTTCTTACACTTTGTACGACCAATTAGACATGAGCAAACGCCATCCACATGAGTGATTTTGTCTCGTTTCTCAATTTTCGTCGGTAAAGTGTATGATACATCGTGGCATGCAATGATATACGGAATCGTAATTATGTTCACAAGATTCAGAGACGGGCGAAAAATTTATATCTATCTGTAAAACGTGCCACATTCGCCGCAAAGTGTACGTGTCGCGCTGTCGGCACGTAAGAATCTTACGCTAATCAGTCGTTTGGCAGAGAGTGCGACAAACGTAAACGTTTACATAACGATTTAGGTCGATCGTGCGGGCCGCATAGCCCCGTAGCTGAGAAATTGCCAGAGACGCCCGAAATGTCGTCGCTCTCTTTGCCAGAGAATCTCTTTCTCTCCCGCGCTGTCCCGAAAGTGCAGCGTCCGTCGCAGATTTGGCGCGATAAAGATGCAAGACCGGCGGTATTTGGAGATTCGCGGATGTTTTTTGGCGAGAAAGCGACGGAGATTTTTTTCGCCTCTTAATATTTTCACCGATAAAAACACTTGGACTTTCTTTTTCATTTCGACGCTCGCTCCTCGTAAAAATGATCTTCATCGCGCCGAATCGCTAATTCCTTCGCAATTTAATCGCGATTTAATTCGGCGTTGAATTGTATTGCTTTAAAAGCTACCTCAGGTAAGTTCACTCTCTTTGTAAGTGCGCGCTGTTCCAAGACGCGCAGAAAAAAAAAACGAGATAAGAATTATTTACACGAACGACAATCTCCGCCCGTTATCTCTCCTCGTGTACCTTGCTTGTTATTTTTAACGTCTGAAGAGATATACCGAAGAAGCGAATCGTGTGCAGAATCTCGCTCGCGTTTTCGATGGTTACTCTCCAATATCGGGGTCGTAAAAAAAATTGTGCGCTAACGGGAAATTTAGCACCGCTGATAAAACCGCGACATTATTACGGGCAATGAATTGTCAAAAATATTCTTGCCAAAATATTCATTCGCGATAATTTTTAAATTCATGTTTAAAGTAAAACGAAAAAATTATACTGTATATAATATACAGTTAAACATTATGTACACATGATGGAAAAATTATAATATTATAAGAATTATAAATATTATAAAAATTAAAATTATATTATATTTCGAAGAGGGGAATCGTCCAAGAGAATTTATATCCTTTGACGCATTCGTCTCGTTAAGTCCGCATTTACCATATAAACACTTGAATGTTTGAAAACTTACCTTGATGTCGAGATGAGCTACGTTGAAGGAATGCAGAAAGGCTATCCCGTCCAAAATCTGCTTCAGCAATCTGGCGACCTGCCGCTCTTCCGGAACTTCGTCTCGGTCGAGTATCATTTGTAACTCGCCGCCAGGAGCCCTGTCACAATAAACATATATCTGAACATCGTGCACAGTATATACATTTTTCGCGTGCATATTTTTTCTTCGCGCGATACGAGACACGCGGCTGATTCTACAAAAATTTATTCAAATAAATTCAGCGCATTACGCGCGTCAGAACGAATCAATGCAATTTGTAATTTTACGATTGATGCACGCGATGCACGCACGTTTAAATCACGGAGCTTGTGTTCCGTCCTACTTTTTAAATAATTAGCAGAGATATTACGAAATGTAGAAAGTTACACGCTACGCCATCGTAGTCAGGAGCCGCCCCTTGCCATTCAGTTTTTTTATTCTCTCTCTTCGTCGCGCGATGCAAATAATCGAAACGTAATAATATATATATCTCTCTCTCTCTCTTGTGTTTTATCGCGTGGAAGAATAAAGAAAAAAACGCGAGAGTTCTTTCATTCGAAGACTATGATTTACGATGATGCGATCGGAAATGTAGGCGGAGACGCGAAACGTCCTTGTACTTACAGTTCGAGGACGAGCACCATCTCGGTGTTGGTCTCAAAGACCTGATGCAGGGAGACGAGACGAGAACAATGGGCCGCGGCATCCAGTACAGCGACCTCGTGAAGCGCTTCCGCTCTGAGCTCCTGGGCCCGCCGTCGTTTCCTCAGGAACTTGGCGGCCCACTGCCTGCCGCTGGACCTCTCGCGGCATCTTCTCACCGTCGCGTATTTACCTCTGCAAAACAAACAAAAATATAAATTTTAACATAACATCGCATATACACGCATACATGTATGTCGTAAAACAGAGAATAATATTTTCATTAATATCAGAAGAATTAAAATTCGAAATCATCGAGCAATAAAATACTTGTAAATCGAGATTGCCTTCATTGCGGCACGCGCGAATCCGTTCATTGAAACGTTGATTGCGAATCACGAACGTTTTATTTCGTCGAGAGAATAATTGAATTTCATAATTTTTCAGGCGTAATCGTGACTCTATGAACGATCGGCGTGTGGCAGCGCGCGCTGTCGCTAATTACTGTCATTTGCGTTTCTATGGGCGACACATACAGTCTAATGAAGACATTGAGAGACACAATAATAATATCACACGAGGAATTAAATCGCGCACACACATAAAACGATCGGTCGCTTTCACTCTCTTTCCATTAATATAATGCGCTTCGTTTCTTCCCTCGTATACTTTCCCGATTACTAGGAGCGTCAAGTGTGATTTTCTTCACAGAAAAATGTCATATATTATATTTATATGTAAGACGAAGATTGCAATGCGTAATGTATTAAAACTTTCAACTTTTTCCGCTGTAGATCGGATGACAAATTGCGACCGCGAATTGGAATCCGAGATTGAATCGCGGAATTGAACGCTTCCAGGGAGTAATGTAACGGAGAGATTGCAATTGATTGCGATATATTGAATCCTGCGATGTGATTGCAAAACCTTTCCAATTATGCGGAGACCGAGAACGTCCTACATACGCGAGCGTGGCGCATGTTAAGGTATATAATATCGGAACATTCGCAGGGTTAAATCATCGCGGCGAGAATGCAATGTGCATCGGTAGGTATAGACGTGGATTTTTCACCCAACGATATCCCCGGGTGTAATAATACGAACGGATGTAATAATACCGTTATCAGAGGCTTAACGTCACGTCGATATTGTGCAAGCCTTCGAGAGTTATGTATGATTCGCGTAAGCAAGCGAGCAAACACGCATGCACGCTTAAAATTATTGTATTTAAGCCCCTCTTTCCCTTTTAGATTGCAATGGAATCTCAAACAGTCTCTCTTCGTGTCTTCCTCCGATCTCTCCATTTTTTTCTAAGCTTCTAGAGCGAAAGAATATCGATTTATGTTCAGTATTAACACGAAAACCGCGTTTTTGGTGAGTTCCCTCTTCACATTATTTTCTCCAACTTTCGCGATTGTTAATACCTGACTTTTCCAACTATTTTCGTCATCTTTTAACGAGTGGAATTTATAAAAGACTTACCAAAGACGTGATTTTTGTTAATCGATCTACTGAGGATGATTGAGAAGAAGGATCGAAACATTCAAATTAAATAAAGAAAATTTCACAAGCTTGTTAATTTCTGCGTTTAATTTTTACACCTGACTCTTATTAACCCGTTTATCTAAATTTGTATTTATATATTAGAACCTTTTCGTTTTATTACAAAAAAATTCATAAAACACGAGATGTTTACGTTGATATGAGAACACACACGTACGCGTCAATATCGTTGAACGAGGGAAGTTTCATCGCGAGCGAGAAAATTACTTCGCTGTAATCCGACGATCTAATCTAAACAGTCGCTAGAAAGCGAACTCGCAAAGGGGCAATGCACGTAGTTAGAACCGCGGGCCTAAATTCGAGCAGCGTTAGTAGTGAAAGCACGCGTTTACGTTTATTGCGTAAAAGGTTGTCCCATGAGGAAGTGCGACGCGCACTTCGGAAGCGAAGCTCTTTGCTTGCACAGGTAATGAGAGAGCGTCACGTTTCCTGATCTCGTCTCGTTCGATGAAAGATTATTTGTACAAACACAGTACAAAAACAGCTCGGCTTTAAAATATCTCAAAATGTGACGCTTGTTTGTATATATATTTATTCTTTGTAAAGTCCGCGCGTAGCTATAAGGAAAAAGGCATCGATGACGTGCGATCGGAAGGGAAATCAATGCGCAATAGCAGAAATGGAGAACGCATGACGAAAGGCAGAATGTTTACGTAGGAAGCGACGTCGAACGTCATTTATTACGTCCGAAGATGGGAAAGCCTGAGGGAGAGGGGAACACACGGGAAAATATCTTTCGGATGTCGTCCATTAAAGGCGCGACGCGTCCGTAGGATCTCCCGGTAAGAGACGGCCACCAGTCAAGAGATAGATACGGCACGAAAGGACCGCCCGACAGGCGTCAAAGTAAGCATCATTAGTGGCCATTGTCCACCCGGCGATATCCCGCGGAGAACGCCACGGGAATGAGATGGAAGCCGCGTCAGTATTTCTCGGCTCGTCCTCTCGGTGGTCCTTTTACCCGCATGACGCCATCGTATACGACTTGGAGAAATTAATTATAGTCGATAAAACAAATTGTGCAACTCTGTGGCAAAAGTATTTTCAAAATCCGCATATTTAAAACGCGAAGCATTCGTATAAAAATATTCAACCGTATCTTTACTGCACATGGAAAAAAATATTAGTTACCATATCTAAATTTTTTTTTATTATTACAGCTAAAATTTGATAACTAATTTCAGATATAATATATAGGGATGCCTAAAATTTAACTATGGTAATTGATTTTTTTTCTATGCGAGGCTTTATCAAAGGTTGTCATCGAGACACAAAGGCCAGAGAGTGATAATCAACGATTTCGCAATTATTATTGCAGGTGAGAACCACTGGTTGCCTCGAAATGTAGGTTGGCAAATGCGAACGCGACTGAGAGCGAGTGATCGCGGGCGTTTTCTATCGAGGCGAATCGTTATCTACGTTCTAATTGCAGGCTGTTACGGAGGCAAACCTATCTGACGTGTCTCTCTCCCTCGCTGAACAAAGAGAATGAGGAGGAAGGACACACGTGCCGTGACGTAGGCCGGTTTGACACGATCGCGTTTTAACCGAACACGTATAGGATCGGGTTAACGATCGCGCCTCGCGATTTCGATTGCAATTAGCGATCTAATCTCTGACAGACGTCGCCACCGCGCAAATCCTTCCGTTCCGCTCGGCGAGCTTCTCCGCTCGAAGGGAGGCATTGATCTTCGTTATCCGCAACTCGCGTGCATTCTCAACACACTCTTACACACAAAAGCAATTTAATATTAAGAGGAATGTAATTACGGCAGAATTTTTTTTTTTTTTAAGAGAGTAGTTGAAACGGGAAACACGATATCTGGATGTTGTCGTGTTCCATCGGAGAGAAGATATTGCGTAGATCGTATCGATTTCATCGAAAGATCGTACTCGTTAAAAAGTGTCTATACCAGTTTCCCAGAGTAGTTATACGCGTTTTATCGGGAAAACACGTTCGGGTACCGTTATATCCGGCCGGGTCGCTATCGTTAATTCCTCGCACGTCGCAGAGGCGTAATCGCAGATTACGCGACGCGAAAACAGAGTCGCTAAACTGCCGTGCGTGACGACCGGCCTTGGATCCTCTCACAGCAAAGCAAGTGGAGGCGGGAAGGGAGGAAAGTACCGGTGTGAGGGGGTGGGCGAGAGATTCGCTTCCGCGAAAGCCATCGTCATCGACGAAATGATGATAAGCCGTGGCTAACATCAAAATATCATCGCGGAGCGACATAGGATAAGAAGCCGTTCCGAGAAGAGAAGAAGAGAAGAGGCGCTCTTACTTATAATGGCGCAACTGTAAATCGCGATGTTGACAACAAACGACGACGGTATTATTATCGCAATAGTGTCGCGTTGCTAATGCCCTATCGCACTTGGAGATTAGCGCGCCGAGTGGAATAGTATAAACATAAACCACCGATTATTATGATCTCTCGTTCGCCGAGGAGATGAACTTCTCTGAACCCCCTCGAATTCCCCGCATGAACGAAGGCGGAATCTTCTTCTCTCCGCGACTCTCATTCGTCCAAGCAATCAAATCGAGAAACGGCGAAGGAAATTGTCGTCGTGAAAACATATCTCGATAATATAATTTCGCCGACAGAGAGAAAGAGAGAGATAAGTCCTGTCGTTCACTTCTGCCGATATACGTTCATCATCGCCACGTGTGTTATTATATATATTTATTCTCGAGATCACATTTTATGGTTCATTAGGTTTTACAGGAGTCGCAATTTAATGCGTTTCTGTGTTTGTGCAGAAATTCGAATTTATTTGCACGCGATTTATTTGCACAATTATCTGCCATTCGATCTAATTTTACGTCTGCTATATTATTTGAGAGCTGTAAAATCTATCTTACGAGGTTTGATTTACGTATTCTTTTTTTAACGATTCGACAGGTGTGTCTCTTTAAAATATAGCTTAAATTATCGCATCTTTTTTTCCATAGGATGGACACATCTGCTATCGCACGCGCGTTTAATCTAAGAGAGGTCGAGCTTGTTGCATAAATTTCGAAGTCACGATTTCGATCCTACCACCTGTCTGTTGCAGCTGCCGTCTATCTGTCTGTCTATCGTGGATTTTGTTGCTCGCAATATCACCCTCGCAGACGCGCAGGTGTCGGCCGAAACTTTAAATGGTGTTATTACTAAAATGCGCGTTTATAGTAAATATTGCTCTTAAAATGATAAGAGCAGCGCTTCCGAAAAAAGACTTATCACGTGACATTAATGAGAAAAATATTGTCCAAGTTTTATTTATGGTTCTATATTTCATTAACGGATGATTAATTCGTATCAACCAAAGTGTCGCAATCGATCAATTTGCACCGCAATAATATATGATTTAACATGGAAATTGAAAAACGATTTGTCTCTTTCTTACGAGCTTATCGGTCTCTCGCGAAAACGTCGTCATTGCGTTGCCTTCGCCGACTTTGAGCCGAATGGAACATAATGACGAGATGCGATGCGGTAATAAAGTCCTTTGTCGCCGCCATGCATAGAAAACTGATCGTCGACTTGAAGAGACTTATGAATTTCGCAAATAATTGCTGGCAAAAAATTCAACTATGTTGAAATTGTTTCAAGATTACGCGAAAAGGCTAAATGACAGAAAGAGAGTTCTAATTGCTAATATCGCACAATAAATTCAACGTAATGTAGTTGGGTTTTGATGGGCCGAAAGATTCTTAAAAAAATAATTGTACGACTTCAATTAGCCATTTATATGCACCCTTTCCCCTTCAAATATCCTGCAGATGCAATTTAACGGCAGACTGCAACCGAACCGAGGGCCTCGATAATATCGACCATTCGTGTCATTAATAGGGTCAACGCTTTAAGCCGCACGACCGAGATTAAGATTGCATCTCGTTGCGGCGGCCAATAACCCGGTTAAACATCACGAGATTACATTCGCGTGCGAATAATAACGCCTGGCTGGTGTTAAGTGCCAATCTATTAGTTGGCGAATTACTTTATTGCCGTCAGAGTGTTGAGCGTAATTCGATGTTAATATATCCGCGCGGATATTTTGCCCTTTACGTAACCAACGAACAATATGGCAAATGAAAAAAAAAATCAGCTCGAATTATTATTGCGTGCTTTCAAAATGTCTTGACTTACGGAAGACTTATAATCACAGTCAATTCGAAACTGTTTATTAGCATGCATCGTGCATGAATCTCAGACAGACGATCTCTAGGAGAGGCTCTTTCTCATTAAGCCTGCCTCGCGAGTGAAAAGTCGTGATCTATTACAGGCGTGGGCACGACTCGAAAGGTTAACCCGATTTCTTTCCGCGGCATCTCTCTCCCGAGGGAGGCAAACTCGTCGCGGATACCCCCCTTCCCCTCTTCTCTCTCTCTCTCTCGCCGTCATTAACCTCCGCCTGGTTCTCCATACGCGACTATACTCTCGGACGGAGAAATCCGAGGAAAGTCACGGTCATGACAGGCTGAAGAATGCGCGCGAGGAATCGCGAGAGTACGTGCGGACGCACGGACGGACGGGTCGAGAGGTTTCCATCTCGATCACGCCTGCCAAGGTCAGGACTAAATACAGGCGTCATTAACCTTGATCAAGTATTCGCTTTTGTACCATCCGCGGAGAAAAAAAATACCATTCATGAAGGATCTTCTTTGGAGTCGCTTGTTTTTTTTCCGAGAATCGCCGAAAATTTCGATGCGACGCGATCGTCTCCATTTGTCATCTCTGATGAAGCGCAATATTGTTGTTATTAGGCCGCGGCGTATTATGTACGTGTCGTCGAGAGAGCGAGTTGGTTAATGGGAAAAACTACATTACTTTCCGCTACAGCGAACATTTCATTCCGAGGAATGCGTTTCAATCAACCAGGCCGTATACCGCAGATCTTATCGAGGACGTGTGCTTCCCGAGAGCGCGGTGTTTTCTTATGTCACGAGTGTGTCGAGCGCTCTGCTTCGAACGCGAGATATTCCCGCGGGGTTCTGCCCGATGCGGGAATTAATGCACTCGTGTGTGTATGAATATGTGTGTGTGGGGCTCGCCTGTTCTATCTGCTTGCGATATTACTTTGCATTTCCGCGGAGAAATCGGAGGTAGCGGCCGTACATGCGCCATTTCTTGTTTAAAATAACGAAGTATCTCACCTCGCGCACAATTTAAAGTATATTTTGTTAATTTTATGTGCGCAAAAAAAAACATTTAAATTTAAATGGGCTAGAAAGAGCTGGATGCTAGTGCGTCGGTTTCAAGGAAAAATTAATGTTCATTGAAATTGATTAATTATACACAGGACACAAATTTTTCTTGGTACGATACCAAATAATTCAATAAGTCGCAATACAAAATTTTATTTTAATAAGTCCCTCTGAGACAGAGAGGTTTATCAAAAATATTATTTCGAATTGAGATTTATTTAATTATTTGGTATCGTGTCAGAAAAAATATGTTGTACCTTGTGATGCCCTACGTCCGGCTCTTTCTATCCCGTTGAAATTTAAATATATGCATCTCACATTGAGAGCCTTACTAAAGCCTTATTGTTTGTTGTTAAAAAAGAAAAACAATACCGTTCAGTTTTGCAAATCATTTCGCGATGATATAGTAATGACGCAGGTAATACCAAGTTACTTGCCGTATAATTAACAGACTCGATATAGATAATGCGGGAAAGCTAGCTCTCATCGAGATAAACCCCATCTCTTCCTCGTCGCGCATCTCGTCTTCCCATTCCGATCCGATCCGATCCGATCAAAGCGCGACTGCTCATTAATCGTTGGAGGAGGGTGGTTATTACGATTCCTAGCATTCCGCGGACCCTCGCGAACACATATTCCACGAGGAATGCGTTATCGAGGAGCTCGCTCGATTTCGCGACTCCCAGGCGGGCGCGTATCACCGGAGCGAAATTAACGACGGGAAGCCATCAGGTATACGCGGACTACCGTGCTATCTCTCTTCAAGAACCAGAAGGAGAGGAGAGAGGAAGGAGCGAATCGAAAAAATTCACCGCCGCGGATCAAAGATCGCGCGACGCGCGAGAGACGCGGCGCGGAACGAGCGGTGCTCAATAGTCTGTAAAGTCTTTAATTTAGCAGATACCCCTCTCTCTTCGATTCGTGCCGATCGCGGACCAACCGGCGGTCGCTTAAAGACCAGCATGTAGCTCTCTAATGGCACTCGTGATCCTTCACGACCGCTTTTCACGAGCGCGTAGCTACGAAACGCCCCCTCATCTCCTGCATTTGCCTCTTCGCGCATGAGGAACCGAGAAGCGTTTGAAGTCCGGAGGCTTTAAAAAGGGGAGAGACCCAGCCCCTCTCTCTTTCTCTTTTAAGAATGACCCCCGGCTAAAAGCAAAACATCATCTCGCGCGACTACCGCGCGGCTTCTTCTCTTCGTCTATCATTACCGCCGCCGGCTCACTTGCCGATCGGCGTTCGCCATGGCATTTTGCATTTTCTAACGGCACTTCACCCCGACCCGACTCGAAATATCAGTTTAGATTTCATTAAAATTCGTAATATGCGCTCTCTCGCAGAGAATCGCAATTACACAATTTTTTGAGTAAGCAACCTATAGCGCGCGCGAGCGAGCCAGAGATCTGCAAAGATCATCAGAGTCGCGAGATCTCGCCTAACATCCTAGAGAAGTCAGCAGCGCACGAATCGCATTAGATCCGGATTGCGACGGGCAGCAGATTTGCTCCGGGACAAAACTGGATTGGAGAAGGGAGGAGGAAGGGATCAAGAAACAGGACGCTAATTCCCCGGATCGCTCGCAAGTTTCTACAGAGAGTTTCTATCTCGCGTATAGCAAGAGTCGCAACATCATTCCGCGGGCCACTATATTTACCGCACACCTACCCAGATTTTTCACGACATCCCCGCGCGGCTTCCGTAAGAAGCGAAGATGGATCTCCCGGCTAACTGGCCCTTTTTGCGACATTAACATCATCAAGCGTAGCTGCGCGGAGGCAAGAAGCGGCCTCTTCGAGGAGGTCCGATCCGCTCGCGCGCGCAAAAGCGACGCGCGCTTACGATCCTCGAGAATCGCTGCTCTTTCCCGAGAACGGAAGGGAAGTCGAGAGAAGAGAGGAGTCTCTTCGCGGAGGGCCCAATTTTACGCACCAGGAATCAGAAGTCGACCGGACCGCTGGAGAGGCCAAGGATCTAGCGATGGCACTGTACCGAACACTGCTCTGTTGTTCTCTCTTTTCTCTTTCCCTCTCCTCCCGTTCTCTTCCTTCCGCGAAAACCATCGCGTCAGCGACTGCTCCGCGAACCACGAAGAGGAACTCGACCTCGGAGGAAGCCCCCGATCCGTTCCGTCGTCGTGCTTCCACGATCAAAGAGATTCACGGCTCTGGCTCTTCCTGTCTCGCGATTATCTTTGAGACGCGAGAATCGCGCGACAAATTGATCGCGTCACATGATCCTACCGATCGTATTATTCGAATTTATTAACGCGCGGAACGAAGAGAGTTTCGAGCGGATACGAATATCGAAACTCTCGCCCGACTTTCCGATCCCATCGATTCTGTTTTTTTTTTTTTTTTTCTCTTTATTTCCTGTTTTTATTTTCTTCGCGGCGCCGACCTAAATCGCTCCAGATCGATCTTCCTGTCCTGGGTGAGGGAATCGGGACCGGACCCTTAATCGCTTACTTTCGTTCTGTCGTTCTGTGTCCGGCTACGCGAGTACCTTAATATTTAGTGACACAACAATACTTTCACGATATTTGCTTCTCTTAAAGAAGCGAGTACGATGGTTATTATTCGCGAGTACCGTTCCTCGCCAATATTTTTCGTGTCAGCACAGATCTTAGGCCCCTGTCGCGACGTTAATTTAATCGTTCTTAAAGAATAATTGAATATTTAAAATTGACGCTTGAGATTGATATATTTGTGGGAGAAAAATCTCTCATCTCGATTAGAATATTCTCGTCCGAGAGAGTACAATCAATCGACATATGATTCGACTACTCCAAAAAGTACACAGGACCCTTTCTGTTCGCGTAAACGGAAGCGTTTCGACAACGACTTAACGCGGTAGTCCCGTGTGGATGCTGTAGAAAGTACATACTTTCTCCGTGGCGTCTTCTCTCGCGGGTGCTTTGTATAGGTGCGTATGACTCGAGAGACGCGAATATTAAAGCGCTTCTCGGGAGAGATTATGTCGCTATGCTTACACACACATATACACATATGAATATACACGCATACAAATGTGCCACAGGTGCAACAGCAGCTATATATATGTACACGACAAGCGCTCTCGCTATCTCGCACAGGATCTCCTCCTCTCTCGCCTTTCTTTCGCGATCCTAACATCGCGGGGACAAAAATCAGCTCGGACAGTTTCCTGGGAACGTTAGCCGATTAAATTGTAATTTTATTTCTATTCAAGTATAATTAAGGTGCAAGAAAGTATATGTATAAATAAATATACATATATATATATATCATCGTAGAAACTCGGACGTGTCTTCGGGCGTTAAGAATTATAGAGCGCAGCAACACATGCCCGACACAATTCGAGATTTTATCTGATGGCTCGAAAGCACGCACATCGTGTTATTGCTTTACTGCTATTCGATTAAATTCAAACTAAAGTCAAACTAAAAATTCGATTCGCCACGACATTCGGGATTCGACGTGATATATTCATTAAATAATTAAGTATCGCATTTCTCTCACCATTGTACATTATTACAATGCTATTTGTCCGATCCGGAGATTTGTCGGGTCCTAATTAATGCTACGCGTTTCTCGCTCTCGCCCGTACATATATATGGTTTCGACCGGGAAGGAAAGTCCCGTTCCCACGAGCGCGGATTTACGGAGCGTGGCGCGTCGCTCAAATCTCCACGAGCGGGCCCATTAAAACTGCGTGCAACCACGTACGCGGCGTCAGGCAAGCGGAGGCCCGTGAGCGCGGTGTGTTGCCCCGCGCACCAGGAAATCGACGTCGAGGCCGGCGTCATCGTCCGCGTCGTTCTTTACGGCGCATCCATTAGACCTACTCCTAACTACCTAAACACGTCGGACGGTCTGACGACCCCGCTCATACGTAACGACCAGGACCAACTCTTCCTTTCCCCTCCTCCTTCAGGATTCGCTTCCTCTCCTTCTAAGCAACGCTTTCGCTTCGTCTTCTCTCTCTCTCTCTTTCTCGCGCGCGCTTCTGTCCTCTACATCCTCGCGCTGCTGCTCCTGACTTCTTCGAGGGTCATCGACATTTGCGCACCGGGCGACATTGTACGCGACCGCTGTGTTTTCTCGGTTCGTCGCAGTTAAGGAGCGCGCTTTGCGGTGCGCGCGAGATTGCGCGGAATAATGGCGCGCAGCTTCTAATCGCAGAGAAACGAGCGTGTAAAATAAATTGTATAAATAGATAAGTTACGTCATGCGCGCGCCCCGAGATTATTGCCGGCTTATATACGCGAACTCACGATTTAACGAGGCTGCCATCGCGGGATGTCACGATTCTTAACGCCTAGCATTCATTAATATTTCCGTACCGCGGAAATATTGCGCTCGATACGAAGCCCTCGCGCCTAATAACGCCGTAGCGAGCCGCGGGACACATTGTTACACGGATCCTCGTTATCGAACGCGCGTCTCTCGCTGAGAAAACAGCCCCGCCTCTCTCTCTTTCTCTCTCTCTCTCTCGCTCTATTCCTTCTACGCGAGACTCGCAATTTCCGCGTCAGCCTCCTTCAGCGAGCAGCTCTCAGCCTGGAGCAGCGAGTAGTCGATGGAGAAGAGTTTACCTCATTACATAGTCCGTAACGCGGAAACCGGAGCGACTTACTCCCTGGCCGCCATTAATTACGCCCGACTGCGGCGGTAATTAAAGAAATTAGCGGATACCTAGGAGCACGGAGAGGAGCGACGTCGCCATCTCATCTGGCTCTTCTCTTCCCTTCCTCCTCTTTTCCTGCTCCTTGCTATCTATCTCGCGAATGCAAATTCATTGTGCAACGAGTGCAACGACGCGCTAGCGTCGCTAGCAACGGTGAAATTCGTTCCAGTTGCGTTCAGCCTGCTCGTTAGACGATTGCACAACGTTGCGCAATCGTTCTCCTCATCGTCTCTCCTCATTTTCTTTTTTTTTTCTTTTTTTTTCTTACTTTTTCTCAATCCTAAGCGTACCCTGGCGCCCGAGCTCTCGTTCTTCTTATTCGATTAATTTAATCTATAAATAGTTAACGACCGCTCGCGTTTACGACTTCTCTTGGAGCGTGATTTTCGCATTTTTCAAAAGTTGGAAATAAAATATAAAACCTTATATTTGCACCTTTGCACGCTACGGTTGGTAGCAATTATTATGGTTTATTATATTATAATTTATCGCTACAGTCTGAAGAGAGAGAGAGAGAGACAAAGGAGTCGATACAAGGCACATGGCATTTTGCCGCATCCTCGTTTCTTGGCGTTCGATGATTCGTTCTGGATTCTTTACGGCGAGCATTACCCTAATTGGCATCGTTCAAGCGGCGATTAGCCGTAATTCTCACGATTGCTGGCGCGCGAAGTAAGAACTGTCGTTCGACCGGTAATAAACAATAATTGGTCGGTTAGGTTTACGAGCGCGAGAGGAAGGTCGTCCGGCATTCACGCGAAGCCGGATATCTCGGAATGTCGCGAGAAACTTCGATCAATGCGCAAGAAGAGCGACGAGAAAAGAGCGACAGAGATTACGTCCGCTATTTAATTTATATAAAATTCGTCATCTGTCTCGTATTCAACTCTGGACTACTAAGACGTAGCAACAAACCTTTCTAAGAATATTATTTTAGAAGATTAATTCTAATTAGTAATTCAAGGTTAAATAGGTGTCCTGTATACTTCACTTTTATCCGATCCGTTATTTAAATGTGCGCTTGACGGAAAATGTCATATGCTGTTACACGAGAGATTAAAATTTACATATAAATGTGACACACCTGTTGCTTTTTATTATACATATATAGTTCTTGACGAAGCGTTGAATGTATCATTTTACTGCAAAACTTGTGTGAAAAGAATTCGAAAAATTCATTCGAAAGATAATGTATCTCTAATTCTAATACTAGTATAGATAGTCGCGTGTGTAGAAAGTAAAATATACTCTCGAGGCTCTGGCTGTTCTACAAGACTGGTTTTGATGGGAGATTAATCGCATATCGTTGGAGCAATGGCGGAGCAATAAGCTCGGCGTAATTATCCAAGTATACGGATCGATGTTGAAAATACTAAACGCGTATAATGAATACCGGGCTAATAATAATTATATAACGACCTTTTATTTTACAGATTCGTTCCATCGTATACGGAGAGCGGCGTATACGATTATACCGCAAAAGGCGTGCTAAATTTATATACATTTTTTTTTAAATAAATAAACTTGAAACGCGCGCGCGACGCGAATGGAAGAATACCAACCCAAGCCATAGAGACCCGACGCGAATAAGTCGCGGCTCTCAATCTCCGCCGAGGTACAATCTCCGTGGGGAGGGCGAGACGCATACCCGGGCATCCCGAGTGTCATCTCGATGACGAGTGACGTCGTGACCTCTTGGTGGCTGATGCACACGTGCATCCCGCGCGGGAACACGACACGCCAAGCCTTTCTAATCGAGGAGAGCCTTATATATTATATATACATATACGCACGTATTGGACGCGCGAATTTACGAGCCGACCGTCCATTCGCAGATCTCGCGGATTCCCCTGAAATCATATTTCGTTCTCGCGAGTAATACTCGCGAGATCCATTTCCGAGATACGAGGCAGCCCGGCGGGCTGTTCTGGAAGGCGCGAATCATTTACGAGCGAGGGCGAAAAATTGCGAAGCTGCAGCAGCAACAGCAGCAGCAGCCGAGAACCGCGATAAATCTCGCGCGCGCGCGAAAATAACATCGCTCCGAGTTTTCGCGATACATATCTCTCCTCGTCCAATCTCGTGAATTCTCCTTTAATTCGAAAATTTATTCGGATCCACTCGGAATGTCGCGCATTTATCCGCATTTACACCTTAAACTATCCGCTGACAACCACCATTCTTCCATTTCCAAGACAACCTTATAGAAACGCGAGATAGCATTGAACATTCAAGGATCAGCCTCCTCCTCCTCGTCGCCGTTTTCTTCGTCGTTACGATCGCGAGTGTATATAGTTCCCTCGGAATCGGA
The DNA here is from genome assembly GCF_030444845.1 of Prenolepis imparis. Classification (NCBI taxonomy): domain Eukaryota; kingdom Metazoa; phylum Arthropoda; class Insecta; order Hymenoptera; family Formicidae; genus Prenolepis; species Prenolepis imparis. The sequence goes on from NW_028141160.1 coordinate 19,111,712, forward strand.
ATGGGAAGGCCTCGTCGAGGATGACGACTGGCGACTAGTTAAACGCGTTGCCGCAAATCAAGCGGACGCTCACAAAGCCCCCGTGGGTCGATCATCGCTCGTTAGCGCCATTGTGTCGCAAGACTGTGACGTGTGTGCCGCGTTACGCAATGCAATGCACGCACTTGATACGCGGCTCTTTTGCTAGGCTTGCGGCTGACCAGGATCTCCTCTACCTCTAGTACAAAAGTGCGTAGAGGGTATCGGTGTACATAGAACCGAGTAGCGGTTTTGTTTCGTCTCTATATGCATATACTCGTATATATGTACACGCGAGAGCGACGTGCGCGCGTGTCATTTATCCGATTGATGATGACTCGCGACTCGCGCTCAAGAATACATAATTGCAGACATAATTGAACGTCACGGCGAAATCGCAATCAATTATGGAAATTAAAAGACTGCAGCGAGGATATATATAGACGTATTGAAAACTTCTCTCTCGGAGAATTTTTTCTCGCGTCGGAAAATTAAATAAAACTGTCAAACGCTAATGACTCTCTTGTATTCGATGCTAATCGATGGCTCGAGAGACTCGTGAATCGTCTATTAGCTATGCAAAACCTATTTAGATGTTTCGAAAGTTTTTTTTCTCGTGAAATAATATATCTTCTATAATGAAAAACGGAAAGTTTTTACGTGTCTCATCATTTTGTTTAATAACCACCGCAAATATAAATTAATATGATAGAATTGACGATGATTCTATCAACATTGCAACATCATAAACATCATCAGTAACAGCCCAATAATTGGGATATCACTCGTATTTTCTTATTAAAAATCATCAATTGCACGCAACAGCGCTAAAGAATTATCGATGTTGGTTAAGCTTATATAGTTATCTCTGTCTCTTCCGCTGTAATTACAGCTGACGCGAGCATAACTCGTGGTTAAAGATACATGTTTCTAACATGTAAAGAGCCGGTTTGGCACATAGTCACGCGATCGTGACATCAATGAAACGGATCGATTACTTTTATTACTTTTATTATGAAATAACTAAAGAGAGTCTGGCTCGCGCTGAGTTGATGAGATGAAGTCACACGATCGTTACATTGTACATACGATCTCGACGAAAGATCCACTTAACCCTTTTCGTCACGGCACGGACGGCAATTTTTTAAAGCTGCGTTATTATCGATGCAATATATATTATATAGTTTTATATAATTCCGCAAGCAAATAGAATTACAGAAGAGCATTATAATTAAACTGTAAATAATTATCCCTATAATATATATGTGTACGCGTGCATCATTTTTTTTTTCTGAAACCATATAATTTTCTTTTTATCTTAAAAGAGTTTAATAATGTATTTTATCTCTTTTTATACGGAGAGAAACGTATATAAGTAAATGTTTCTTCCCGAGTTCGCGCGAAAAGCGTCGTTAATCGAAATGGGAAGAATTTCAAAGTATTGTATATATACGATCGCGCGCGATTGATCTGCGATCGTCTTTTATTCCCTCGCGAAACGATCGCGGAATCGCTGGAATCGCAGTTAAATAAATAAAGCCGCTCTCGCGCAAAGTACCAAGGGAAGGAGAGAGGGTGGTGAAGGAAGAAGGTTGATATCCCGGCAGGAGGAACGTCGAACGGCAAGTATGGAATGGTAATTTTATAGGCAGGCTCGTTTTCCGCGCGCGCGCTCCGCTTGACCTCTGGCCTCAACTCCCTTCCTCCGCAGCTTCCGATTCTTCACGGATGTCACGCTCGAACAAAGGAACGGCAAGAGTACGAGCTCTCTTAAGCAGGCATTTGGATGCCGCGCACCGCTTCAGGGTCGCGCGCGGAGGTGGAATCTGCATAACGTAACTTTCGCGACGAGAGTGCGTGCTTTCGCGAAAGTCCTTGGAACTCGCGATACCGGGAGCGTTGTCTCTTTGTTATCAAGTTCCGCGCGCGCAGAAGGAGACGACTTTTCTCGTAAACACCAAGACTTCTTCTCGCCAAGGTTGGCGCCAGTGACATCTCCAATCTGCTTAAGTACGATTCACGGGGCTTTATATTTCAATTCTCGACTTTGAGAAATTCTTCGAGATGAAAGCCGGAAAAAATCGTACCACGCTCCGAGAAGTCTTGGAAAAAATATTCATAAGAATCTTGAAAAAAAGTTCCGTACTTTTGCGAGAAAAGCGATGAAAAAATGCGATCGAGATGCGCGAGAATGTGTGTTATTCGCGTCGAATAAAGTACGGATGATCGGCGACGCACCGAATCAAGATCGAACCTTCGTTAGCGTTCGTTAATCACACTCGAGCGGCCGCGTCATCTCGCTTTTGACGCGGGGTGGAAATATCACGTGTGCGATGTCGTAACACTCGCCCCGATGTCGAGATAAGTTCCGCCATGCCGACCGCAGTCTGCCGTGTGAAGCAGCTCGAGCTCGCCCGCGGAATGTGGTTGATCGGGTAAAAATGATAAAAGTTCCCCCGTTAGGAGGAGACTAGTTGCTGCAGAGTGCGCGCGTGCGAACGAGTTAAGATTCATCCGCATCGTGTTAGCACGTACGTTAACACAACTCGTGCGGAATTAACAAAGAACATTTTAGAAACATTTCATTAGTGAAGCATTTCGATAATTAATCGTTCCAGCTAATTGAAACATGTAAAATTAACAATATATTTTTAGTTGTTTCTTGATGGAACAGATTTTCTTATATATATATATATATATATATATGCATAATGAATTTAGATAATCTTACTTTATCCTAATTGAAATTCATGAAAAAGTTGAACGAAAGAGATTAGAAGTCTTGGATAATAGTTCCTTCATGTTACAGTTCTTTGTTCCTTCTACATTATCTTGATATTGGTAGTACTGTATGATTATGACGATTACGTAATAGTCTACTCCATAACATTTCCCATGAAATGCTCGGAGTAATTTTCCGCTCTTCCACCGGTGCAACCATAAGATCGTAAGAGTAGCATCGATGCGATAAGCTTCCGTCCGAGAAACTAACATCCACTCCTTGTGACTTCGGTCCTATTTGGCTTGCAAATAATGCACCTAGTCTAACTACCATCTAGAGGAGAGCTCGTTGTTTGTATAGCGGCAAAATGTGAAACGATGGAAAGACGTTAAAGTGTTTACATAATCGCTGAATAACGCATCGGCTTTATCGTAAAATGGCCATCTACGCGTCTAAAACGAATTATATTAATTATCTCGAACATTTACAGAACCAATAGAAGAGTCGAGTGAATCTTGAACCGACATTAAGTACATCCATCGAAGTGTGCAAAGTCGTAAATAATCGACATTATTAAACTGGCTAATTAAACTTGTCTTCTTCGCTTAGGATAAAAAAAACTGCGCAGAGTTTCTTGCGCATATTATATTCTAAACCGAATAATATACGGATACTCGGGATACACACAAAGGGCTAATTCGATCGTAACGCCGATCCGCGCTCGCGCCCGAGAGAGAGTCGTTCACCCGGTGCATGACCGAGCATAGAATCTTAGACGAGAAAAGGAGGAAAATGAAGCCGAGGGAAACGAGAACGGGCCTGTTTTGCAAGCGAGCAAGCGCGGGGCGTTTACGGAGAAGGTTAAATATCATACGTAGCGCTCGGAGCGAAGGAGGCCGGCCGCACTCCAACGATATAAAGGCCGCGCGACTCGCCTCGGCTTCGCTGGTGATTCGCGTGAAAGTTTAGTTATGCTCGGCCACCCGATAAAAATCCCCCCGTGTGTGTGAGAACCGCGCAGAGTGAACGCGTGGCGGTAGCCCGCGAGTAGCTTCGCGCTAGTTTGCTCGACGCGAGGATATTTGAATTTCTTTGTAAAGGAAGATATGTTGTACGTACACGGTATGTCGCAATCTCTCTTTGCAATCTTTTGTCGAGCTGTAAAAAATTGTAACGCGCTTCATCTTCCGTTCTTTTCATCGGTATTATTTCTTTAGTATAATTTATTAATTTTTTTATATATTTATTTTATATATACTAAAAAATAATAAAGTATACTAAAAAAAAATAATAAATACAATAAGAATGATACTTGAGACAACTCCGACTTTTGCATATGTAAGTATATGTAAGAGTTTCGATTGTGTCCCAAGTTTCATTCTTATTGCAATCCATAGCTGAGCGCTAAATGAAAAAGTATCGCGGAGTAAGTTTACATTCGCATCCGTAATGACTCGTGTCTTATCGTCGCGTGCCGATGCGCATTATTTCGTTACGTCCTCTTCCCAAGAATCGCCGATAAGCACCCCGTGAAACCCCCCGTTTCCCACGTTTCCAATCTGGTCTATCGCACGCACTCTCGATTTCGCGGAATCGAATCCTCGGAAAATCGCAGAGGATATATCCAGCCGTTCGTTCAGAGATAATCAGTTTCCATTAATGAGAGTCTTATTATAAATTGCGTTTCATGTACAATTCAATGTGAAAGAAAGGCTATCGCGTATATGTCATATGTTTATTCTTTCTCTCTTTCTCCTCTCTCTCAATTAGTGATGATAAATTATAATTTTTTTAAAATTCTTTTCTGTAATTGTGCAGCATTATAATTAATCATTTGTTGAAATAAATCTTTCATAAAAAGCAATACTTTTTTTCTTTCTTACTTTTAGTTTTAAAACATTTTCTTAAAATAAAATGACTATTTACTATATTGTTATTTTACCTCTCGTTTATCGCGATGTGATTGTTTAAGAACGATTTCCAATTGACTTAATCGGCAGATTAATTCCATTGGCAAAATTGTTTATAGCAAATTTCCAGCTATATAATTCGTCGCGTTTATAATATAATTATTTTTCTATCTGTCAGACAACAAAAAAATAGTAATTGCATATCCATATTAACATAATAATATTAACAAAATGCAGATATTATTCTTGATACTTTTAATCGCCGATCAAGTTAATCGAAGTTTGATCGAAAAATAACCCTAAGGCGATTAATTTCTCGTGTCACGATCTTTTAATCGAATCATCAAAATCGTCAAAGACGTCGCGAGGTAATTAAAGAAATTTGCATTTGCAGGAATAGGCCGATTAATTATGCACGCGATGGTAGAAAGTCGAGAATCACGAAGAAGTCTAGACAAATGTGGACATCGAGAGTTCGTCCGCCGTGCGGAGCCGATATAATCGTTAATCTTCGACCAGTCAGGACTTCCTGCTGTCAATAGTTGAAATACAACCGCCCGACCTAATCGACTCTCCTCAAAATCCTTATTAACGAGCGTAGAGAAAACCCATCGACCACACCATCGTTTTTCCCATCGTAGACAATAAATAGGATTATACTATACAAAATGTCTACTTAGGCTGCGCATTTTTTACCCATTGTCCCTATCCCCACATTTGTTCTTACTTATCATTCGTATTGAGTAAACTTATTAACTTTACGAATTAAAGAAAGTAAGATAAAACTGAAAAAATATGTAAATAATATCACGAGTCAGAAACTCTTGTTAAGAATAATGTTTTACACATTTGTAAATTAAAATATATATAATATATTTAAAATATTATTCGTTAGATCTATTAAAAGAAGATTAAAGGGATATAGAACATGAAAAATAAATAACTGTAAATAATCGAATAATGATTGTAAAGAATGATCTAAAGTGAACTTTTTTTTTTCATAAAATCTGCAAAAAGATTTTATTTATTTTTCCTACTTTAATCAACCAATTGCTATTTTACCATTTTTTTTAAGTTTAATACTCTACTAAAAATATAAGAATACGTATAAAAGTCACAACACAGAAAAGTGATCTTTTATAAAACTACTGGTAGATATTACATTTTATTAGTCTTTGTCTCTGATAAAAATAAATCAAAATTCTTATTTCTTAAAGCTTGTAAAATCGCAGGAGAAATGGTTTGTTTACAGCGAGAAGGAGTTTCTTGAACCAATATCGTGCGGCTGCGACGTTAAAAAGACGATCGTTAAGTGGTTAAACGAATCGGCGATAACGGCGGAGAAATTCAAATTACAAAAGCGAGCAGATTGCGCTCGTGGTCGTTATTTTAATGTCGCCGGAGAATAATCGGGAGTACTCTCTCTCTCGATTTAGGCACGGAAACGCCAATAATCGGACGGTTTTTATCGCCCTCGAGATTAATGCCGCTCACGGACGAGCGAGCGGACATCGACTTCCAAATCCTGCGCGAAGACGAGAGCGAAGAAAAAAAGCACGTGGACCAGAAAGACGAAGAGAAGGGCAAGGAAGGAGGACGCGAGCGTCCTTCGGCGGCCGTCGCAGTTTGCTGACCCGGTTCGCAAAGAGTAAAAATTGATCGGTTCCGTAGAGGGGATATTCGATGGATACCGAAAAGCGTGTGTGTATCACGGGTGACAACTACCAAAAAACGAGCAAGTCCGCCCAATCCGGTTTTCTTCCGGAGCGCGAATGCTCGGTCCAACGTTTCATAATGAATAAAGTTTTACGTCGGTATACGCGTCTCGCACCGAAAATCAGCAACGTCATTCTGTTGAACTTGTGGTGGCAGAAGAAAGGAAATGCCATAACACGCGCGCGGATATTTATAGCGCGTTCCTTGTTTTACCACCGAATTTTATCGAAGCCTGTATCGCGATCAACCCACCGTGTCTCGCTGTTTCTCTCTCGATTAAGACTCAACTGTGAACACTAAAGGGCAATAAGCAGGAATTTTTAGAAATATCGTCTCGTCATCGGTGAATTATAATTAGCCGTAAAAAAGTGTTAAATGCAGAAGCTGGTCATCCCATATATGCTATGAATCACACAGGTGTCCTCAATCGTCGCTAATAGCGCGAATGAGAGAAATGTCGGTCGTTTTAAGAATATTTTATATTCGGCGATGAAAAAATTATCTCCAGCATCTAATTTCAAGAAGTTAGTCCAGATACCTTTGTGTTTTTACGATTTATGAACAAGCAAGCACATAACGGAAGTCTGATGCCTGTGGCTCGTGGCGAGTTTGCGAGCTGTCGCGACAGAGAGACCAACAATTATGCGAGCAAATCTCAGTTGCACAGAATGCGCGTCACATGCGCCTAAACGGTATTACTAGTTTTTGCAAACGCGTATAGATACACACATACATATACATATATCGCACTACTGTCGCACACTCGCATTTTATTATACCGGTCTTCAAGAATGTTTCTTACAATCGAAGGAGCACTTGAACTTTCTCAGGTACGTGTAACGCGAGCAGCTTTGCGAAAATAACGGTACGAAAGTCACAAGAATCCGGGATAAATCTCTTTATTCCTCTATCTCTCTCTTATCTCGTCGTCTTTTCTGGCGTTACGTAAATCGTGGACAAACTTAATTCTTCGTTGTATCCGGATCGACTGCCAATTGGCGCGGATAGTCGAGGTGACCGACTTCAATCGCGCGAGACATGAAGAAATGAAGCGAGAAAGGTGAATCTAATAACAGACACGCTAGAAAAACAAAATAAATCTGTCCCAACGATATTGATAAGCGCGAATACCGGCCAAGAACCTATAATAATTCGTTATGCAAATTCTTGGGAACGTAAAACACTCTGCTGATCTTGATTACGAATGCAAACTCGATATGTTTCGTTTAAACGAATGTATCACCTTCGTGATACGTCACGATCCGGCGGCGCGAAATAGGAAGTTATGAATTAAATTGATATAATTCGGCAGGAATGCGTCGAGTGTCACATTATCTCGCGTTACATAAATTTAACAAAATGTTAGCTTATATTCCACGTAAGCGGGAGTACTATAAATATTTATCGGATTGCATACTGAACTTTGGGACGTTGCATCACTCGCTTCGACAATATTCTGGCTGATGTAACGTGAGAAAAAAAATTAACTTCTCCGACAAAAGTGTGCAGAGTAATCAATTACTTTCTTTAACATGCTAAAAACCGTCAAGTCGACATGAATATTTTTAGAAAGGCAAGAAATATATCCTTTTATGCGAAAACGATCGAGGGAAAAAAAATCAAGGTTTCGCGCGTATACAAGACGAGAGAGAAACCGTTGCACTTGATTTGATCCTAATTCGACGTGATTGATATTCCGAACGAACGCGTTCAATTACTCCCACTTCTCTCTCGCGTTCACGAGGGAGAATTCCGCCCAAGGATATCGAGATTCGAGTTCGATTCGAGTCTTTGCAACGTGCCATTACCGTCGTCAATCCCGCAAACGCATGATAATGAAACGTTGAGCACGCGACAGATCGACAATGTCGTTAATTCTCGACGACGGACGTATATACAATTTACTCGCGATTTTCATCGCGCTCGTTCCCGCAAAAGTGTGAGGCGGTGTAAGGCTGCCAATTGGCAACGGGACGCGTTTCATAGGGTTAAACAACCATCAGTACCAGGGATTGCGTAAGGTATTTGCTCGCTTGAACTGTCGACGACGATCCGTCGTCGTCGTCGTCGTCTTTGAGGCGCCCCGAATATGGCCGGACACGGTCGAACAATGCGCGCCTGATTTATCGCGCGAACAGGCCGTTAATCTCTCTCGAGCCGAATCTTTCTCTTGCTCTATCTGCTGGGAGAGAAGAGCGGAGAGACGAGATTTTTTTCGGCCGGCCTTGCGCGCGGCACGGACCTACCTATGCGGCTGATGGCATAAATTAACACCCACCGAAATTACGTCAGAACGAGAGAGGGGGAGATCGGGGGCAGCCCGGTGAAAACTCGTTTGTTATCTTTTATTCGTCGGCAGCCGATAAACGTAATCTCGTGATAATCTTCCCGGATGCCTCGCGCGCGGTGATAATGCATTTTATCGGTAATCTCCGTGATATCTTTCCATTATGAAAATTCCAGATGATAAAATATAATACAAAGAGATTAGATATGTCAAAGCGTTAATTTCGATGATAACGAATATATATATATATATATATATATATATATATTAATAAATATTAAGAAAAAAATACATTGTAAAGAAAAAGTATGTGATTTAGCAGGTATATATTTTTTCTTAAAAACGACTGTGTTTTCTTTATACCAAATTATTTTTCTCATTACTTTATGCATAAAAATATCGAGGTAAGATCATCAAAAAATGAATATTTCACATTTAATTTATGTAAAGCTACATCAAATTAAAACATAAAATATCTCATAAATTATTCACTTTTTGGTCGTACTCCTGTGACTTTTTATGCCAAATATACGAGGAATCGATTTATATATAAAAAAAATTTAGTGCGGTTCCATTAAATTATATACAATATATAATTAGATTTTATAAAACATATATATATATATATATATTTAATTATATTAAAATATAAAGAATTAAATGAAATATCCATTTTTATAGCAGAATCTTGACTGAATTCTCTTCGCGCCAGGCTGAAATAACGCGAGTGTCAGAGAGATTCGAGATATGTACGCGGATAAACGTACCTGCACGTCGCGTGCGTGCATGCGTGCATTCTCCGCGATACGTTCACGCGAGAGTTACGCGGCGGCAGCAGACGTAGGAGATGGAGAGCTATCGAAAATCTCAAATCCCACTAACCTCGTTGGCGAGCTACCAAGGCAAGGCGACGTTGCGTTGCGTTGCGCGCCTTTCGGCGCGGATTTCTTTGTGGGCCCGACGACAATTTATTTCTTCCTCACGTGCGACGAATATGTATTCGCGATAGGAACGCGTTCGCGCTAAAAATGTCAGAGGTATGCGCCGGAGGTACAATCTCGAGCATACGCTACATTTTACGCCGGAATAACTACTCGATTTCTTTGCGACCCGACGAGCGCTTTCAGTAGGATAACCGAGATACCCGCGAGAAACTTTGTAGAGTGACTTACATAGAAGACAAAGATAAATAACTTTCAGTCACTTGAACTCGCTGACTGTGAGATTCTGCGCGTATTAGACATTCGACATTCTCGGCGTTGTCTCTAAAGGTTAAAAACCAAGACGTAATTGCATCATAATCCACCGTAAACTCTGGCGCGGTACTTTAATCTCTTTAACTGAAAACATTCTATCCAACAACTACTAGTCATGCGAATGATAGTCGTCTAAATACAGAGGAGTCGCGTGACCACAGCATCCGCTAAGTGACGATAAACACGTTTGACTATTTGAAAAAGTCTTGAGAGTAAGAAGCTCGCTCTAAACCCTCGCGCTAAATACCCTTGCTTCCGTTGAAAGACGATTGCCTCGCATTTACACCTCGATGTCTTTTGCAGAAGTGGCTCTCGCTTATTCTTTTGAAATAACGAGATAAAAATTTAAAATGAAAAAATAATAATTGTACATGTAACAAATAATAATTATGCTCTTGTTCACCATCCGGACGCGCGATTTCTGTTTATATCGTACGCGCAACGAATGTATCATCGCGGAAAGAAACCACGTCGCTTTCGAAATCATTGAAATATACAACCAGTGTAGGCCAAGGCGCGTCTATGTGTGTATGTGTTTGGGGCCAGCTCTGACGCAAATTTTAACGGAAATTCGTCGGTGCAGGTCCGATGATCGTGCATACGAGTCGGTCCCACATCTATACGTGCCGTGTAGATTCATCGCGGCTTTTTAACGCTCGACGCCGTGACTAATAAAGTGCGCCGCGTTTCTTTTAACGCGCGGAGGAAAAACGAAAGTGCGCTAATGGCGCAATCGAACGGATGCGCTGGCCTTAAGGCCGATTCATGCTGATCGTCAGTGGAAACTTTTTTTCGCGGGAGTGATTGGGCAAGAGCCCCCGCACGCCGGAATTTTATACGAGTCATATAATTCAGGAGAGATGGTACATATATGAAATTAAAAATTTAATTTATAAAGTATCTTCTTTTTCATAAATTTTAACACAGAAATTTTGTTATTGCGAGATTTTTGTCACATTCTCGCCTCTAACGCTTTTCGAGAGAAAGGCGTTTGAATCGGTGCAAATTGATGCCATCGTACGCGATTGGCGAGAAAACCATCGAACGATTTCTGCCGACGTGATTCTTACTTCCTCACGAAATCATAGCTCGCGAATCGCGCATAATCGGCATATAAAGCATCGCGCTCTCGTGGAACTGGGTTATCCAGTACTGCCTAATCGGGTTCGTGGTGTTAACCAAGTCACAACTCGTTCGATCATCGGAAGCGTGTAATTTCGCAGCTGGAGAACCGATAATGCGCGCGATAATGCGCGAGCGATGGAATCATTCTTCTCTCTTTCCTTATGTGTGCATGTATAGAACGTTCGGAACGAGTCTAGTAATTATAGTAGCGATAAAGTTCACGGGAAGATATCGTAAAGTTACTCGTACAAATGTACGCCTATGCAAGCATAGACAGGAAGGATGATAATTAAACGGTGAATATATATGAGTTCATGGCATGCGTGGGAGAAATTTTCGCGCGGTATAATAATTTAGTCCAAGCAGCATCCGCGGATGAAACACGAATTTTTGCGCACATCACCTCGACGCGCGTTTGCTTTATCGATGGCGTAAAGGCGGGGTCAAGAAATGCTAGAACGATAATGACTCGACGAATCGAAGCCTCCTTTCTATATCGAGGAGCCGGCAATTCAATCTCCCGTTCTTCGTTTTCCGGTATTCAGGATAGCCGGAGGTATTGCAACGTGAGAAGCTGCTTTTCACACGTTCTCCTTGGCCGGTCGTCGATGAAAGACCGGGATGAACCTGGACGTACCGCGTTCGCAACGCGCATTAAAATTGCTCGGGACAAGTTCGAAAAAGCTGTCGTATATCGATGAGAATAAATTCTCGTCAGAGCACGTTTATTCTTTCCCCGATGCGTGTACAGGATTGACAAATGTGACTAATTATATACGTGGAAAGAAAACAATGTATTACCCTTTTTAAAAATAAAATTAAAATCCAAGACATCCCTACGTAATTCTATTATGCATTTGATTCTTATTCTAATATTTTGTCTACTTTACTAATTTAAAATATTTCGATATTCTAAATTATTCTGGTAAAAAAAGAAACATTCCTTCATGTGACATCCTGTTCGTAAACACGGATCATCGGGCGAGCTTCTGTTCTTCATCTCCGGCGAATTCTTTCCCGCGCGCCAGAGATACGAATTAATCCGAGCAAACCGGCTCCGTATTACCGCTCATCCACCGCATGCATTCGCCGGTCGGTGACATCACCGCGAGTGCGCCTTCGCGACTACTCCGAGTTATTCTTCCTTACGTCGTCGCGGATCTTTTTACATTTACGATGACATTCCACGGTGGCGAACGACGCTCTATTCTCGGACAAGTCCGGACCGGAGAGAGAGAGACCTCCGAGCGTCCGTTAACCGTGATAGCTTCTTTCCCGATGGACTGCGCGATAGCGCGAGTCGCAGGCGTGCAACGTATATATAGCGACCGACGACTCTGACCTCGGTCACGGGATGGAACCTTACGATTCGTCATCTTGCGCGGCCGAGTGATTTATTTCGAGATACTTTCTATCGCGGCACGGCCGAGTATATCGAGAGTATAGTCGTTACTTACGAGAGAGCACCCTCTGGGCGATCGACCCGCCGCGATTTAGATGACCTCGCGATGACCTCTTCCTCCGGCTCCGGAGCTGTCGCCGCTCGTCGCACATTCAGTAATTTCGCGACGAAAAACTTTCGCGCAGAAAACTACGGCGGCGATGCACTCGGGATCTCGGTAATTATTGACATTAAGCTCGAGAAGGATTATAAGAGAGCCGTCGTTCATGAAGCCGTGTAATCGACAAATATTTGATATTTACCAAGGTCAATGCCGACAGATGATTTCTTACACTTTAATCGATACTTTTCTGCATGTGTAGAGAGAAATTGAGATTCTCAATGTAAGAGAGAGAGAAAAAAAAAATATGACATAATCGCGTGTGGAAAATGTAAATTCTTTCATCTTACATGTCATAAATGGATAATAAATTAAAAGCAGTACGTTCGTTCGAAATTAATTAAAAAATTCACGACACTAACTCCGTGCGCAATTTATTATGATAATATTTCGACATTATTACGATGTCTAGAAAGTTGCTTGGCCATCGAAGATGATTAGACATAGCTGTACGTCTTCTGGGTCTCTAGCCGACAGGGATATAGAGACATTACGCTTCGTCGATAGTAACGGCGAAGGTTTAAAAACACCTGACGCGTACGATGGCGGAAATGCAATTCGCCATCGTACGATGATCGTAACAAAAGTGTCTGGGCAACGGAACGGATCTGTCTAAGGTGTGGTCGACGGATCAACGATCTAATGCTCTCGATCTATCGGTCTATTCGAGGATCGATCGATCACGAATAAATACTGAAATCATAGAACAATCGCGTTGCCCCCCTATCCTTGCGGAATGGCAATGTTATGGACTTTGAGTGTATGTGTGTGTGTGTGTGTATCGTACATATACCGACATGCAAGAATGGTTTCTCCGCTCTTCATAACGCGCGTATAACGCCCTCGCTAAATTACGTCGTCCAACGTAGACAATATGCATTTTCCATTAAGTAACCGCCGTACTTCCTCGTTCGGCCCTCCGCGAATAAATCATCCGACTCATAACACAACAAGGAGTCGAAACGCGAAAAGCCGGTGCCTATAAAAGCCTTTGTTTCATAACGTTGCGGCGCGATCAAGCTTTCGTTTTTTTCAAATTTTCATTCGCAACACGTCAAGTCTTTATATATAATATTTGATTATTTAATATTTTATTTTTAGCATTTTCTATTTTTATACACATTCGGAAAAAAGCGATCCAACCCAACTCGATGAATATATATATTCGCGGTCGGATTTGTAACGGCGATAATTCTCACAAGAGAGTCGAATTGCCGGGGTAAAACGGACCTTAAATAAAGTCGTTTTTTACGACCCGCGTCGAGATGGTGATAGTCGGTTATAGTGAACGCATCGGTTATGCTCGCTCAACCCGCGACCCCTGGACCCCTTTTTCCCTGCCGCCACCCTGGTGCACTTTTTACCGCGTCCGTCTCGGGAATTTGGCTCGGTCGTCGAGTGGCCTTGACTCGGATCGACTAAGCATGACTTCGTTAATTACGGCACTGCCAGAGCGCAGATCGCTCTTTGCCGGCCGCTTTTCTCCCTCCAGGTCCCCACCCCTTTGTCGTATCCTTTTCACGCCGACACCGCAGTCGGCTTCTTTTGCGGGATTAGAGTACCTCACAAGCCGCCTCGAGGCGCATAAACACGCGTTAATACACTCTTAAGATCGCCTTTACGGCAACGGCAATCTACTTCCTCTCTCTCTCTCTCTCTCTCTCTCTCTCTCTCTCTCTCTCTCTCTCTCTCTCTCTCTCTCTCGAGGAGGCAATAATAAGAAGGAAAAAAAAGAAAGAAAGAGCGCGAAAATAACCAGCATCCATCCCCCGATCTTCCCTTTTTCCCTATCGTGGCAGGCGAGCTAATGAACTCGACGACCGCCAAAGTCGATATCTCGTAAAACGTTACAAACTACAGTCGCTGATTGCCGTCGTCGTTCGCACACGCGAAGAAAGGACACGAGCTATTTCGAAACGAGATAAAAATACTCCGCCACCGCGTTGCTCCGGGAATCGCATAATGATTCTTGCAACTTTGACGTGCGTGCCGAGCATTTCGCGAGGAACGGTATATCGTGATAGGCTAACCATGGAGGAGGAGGAGGAGGAGATTGTTGCACGCAAACAGAAAAATTCGCTAATTTCGTACGAGAAAGAGAAGAAAGATTCACGGCCGTTCTTGAAGGAAGGATAAAAAAATGAGGCTAATTTTATTATGTTAATAATTGACGAGAACGAAACGCGACGTTTATGTCTCGCAGCGTCTCGAAATCGACTTCCTCATTGCCCGAACACCTACGCGTCCTCTCTCTCTCTCTCTCTCTCTCTCTTGCAGCGACATTCCTTCTGATTTTTTTTCTTTTTCTAATAACGACGATAAATTATCGAGCTGTCGTTCCCGAGCGGAGCCGTCCATCCGGGAAACTCATTACAGCGCTCGGTTGGAGGTAATCGAAGTCCGCACGATTGACTCCTCGCTGCTCGATTGGAATTATTAAGTAGACAGTGTACTTAAGTCGTTCATTAAATCACGCAAATCGACAGAGGAAAACCGCCTCACGTTGCAAAATTGACTAGACACGTTACGCGAAGAGATATTACGGCGTCGGAGATTATCCCGATCATATATATGTACATATACTTGTCGACCGCCGACTTATTTTATTGCGCGAGTACAGCCAGTTTCTCACCCGCAGTCAAAGGTCTTTCGAAGGCGAATGTCGGCGAAAAAGGAAAGCGTAATGTCGGGGTAGGTGGAAGAAAAAAAAAGATATAAGAATCTCCGCCGGCGGTGAATTAAAATTCCTCGGAAACGGACAAAACACGCGCGCGCGCGATCGCGGAGGAGAGGGGGGTCGGCATCCGGCATAAGGTGGGCCCTCGCATCCGGCCTAAAGACGGATAAGAGCCCTGCATTCAAGTGCAAATCATTTCGCAGCATTGTGCTTCGCGAGGGACCTCGAGCGTGGTATAATAATTAAAGTAAACCGTGTGTCGTCCGCGATAATTACAACATTGCGTCTCCCTCTCTCTCTCTCTCAACAGAAAATACGCCAGGTACATTTTAAGGAATCTCTACACACACATACACGACCGAATGCACAGAGTTTTGCTGCGGAAAAAGTCCACTCGGCGTTTCGCTCGCGGAATTTTATCCGATCGGGAGAGAGACGCGCTGCGCCGAAAGGCAAGAGGACTTGGAGAAGAAAATTGCGCGTAAGCGCAAGCCCGGGAATCCGGAATATTTAAGGCGCATGCATTATGCATTATTTCAATTAAATTACCTCGGACGATCGCGCCGTACCGTATAACTCCAGCGATTTTTCGACGCCCGTCCTACGACGCGCTTTATAAAGTATCGCAACAAATTTTCTTTCTATTACGGAATTAGCCGTAATGGTATAGGTGCGGCGGAACGAACGCGACTCGTCGGGCATCGAAATAATATAAGCGCGGGTAGGGTAGAGATATAATGTTTATTTTCTCCTCCTTCTCTCTCTCTCTTTCGACAAGAGCGCAACATATCAGGGTTAATTGGAACTTCCCGTCGCTATTATATTACAACGAGTGGTCCGAGACTTAATCTTGCCATCTTTGCCTAGCGAAATATTTACATAATGCCGGCAATCGGCCAGTTCAATCGCATAACAAGTTATAATTTGAGAGAAGTTGGCTCCTCTTGGGAAATGGCCCGCGGTCATCCTGTGCCTAGACAAACGAAAGCGCGTACGACCATCATCTATCGGTAGGCAAATATAATATATATACACATAGTTTCGAACGGAAAGTTTGAACTCTCGTTCATTCACTCTCGCTCTCCCTTCAACTTGTTTTATAAATTTTGCCGATTCAGCAAGAAGAAGTTTCTACTTTCGCGATTTTAGCTACTCTATATTTTTTCAGAGTTTTTAATTTCAATCTACCATCATATCTCTCCGATCTCATTCACCTGTTATTACATGTTATTTCGAATATAAGAAAAAAAAAAGCACGATTGAAAGATGGCGAGATAAAGCAACGGGGAGTCCGAAGAGGAAGTCCGGCGGTTTGCGATACCGAAGAAGAATGCGAGCGAGAAAGATATAGAGAGAACCGAAGTACGAATCCGAGAGTCGAGCTCGCAATTTATGGCGAGCACGGTCATTAAAAATAATTGAAAGGCATAAGTCGCCTGGTGTCGGGACAACTTCCTCTCGTCCGAAATTCTTCGCTTCTTGCACCACGCGGCGCGCAAACACAATGCTCGCGATTATTGAAACGTCGGAGGCGAAACGAGAAGAGATCGCGAGAGAAGAGGGAAGAAGTGGAGGGAAGAGAAGAAGCGCACTCTGGCTCGAATATATCCGCGTATTCGTTATCGAAATAGCGAGTTTACGGCCAGAAATTCTCGGAGAGGACTACACGTGATCGTCGTAAAGGCGAATTGGCCTTGCGGAAGCGCACGCGAGACCCGATGACCCTGAGACTCGATCGATTCCACCCCCCAATCCCCTTTATCGCGCGCGTATAAAGTCGATAATTCGTAGGACGTTGCGTGCGTTAAAACGTCGATGTAAGATAGCCGTGGAATTTCATTCAGCGGATGGGAGTCTCACCGTTGACTTTCGCACGCTGCTAAACGAACGTGCGTCTTTCCACTGTCGATCAATGAACGCCAATCATTCATTGGCTATCATCCGCGGACGTAATGATTCTCGCTCGTCGCGAGGAGCGGAAGGAAATTTCGTAGACATCCGTCAACGAGATTCCAACAGAGAATCAATTAATAAATTTTTAATTCAATAATTGTTAATGAGAATTTCAACAAGATTCGTAAAATCGACCACCATTTCGATTATATTATTATTTTTTTTTTTTTTAGATGTATTTATTTCGGTATCCGATGGAGCCACTTCTGAAAGCCATAACGGAAAAAGACATGAATGAAATTATCGAAAACGACATAACCAGGTAACCGTTCATAATTTGACTTTGGATGCCGACATATTTTACTAAGAATAATAATAACGAAACGAAAGATAAGACAAACAAATTCCTGGACAAAAAATACAGGTAGACTAACGGATCGATGAATCGCTCGCCAAGCTTTGTGGTTTACGACTTCTCGCTACCCGTACCAGGTACGTGGTCCCTTTTGTATGCAGAACCAGTCAAAGCACGCAGAATTATGCCAAAGATTTCCGAGTCTGCTCAACCGTCGTTCGACCACTTCAGACACGAGCACGATATGCCGGCTTGGTGATTCACGCACCTCGGGTGACCACTTGTGTGGTCATCTTTCACGAAATCTACTGATTACCACTAATGAAGAAATAACTAATAAATAAAGTATATGAAAAGAAATACAACTCTTTGAAAAAATATATCTTATGAAAATTTCTCTCTCGACCCACATTCGCGAAAGTAAATTATGCATTACAAGTTGAATATTAAATATCGATGCAATCTCGCATTACGAAATTCTCTTCAAGTACCTATCTGAATTAGATGTTAGATTTTTTTTATTGTTGCATACAAGTATGACAAGTATCACGCGCCCTTCACTATTACACGTCGTGAGTCAATCTCGTTACGCAAGAATTAATACGTCGCGTTATAGAAATGATGGCAAATATGGGGCTGTAAAAGTGAAGGCTGGCGAAGGAAAAATGCTTAAAATAAAAAAAAGGGAAAAGAATGGCAATGGGAGGTTAGTGACTCGGTTGAGTCATAAGGTGCGCGCGGTTTAAACGCACTAACCATCGCTCGTTCGCTCGCTACGCATTGTGCGTGCAGGTTGTGCTCCGAGGGCTCGTGAACGATGCGTATCTACGGGTGAGTCACATGGGAAACATGCGTGAAACTATTCGTCGGCAGGTTCGGCGGTCACCGCTGCAACCCTCCCTCCCTCCCTTCTTTCCTCTCGTCACTTGCCGACAAGACCCTATTTGTGCGAGGTCGCGATAACAGTCGTCGAGATCCATGATAACGCTTAATTTAATAGAGTATTTACATTTACTCGACCAAAGTGCGATAAAGTGGATTACATGCGAAATTGCGCCTGAAAAGTAACTTTTGAGAAATTACTATAATGTGTAAATCTGTTCTCTCTTTTATTCTTTTTCAAAGAAAAGGAATATCCATTTTTTTCACACTTAAAATACTTAACTTATCTCTCTGGAGTAATATTTGTCGCGATGCGAAGCGGCTAAGAAGATAATCCTACCACTCTCTTAAAAGATCTCTGACCGTTAACCTTGCGCGAGGTACTTTGTAAGCATGGTCGGTCGACGGGACACGAATGTAACTTGTACATTCTTGCCCTCTGCTAATAAAGGAAGCAGTGAATAGAGCGAGCGCACACAACGCACATTTTCCTCGAAACACTCTTTATATAAATGCGAGTTCTTAACATGGGCCGCGACATCGCGTCGGCGGTTGAATATTTTAGCACCGCTATTCATCGATCGGCATTCTTTTCGCCGTTGAATGCAACATCGACGATTCCGGAGGACAATGGATTTCGAATTCGGAGTGTGCTCGGCATTCGAAAATTCGACGCGACAGAGTCGCGTGACGCACGATAAATACTAAAGCGAGATCAGAGAACAATTAGAAAGACGAGGCCGGTCATCTAAGCACGCGAGATAACGGAACAGATGTCCAAAGAAGAATCCACTCGAGTTCGCGCTATTACGTGGAATGTTACCTCCGTACGCTAATGGGTGTCGTGTTAACACTGCCGAGAGAATGCAACAGCCCGTTAAGGTTTTTCAAGTGAATCTGCAAGAGCTGGCTTCTATATTAACTTGCTCTTGATTTGATAAATATAAAATGCAAAGAGAGAGTGTGTATGTATTGTGCCTATACGTAACGTGAATGCAATTTAAAAAAACATCTTAAAACTTGAACGTCACGTTTAACGGGGTGTCTCTATATAAGTACACATTTACAAAGTGTCAAGATCCATAATTGAACCTCCGGCGTAACTTTCCAGATGAAAGCGAGCAGCTCGATGCACCGGTCGGTGCAATAAACACTGTAATTGCAATGCCGCTTCATTTTCTTGTCGGGTCAGAGCTTACTGTTTCGAAGGATCTGTCCACATTCAGGAGCAGTTTCTCCTCTCACATCCTGGCGCAATACGTCGGAGAGAAAGGAGTGGCATAGCGAGAGGGAGAGAGAGAGGAGATGTGTACGAATTTGAAAGGAAAGAAAACCGCAATAACTCTGCTTTCTTTTACCAAAAAGGCAAATTTTTCAAGCGAAATTTCTGGAAGATTGCCTCTCGCCACCATAATAAAAAATGAGAACTCTGTAAAAGTATTTTTATTTGTTAATTCTTTTGAATAGAGAAAAGAGAAAGAAAAGACAGAATTAAAAAATTTAACAAAATTAATAATTGATTATTTTTTATTTTATACGATCGACACATTGTGTAATTTCGACAAAATTCAAAGTCATGATTTATTGTACACGGGATAAAACTCTTGCGGTTAAAAAATAGTCATTTTTACGAAAGTTTTTTCGAGAGAATGTATTTAAATTTGTGACAAAAAGTTGATACTTTTTATTTGTGTCAAAAATTATTGAAAATATACTGATATATGTATAGCTCATATAGAAATAGATTATTATTCATGACTCAACTTTTGCAATCAGGATTTACTGTCAGGAATGCCTTCCTCGAAACGAAAAAGGGCCCTTCTACTGTGCCTCCTATTGAAAACTTTTTCCCTTTCGTTTCGGCCTCGTTCCGACACTGGATTTACTAGCAGACGAATGAAACACCGAAGAGTACAGGCTGTTCCAGCTGCTTTACGGAGAAAACTCGTTTTGCGAGTCCTAAAAGCGCAAACCCATTGCCGAGGAATTTGCGCGTTTAAGGCGACCTCGTAAAGCTTCGACGATTTTGCTTCATTGCAAAAAAAATCGGATGCTCATGATTTTCAAACATATCGAGAAATATATATCGAATGCGATATATAATGCAAAGAAGTAACATTTCCTCGAGATCGAAATAAACGTGAGTGTATAATATAATTTGAACGCCAAAACAGGTAACAAAAAATTATGCGTGAAAACTTCGCAGCGAATATCCAGACAATTATCTCCAAATAAAAAATTTGTACCGCGTCGATGTCGCGAGTTTACGATATTTCAAGCTCAATTTACATAACAAATTATCGTGCGTCCGTAATTACGATAATTTACCTCGTTTAATAGAAGCAGCTCGATATATATCGAGGAAGCGGTTTTACTTCCGATTGCTACATCAACCTTCGCGGTCGTTATTTCGAGTCGTGACTTAATGAAGAGATATTCAATGAAGCAGCGGAGCGCGCGCGCAGTTCAGTTATTTGTCCATCCTTAATCAGTCACGTAGCACACGTAATACCCCGAAGCAGTTTTAAAGGAAGACACGTGACGTCATTCGCTCCGAGATACACATGAATCACATACGAGGCGCGATCATTATCATATCGATTCGTTCGTATTACGTGCTCGTCGCAACAGCAGGCCGTCCCAATTATTAGAGACTTTATCAGCATTTTTCTTTTAATATTATCATACTCATTTGTCCTGACTTGGCAATCATGACAAGCGTAAGAAATATTATATTCAGTTCATCGAGTCAAGATGTACAAAAAAAAGATTTAAAAAATTGAGAAAAAATTTGTTTATATCATCTACTAAATATAAATTCTCACCGATAATGAGAGACAACAATCTATAATAAGTATCGAACAAACTTACAAGCGCGCAAAGTATCAATGGTTTACAATCGACATCGGTAAAAACATCAGAGTGATTTACGATCTTTTATTGCTATAAGAGACACCGATGTTAAGTAATATTCTTTTTTTTCGATCGGTTTAAAAGAGCAACCCCGTCGTGCAGGTGTTCCCCGTCCGGTCCTGTCGTCTGACGGCGATCTTTGACGACAGAGAGGTGCACCGGGTTACGGATAAACGCGGCTAACCTTCATCCACGGACCGTTACTCTGCCCCGTCGGGCCCCCCGGCTACGGGCTATTCAGGTCTCTGGGTCCCCCATCGTCGCAACCACGAGGAGAGGTGAGGACACGGCGTCGTCTCACGTGAGGCAGCATCACCTCCTACTTCCTTCGCCCTCGTCTTTGTGTGACTTTGCGGTCCTCAAGACCGGTAGCCATCGCCGGTCTTTGGCGAAATAATTTGCCCGAGTTCTATCTTTCGTTACAGTTTCTTTCAACAATCACCGATGAGAATCTCCGACACATTATTCTCTCTTTTAAAAAGCCTCGATTCGAGAGATTTATTATTATCATCCGGATAATATTGCTTAATGAATTTGCGAATTATTAGGAGGCTAAAGAGCTTGTGACCCCTGAAGATAATTTTTCGTAAAGTGATGTAATAAATAAACGATCTATCAGTATCATGTTAGACAATAAAAACTTTGAACTTGTACGGATGCAAATATACGAGTATATAGAGAACGATTTAATTGAGAGATCCTTTGAAGTAACAAAGTGCGGCGACGTATTATATTTGTCTTATCGTTTGCACATCGCGGAGTAAGTTTCAGTCTCGTCATCTGTCTGAACGTATGTACGCATCTCGTCGTCATGAGAATCACCGGATCCTCGGCTCATATCATCTTCTCGACTTAAAAAGCACCGACATGATACCGAGAGTCAGCTGAGGTGAGGCTACGCCCTCGAGTTCTACCCTTTGATCCCATTAGTGAACCCACAAAGTCCGCCGCTCAAAAAGAAACATTATACGTTTTCTTTTTTCCTTGTTTTTTAGAATCACCGACGAGAAGGAAAAGGAGGAAGAGAAACAGGATCGAGGATGCTTCCTCGCGCCGAGACGCGTCTTCGCTCGACGACGAGCAAACTCACCGCCCGCTTACGAGGCCTACTTTGCGCGTGGCCTACTTGCGGAAGACCGACAGTCACACGCGAGAGAAGCCACCGAGAGCCGCGCCGAGAGAGACGTGACGCGTGTCTCTCTCGCAAAAGAGCCGGAAAGAAGGCAGGCGCGAGAGAGTCTCGGGCGGAGATGGCGGCGGCGGCCGAGCTGAATTCCTGCGCGACAGGGGTCAGACTATACTCGCCAGGCACGTTTATATTTTTATGTAAGTCTGTAATACGTCTGTTATAAAATCACCCGCGCGAGGAGAGTCGGCGAATCATCGAGCCATCACTCTATGTAAGCGCGGTCTCACGATTATTATTATTTCTTTTCTAATACATGTATCTTTTCATCTTATATATACACAAAATTTACATATTATTAAAAATATATATATATTTTTGAAAGAGAGAAGAAACAAAGAGATTCTTTTTAGATTAGATTTTTAGATTGTGTCGATATAATATACACATATGTGTTTAGGAATACGATATTAACTAATTCAGTCGCTTCCGTTCCGCTTCAAACTACACAACGTCTATAACGGAACATCCTCAAATTCCTCGTTTTCCAATATAGAGGCTCCGTGGCTTCTCGGAGAAATTTTCAAACGAGAAAACGAGTGCGAGATCCGCTTTACTATGCAATAAACGATCGCACGATTATTCGCGAGTGCTCCAACCATATAATCAGAATCGGGGCGATGAGCTCCCGCTCCCTTCGTCATGGGAGCATGTTTAATTAATTCGCATCGCATCGCATCTATTCGGTTACGATAATACGCGAGCAACGAGGTCAGGAGTACGACGAAGGAGTACGAAGAAAAAGCGCCGGTTGCCCGTCAGTTGGCGGGCCCCGGCGAACGCACACGGCCCCCAACGGTATTCAAGAAGCATCTGTGTATACGCGTCTCCATATAATATGTACTCGAGAAAACAAGAACACTCCGACAGGATCCTTCAGGGACCGACCGTTCATGCAAGACACTTTCTTTCTCGACCCTTTACCGTACGCAGAGGCTCTCGCTCGATCCTCGCTCTAAATAATCGCCGCCGCCGCCGCACGAGACGCGCAAAAACAAATATATATTTTTATTTAAACATATGTGTCTATATTCTATATAAAAAAGAATTCTGTGTAAAAATGTGTAATTTTGGAAAAATTCTAATTCTTCTCATTTTTAGATTCTACAAAGAATCGCGAAAGATATCGAAAGGTTGAAACCTTTTCACGTTTTTACGATCGCGCTCATTTCAATTCCACGTCGTGATACTTGGTTAGATATCCGACGGCCGATCGTGATCGCAAAAGTACGGATCGCACCTCTGACCGCGGGGCGTGCGGGATCGATCAAAATGCCAGCGAAACTCTCGATCGCTCGCGCCTATGACGGAGCGTGACGGCGGAATAAAAAAAAAAAACGTCGTGTCACGGAGGGAGGTGTCGCAATCGCGTAAGATCGATCGCGTAGAGCGTATAACGAATACATAGGTATAGATATAGATGCAACGTGTTGCAGTCGCACGTACATACAAAGCAGAGTGAAGAGAGAGAAAGCAGAGAGAAGCCCTTGTCATTTCCCTGTCGGTGCGCCTAATCGCGGCGTGCTGGAGGAAACTGTGCCCGTAAATCATGCCGCTTTCAAAACTGGTTGCACGACGTGGACACGCTCTCATTAATGCCGCACGCTTCGGACACGGACGAAGGAGAAGGGTAGAGCTTACTTGGATACTCGGCGCGACATTTCGGGCCGCCTATCTCGTTTCGATATCTCGAAACGCGACACGCGTGGGTCGCGCGAATATCAGCCGGCCCGGGGGGGATAAGCGATTCTTTTCGCTCTTCGATGGTTACGCGCGATAAAAAGTAGATTGACGCAATGATTTCGATGATCCAGATCGATAAACGGTTAGATAGAACGCTCGAGACACATTCCGAGAGCCTGGGCCTCGGAGAGCTTATTCGGAGCTTATTTTGTACCTCGGTGTTCTTCATACCGGAGCGATGAGACGGAGGCTATTGTAATCGTCGCTAGCTAAGTTCCTAGCTCTCCTTAGGCTAGACTTGGCTACGGTCTCGCGTTGAGAAACTAAATTTGTAAGCGACGCAAAGTACATATGCGTATATTAATATCCCCGAGCGACGTGAGCACATATGTACGCGTATACAAAAGAGAGCCACATCTACTTCCAAAAATGTAGATTCAAATCCGATTCGATTATTTTCTCACTCTCGCGAATATATTGCCTTTCCCTCTGCATTCTCCCGAGGCATAAACGATTTTAATTCGCCGTGTCGAGCGCGTTCGCGCGTTATGCAGCTTGTATATAGGTACCTTGTTTCTTGCGTTTCTAAGCGCGCTCAGATCGAGAATCAAAGTTACATTATTACAATCGCCGCGAGAAAGGCCGGCCGGCGCTCCGACATGACACGCTCGTGACGAAACAATGAAAGGCGGTTATTATTACTCCGGTGTACAACTACGGTATATATCGCGCGATAGCGAATATCGGACCGATAAATTGTCGATTTATTCGCGCGAATCACTTTTTCCGCGAGATTACGTCAGAGTCATCGCCGATGCCCTTAGCGAGTTTTGATCGAGGCGACGTGTTCAAGTCTCTCCCCCAATAACGCGTGCGTCTAATACATAACAATTTACCGTAATAAACGCCGCACTCACGTCGAGCGATCTCTGTAATTCCGACCTGTCGTTAAAACGCATTCAAGTGCCTATGCACGCGTAACGAACGAGCCACTACCGACTGACAGCTGTTCTGTAGGATTTCTAGCACGCGTCGTCTTCGTTATAGCGCGAGATCGTAAACGAAATGACTGAAATAAACGTTTACGTAAACGCATTCGACATATTATATTATCCCGCCGCGATAATTCAGCGGGGGAAATAGAAATCGTTCGCGAACGTTTCGCGAACCATTACGCAATTAGCTCTCGCATTATCTGGATCTAAAGCGGCGTCGCGCTTCCGACAGATCGGGGTACGTTTATCCTATATGGCGATAATCGAACGTCGATATTAGCTGGACCATTAAATCAGAGAGTTACGTTTCCGCGATCGGGATAAAAAGTTTATGTATATTACATATGCCGAACAAGAGAGAGAGATTTCTAACGGCTGGTGCTCGCGCGCGTCAACAGATAATCGCCGGGTCCGCTACGTTGTAAACCGTTTCGCGATTTATCACCGGATTCTATACACTCGTTATTACACGCGTGCGCGCACGCGGGGATATATACGGTGTCGACAGATGTCGACATACTTCCCGATCGGAGACGTCGAATATCGCGCTTCATCTTTCAAAGATGCATGCATGCGAAATTATTCTACTTTCGAGTTACGGTAAAATCTTCCGTCTTCCGATTCATGAAAAAAAAAAAAAAAAAAAAAGAAGAAAAACCAGAGTTACTCATACCCTCTACTCGTCGAATTTCTTTTATAATACGCCAACGTGCAATTTGAAATTCCTGAATACAATTGACAAATCGCAGAATTGTATTACACAATCGCGGGGAGTTTCGTATTCTGTGTCGCGCATAATCGAACGAAATACGACACAGCACTTCGTGTATTAATGTGTCACACAGCGAATTACGATGAATAACAGAGTGTGAATATAATTGCATAACAATTAACGGCGGGGATGTAAATCGAGAATGATTACGCAACCGCGACATTCCATAATGATCTTGTATAATCGTCGATTAGATAAAATATCTTGTAATACGCGCGCGTATATATGTACAGTTACTTTAGTTCGCGTAAAAATGAATTTAATGAAATCACGCCGGTGCAACGAATCCCCTCATCCGGTATTTTAAGACCGTATGGAAGTGGGATCCACATAACGGTGGAAATTTTTATGGACAAGTCAAGAGAGCGGGATTTTCCGGTGAGAACGTCGTTAAGCACTTACGAGAGGATGTCTATCGAGATAGAAAACCAATGTTTGCAGAGTCTGTGGAGAATTGTGGGCCGACCCTCGTATACACACGTGCGTGTACGTTACACATACCCAGAAACAGGGTTACGTCTGTAAAATTACGTCTATGTATTTTCCTACAAGTGTTGTTTCCACGTGACGTTTACACGGATTTTTTCTCACATATAGATTATAAATCATCGGTATAAAAACTATCGGTTGAAAAAAAAAGTTACTTCTCATTTCAACGCCAGTCTGTTCCAATGTAAAGAATCTTGAAGCTGGGAGTGAACGATCGTCATCAACCTTGTACATTACAATCAAGGACATGATAATGCCGAGTGATCGAGAGATAACGAATGACGTTTTCAAGAATATAGATAATAGACTGAAAGATACCGATCATATCAACTACATTGTACATTTTGCTCTATACGAAAATAAAACAATTAATTAATAAATATTGCGCGCATTATTAGAGAAGCAGATATAGAAAAGAAAATTATGGATAAATATAAAGAATATTTCTCGATCATTAAGAATTTTAACTCGTTAACGACTCTCGGAAAACATGAAGGAGTTATTAACTCGAAATTGCTGCGCATTATAAAACCGAATGTCAAATTGCATCGGCGGTGTGGAATGCGAATGCATCGGATCGCAAGATTCCTTTCACCGATCGCTATGTTAATTTTTCGCGATATTTAAATAACGCGCTCTCGGAACGGAACGGAACAGAATAGAAACCGGTACTGTTCGATCACCGCGTAAGAGTGAATCGTGTCAAGGCACGAATGCAAATTTCACAACAGCCGGAACGATTGAGTATCGATCGCAGGCAATTGTGGCGGGTACATATGTATATATTTCTCTCTCGCCTAATACCTTTACCATTACTCGAGAACGTCCTTGCCGCTATCTTTGGCTTCAAGTCGAAACGATATGAGTCGCGATTTCAAACAAAAAAAAATCACGATAATAATTCCACTCGAAATAAACGTGACGGAAGATATTATTTCTGATGATTTTGTACAAATGGGCAGATTATGCCGATCGATAATTTTAAAGCGCAAACTCTGTCGAATTTTTGTCATTGATATATATAGACAGATTTTTTAAAGAATTAATTATTTAAATTTAAATAATATTCAATTTTAAATACGCTAATTTTTATATGTAATCGATAATTTCTAATGAACTTGATAAAACAAAAAAGGATTTATCACTGACAGAAAAATAAATATACTTGCACGCGGAATTCTGCATATGAAACTAAAAACAGTGAAAGGGTAAAAATTGAAAAAATATTATTATCGCTCACATCGCGAAAAAGAAAACAAAAATTTGAACTAGCGATCCTGCTCGATATCGAACCCTACAATCTTCATATATACCCGTCATCATTCTCTTACGTTGACATCATTCTCTACGTCTATAAACCGGAATGAGATCTAATGCCTCGTGCCGAGGCTTCGTCGCGTTATCATGCGGCAGCTGTCGAACTCGTGGAAGATGTATTTTTGTCGAACCTTGAACTGCAAACTATGGACTTATCGAATTGACAGTGGCTAAGATAACCGGTCCATAAACGCGCGTTCGAATGATAACGTTTAAGTTCGCCAAGAATTTCTGACGAGAATTCCTGAAACGTTAGTCACAAGAGTACATAAAAAACGCGTTCACTTATTCGCGTCGAATACAGAGGCATCTATTTCGCAACATATATCAATCTTGGTATGTTTTGATAATTTATGCAATTAATTTGCTGTATTTAAATATGTGACTTTATCAAATATATTATACGAAAATCCGTTTATTAAATTCTGAAGATATATGATTTTTTTAGGGCATAAAAAAGTTTTGATTTTATTCTTAAATTTTCTAAAAATATAAATAAATAACAATAAAATATTAAAAACAGAAAATTATTTTCGACAAAAATATTTCTTAACTTTTAGATTAACGATCCCGTTGGGACTGAAAATTGAACGACAGTCTCACATACTTTAGATACGAGCCTCATGGACCCTGGTCCTGAGGGTTAAGAGGCTATCTTACAGGATCGATGGTGTATTTTTAAAACACCGCATACACGGACAGAGTGCATCTGTGGAGCAACGCGTAGGCCACGTAGATAAAAAAGCATTTTTTTTTCTGGAGCCGCGGCTGCTGCATACTTGTGCGACCGGATCGGTGCATCGTCCAGGATTAACCACCGATAAAATCACATCCGCGCGCGCGCCATACAATTCTCATTTGTTGAAGTAGCAGCCACTCATACAATTCACCCTTCCCGACCGGCGCATTTAACGACAATATATCACGCGTCGTTTATAACGCATGTGTACATACACGCACGTGTGCACGCACTTCAGCTCGGTGATCCAATTTCACGAGGGGATGCAACGCACTCGAGACAGACGGAGAGGAGAAAGAGAGTCAATACCGTATTTTCAAAGCGACAGCCACGTGTACACACACATATATACATGCGTGCGATTTACGCACGTGCGTCGCGGTAAAACCGCAAAAACTGTTTTTCTTCGCGACGTCTTACCCCTCTGCCCGCGTTCTTTCCAGCGAGGGAGAGCCGCTGGCGCCAGCGCTAATGCGGTGATCACTCCTCTGGAATGCGCTCGTGTCGCGACCGGGAATGCACCCGC
Source organism: Prenolepis imparis (assembly GCF_030444845.1). Taxonomy (NCBI): domain Eukaryota; kingdom Metazoa; phylum Arthropoda; class Insecta; order Hymenoptera; family Formicidae; genus Prenolepis; species Prenolepis imparis. Next base: position 19,140,735 of record NW_028141160.1, read on the forward strand.
ATTTATACGCATCGCCCGCGCCGGCCGATGACGAATCTGGAAGCAAGCCGACCGTTCGCGCGTTCTGAACTTTGAGAGAGCTCAATTTTAGCGCCCGTCATCGACCGTATACGCCGGAGGAACGGAAACAATCGGCAATATTTATCTCTTGTAAAAATACCTGATTTATCAATTTTACATTTCCTTAAATTGTCATATATTTTATTCTTTTATGAAGAATATTTACGAATTTGTTTATTAATAAAGGAAAAAATAGAGAGAACTTATCATTATATGCGGTCTTAAATGTCCCGAGAAATTCAAGGTCGATAATGAACGGGTCAATTTGCTCCGCGAAACGGAACCGCCGTGAAAAATGCCTTCTTGATTCGCGATTCGAAAAAAAAGATGCTAGCCAAGCGAAAGGGAACAAACAACAGCAAGATGCAGCGATGCAACCGCGCGATGTGTTTAGTCACCAAACAGAGCATCCGATTAAAATACCAAACGACGAGAATAAACTGACTCCTCTAAAAATAGCGAGCCCGCCGCACCGTCACACAAAGTTCGTTCCCCGTTAGACTAGCACACGCGTATGACGCACTCGACACATGCATCCGGGGCCTTTTTGTCAACGTGACGTTATAACGCGTGCCAGCTCTCCGTGTATCTTCGTCCGTTATGCAGCGGGGTCCTATTTATTCCCCACGGTCCTAATAATAATAGTAATAATAATCCTGCGTACGTCAACGCCCAAACGCGCTCATAGAATATCTACATACACATCTATACTCGTCGTCTTTTAAATAGGCTCTCTGTTTAATTGACATTAGCTCAATATATGTCTACGAAACTTTATCCGAGTGCTACGTTTTAAAGTACGCGGCCCCCCTTTCACAATGCAATCAAATACAATTACTGAATTTACTATAGCAGACGAGTGTTGACTGTTGATTGAGTTACACATGTTCCTTCGATGCCTATAATTCGCCGAGAGGGACCCTACAGGAGTCAGGAATTTAATTTTTCGTCGCAATGTGTGACGAACAAAGCGCCTTAAACTAATTATGCGCCTTGCCGTTCTTTTTCCAGTGACTATAATTTCATTAAGAATGAAGAATAGACCGTTTTCACGCATTTACACCTTTCTATCGAGCGCGCGATTGGCAATATTCCCATTATGTGGAAGAAAGGGGAAAGAGGGGACGAGAAGAAACGGAAACTGGTTCGATCGAAAAGGCACGCAATTGGTGAAAGGCGGTAAAATTTCACTGCCCGCTTTGTTCGAAATTCCCTCTCCCTCTTCAACGACGTTTATGCCGATTCCGCGACGTTTCAGATCGATCGGCAAAGTTTCACGAGACAACAACATTACAACTAGTTTAGCTTTTTAATCCACTCTGGCGGGGAATCTAGGTTTCTAGATCCGCGGTATATAAGGAAACGATCTTTGGCGCGGCTGCCTTTCCAGATTCTCAATCACGCAGGTATCATTTTGTTTTCCATTATTTAACAAATTGTAGAGATTTCTTTGAAGAAAAAGAGCCACGCGATAAAAAAATACCCCGCAATAATCGCTCTAATTAACCGCGTCTTTTATTTCAGATGCAAAAAATAAAAAAAAAATAAAACATTTCTCTGGACGGGAATAAGAAAATCTTTGCATATCGGCAATTTTGTTAGAAATAAAGTTCCGGCCGCGGCCTCGCGTCACCCACGTGACACGCGCGCTGTCATCCATGCACGCAGCCCAATTAAGACCCACGCGTGCGATTAGCAACGTGGCACGCCCGTCGATGCTGGTATACGTCGTCGAGAAAACTTTCTCACGACAATACATAAGCGCGATTCTCCAGAGAGATAAATCGTTCGTCGCTGCGGGAATTAAATTCTCTTCATTGTATTTTTTTTTTTTTTTTAATACGATAAATAATATCAGAGATAACGCGCAGTTACTTGCGATCCCGAGATAATCTCGAGCATCAGAAACGCGACACGAAACGCTGCGGCGTCTCGATCGAAGGCCTCGAGAGCGCCCACGTAGCGGCGCTTTCGAGGCTGCCTTTTAAAACGTTCGCGCTTCCAACGCGACGGACGGGGCCGCCTCCTTCGAGAAAGAAAGAGAGAGAGAGAGAGAGAAGCGGCCCATTACCCGCGATGACACAATAACAACAACGACAAAGGCCGGAGCGCGGCTTACGCAAGGACGTGTGGAAAGTAAGAGGCCGCTCATGCGACGCGACGCGACGCAATGAGAGGCGCTTCGCGGATCGATTATGAGCGGATGTCGCTGCTCCTCTTGTCACGACTAGAGAGTCGTCCGGATAATTTTCCGGTGCCGAGAGCGGCTCGCTTTTAAGTTTTAAGTCTGTAAATTAATACGAGGCCAGCAGCGCCAGCAACGATTATTCGGACGAACGAGTGCGATGATTGACAGGAAGAAGGGAGAGACAGTAATAAGAAAATTCGCTCTCGTGACTCACGCAGTTCTCACAAGCGAATACTTGTTCGATACTAGGAAACATATGCGTCGGATCTCAAATTCATTTAACGGATATTAATCATTTTGACGGTAATTTTCGACGAAACGATTCTTTTCCTACAAGTTATAGAAACACGTTCGTAAGTAGAAGTAATCCAGTAAAATAAACCCAGTAGAATAAATCCGTAGCGAATGAAGAGGCGTTTGTTGCGAATCTTATCGATTCGAAAATCACGCGACAGATACAAAAAGATGATGCACGCTGATATTCCCCCTATGGCAAAAGTCATTTGTTTTTATTCGAGCGGCACTCGCGGCTCGTTAAAAGAGTTAAATATTCAAGTATCCATAATGTTCTATACGCGACGCAGCCCGACACACGCATCGGGCAATATATTTTCGAAGACAACATCGCACGCAAGGCGTAACTATCGACCGACTAGATAAGAGAAACCCTGTACATCTCTTTGCTCGGTTATTATGTGATTAGATCATACGCATCTGGGCAGCGGCATCTTGCTCGCCAAACCGGCTCGAAGTCTAATATGTTTCTCGCACGCATTTTGATACGGCACGATACGATGCACCGTGCAATGAATTGCAGCGCCACGTATCAAATATAAAATTGTCTTAATACAGTACATAATAATTGCAATCACCATTGCATTCTCGACGAAATAGAGAAAACCTTTGCTTAAATTATATTTTCTAGATAAAAAATTATTTTTCTAAAAAAGAAAGAGAGAGAATAATAATTGATAACATTTACACAGAGAGAATTTTCTCTTAGAATTTATCCTGAAAATCATGGTAATCGTGGGGCAATATGATATGGAAAGAATTTTATGAGACTTTCTCTGATTAATTTTATCACACACACAATAAAAATAATATCTATATTACAATAAAATATAAAATATGTTTGATTAATTTTACTATGCAGTTTAGTAAAATTAATCAAACATGTTTTATATTTTGTAGTAAATATATTAATTAGAGAAATTATCATAAAATTCTTTCTATACCATATTGTCCCACGATTACCATGATTTTCAGGGTAAATTCTAAGAGAAAATTCTCTCTCAGTGTACTCTATATTTCAGAGGATGAAGAATCAATGTAATTTTAGCGACTCGTCGCGGCTCTGCGCGATATAATGAAACGCGTATGTCGCGTGCATCATCCCCGGGCGTCATCCTCACGCTCGGCGAAACAGAACGCGGCGAACGCGGAAAACGTAGCGCTCCTACGAGGCGAGAGTCCGATGATAATCGACGCTTACCGTCGCGTATTACATTGCGTTAACACAGTTTTCTCCCGGCGCGTCGGCGAGTGAACGCCGCCGAGGCCGCAGACGTGGCGCCGATCTAACCACTTTGGCCGGTGCAACGTTCCGCTCGGCCTGAATCCCTCGCAGCTCTCTCGCGCATCGATTCATTCGTGCGAGCGAGCGTAATCGATCGAACAATCGCGCGCTCGCGATCCAACTTGCGGCCTACGCGGCCAACACGTGCTCTGCTGCCCCATGATCAATTACGCGAATCCGATTCCTCGACTCGATCGCCGATTGATCGCCGAACGAGAGAAACGCCACGACGCAAAAATAAAAGGCGTCCGTATTTTTTCGTCGGAGAAAACGGAGAGAGAGAGAGAAAGATAAAATCGCGAGAGCGCGTCGACGCGTTGTGGGAAATGGAGAGCATTGCATTCTCCATCGTGCAAGATTCGCGCGATGATAATAAATTACATAAGGCTGCGCTTGACGATCGGTATATATGTAAGTTTGATGCGAGAAATTATTACGGTGAAATAATTACTATATTTTTTTAGAAACTATAATACGTACAACTTCATTTTCGCTGCAACGTATGTACTTATTACTTTTTATCGTAAATAAATTTTCTAGGAAGATTCTAGAAAACTTGCGAGAAGTGCAACGTTCGTTTCTTTTTTCCATAAAAAGTGTTTACGCACACGTGAAAAAATATTTACGCGCGAAAACTCATGAATGATTAAATACCACGCGGAACGACGGCAAGATGACCATGACGACGGTACTATTTCCTTCCTTGATGCTACGCAAGATATAGTCTTAATAAATGAAACCGATGTCGTAACGCATTATTATCGGCGAACCTTCCTGTTTTGGTTTCACTTTCGCGACAAGAATTCATTACAATTACACATCGCTCGACGGATCGATTATCTCTTCAATGCGAAGCTCTATATAGCAAGTGCATATACACACAATACATTTTCTTTTATCATTTAATTATATACTGAAATGGCTTTTTCATAATATTCAATGCAATTTTTATTTTTTATTTTCTTTAAGTTTCTCTCTCTCTCTCTCTCTCTCTCTCTCTCTCTCTCTCTCACTCTCGTGACAATCTTTTTATATTTTATTGTAATTAGAATAACACAAGCATTCTTTAATTTTATATTAAAAAGAATGATATTTAAAAAAAAAGTAATAATAAAGTTTGTTTGAACTCGATTAATATTTTTTGACAGAAATTAGCTGATAACTGTCAACAATATTAATCAAGTTTAAAGTATATTATAACATTATTTAAATTTAAAACATATTATTATTTTAATTTCTGACATTATTTTAAAATTTAATTAGCAAACTAATTAACGTCTTAATCAGCTGATTTCTGTTCAAAATATTAATAAAGCATTAATTTGCTAATTAAATTTACAAATATAACAAAATTAAAAAAATAATATGTTGGAAATAATGTTACAATATTTTATCGATTAATATTTTTTGACAGAAATCAGCTGATAACTGTCAAAATATTAGTTTAGGTTTAGAATATTATAACATATAATTTAAAACATATTATTATTTTATTTAATTTTATTTTGAATAAACTGATTTATTATTTCAGTAAATATATTGAACAATAATTAAGATTCATTGTTCTGATATTTAAGAGTAGTATGAGGAACCGCGATAATTCAGAAATCGTTGTCTAAGCACGCCTTGAATGAACTGACTTTCGTAACGAACGTCCGAAACTATACTACGAGTGAAATCGCGAGTATAGGTGAACTAAAATGTGTGTATGAAAGAAAAAGTTAGTCGAAAGATATATTTCTTGCCTCAGTTTTTATCTGCGTATCGAGTTTCGGACGCGCGTTTCAAGTTTCCGAGCCGTGCTCACTCAAGCGTGAGGGAATTGGAGATAATGCGAGAAGGACGAGAAAAGAAATAGAGAAGGACGCGAGATGTTTTACGCGAGTCAATGAATCTCTCTCTTCTTTCTTTTTTTGACAGAAATCAGCTGATTAAAGCGTTAATTTATTAATTAAATTTTTAAATAAAAATATGTTATAAGAATTAAAATAATAATGTTGTAAATAAATATGTTATAATTCCTTAAACTCGATTAATATTTTTGACAGTTATCAGCTGATTTCTGTCAAAAAATATTAATCAAGTTTAAAATATTATAACATATTATTTACAACATTATTATTTTAATTTCTATAACATATTTTTATTTTAAAATTAATTCGTAAATTAACGCTTTAATCAGCTGATTTCTGTTAAAAAAAATTAATCGAGTCAAAATAAACTTTATATTATTTTTTAAAAATATCATTCTTTTTAATACAAAACCGAAGAATGGCGCGCTTGGGTTGTTTTAGTCTTTTTCTAAAAAGGCATGTTAAGTCGATTCTCGCAAATATTATTGTCTCTTTTCCGCGATGCTGATTAACTGTCTCGATACGCGTTGTGCGTTACATTCGTAGCATCGAGAGGGTATCATCGCGAGGGTTAGCAGTTTGACAGTTTGTCCAAAATAAAATAAAATAAAATAATAATAGGTTTTAAATGTTATAATATACTTTAAACTAGATTAATATTATAACATATTATTTAAAACATTATTTTTTTATTTTATTTAATTTTATTTTGGACAAACTGTCAAACTGCTAACCCTCGCGATGACACCCTCTCGATGCTACGAATATAACGCACAACGCCTATCGAGACAGTTAGTTAATCAGCATCGCGGAAAAGAGGCAACGATACTTGGAGACTTTCGAGAATTGACTTAACATGCCTTTGTTTAAAAAGCGACAATACAGAAAAATTGAGGAATTTACCATTATTTATTTCAAGCATCGCGGAATGTCGCGCGAAAATAAGTTAGAATCGTGATAGCCATTCCGATTCGCGTTTGTCGGAAAATACAGTAACCCTAGACCCTTAAACGAAATCTCGCGGCGCCTTTTGTCATTTACGGATCCAGCGGAACAACTAGATTCCCAGAAGAATGGGGCCTATACGTTATGTGTACAATTCCCATACACGCTATTCCCAGGTCCTAACGACGTCGATATGCAATCGTGCTCAAACGTCATATAACTTGTCCCGCGATTCTCCGCGGGAGGGCAAGTCGCTGCCCGCAGCTTCCCTGTCCCGATAATCGCTACCTATCTATCCATACGGTGGCTACTTTTAACGTTACACGCGTTTACGTATACTGTGTTAACAGAATTTTCTTCCCGATGCGCGAACGGCTATAGGGAGCAGCCCAGTGCCTATTTAACGGTTGGCCGCGCGAACTAAGCGCCAGGCTCTTTTTTACTCTCGCGCGATCGGGAATAACGCAAATCAGCTGCTAGATCGTGGGAAGATGCCGCATGGTTGTAATTAGCGCCGCAGTCGGCGTCTCTCTCTCAAAAGATGCCGTATTGATAATACACAAATAAATTATTCTATCACATGCAATTGATCAGTCTCATCTCTCTATATGCGAGATGAAGAATTAATACATTTTCTCGACTCACCCTCAGTCGTACTCGGAGAATAAAGGCAAAAGTTTTGGTGGACTCACCTGAAACAAAAGAAAAAATGCTCTCGTTAGTTTAATGCGTAGTCAGCAAGTAAGCAGTATTTCGCGCGAGGACGAAAGTGAAACGGATAAAATTAGATGCGCGTGTGTGCAGGCTTTTTCTCGTTGAAAAAATCGCGGAAAGCGCCGGTTACAACGAAGAAACGCCAAGCGGCAGTTTAATAATTAGATACTCCGCTGCACACTCTCGCAATTATCCGAGTGCGAATCGCGGATGGGAGGGACCTCGCGAGCAACGAGCGTCCCACACGGCTCGCGGTTTCACTGCATTCAGGTCATCGTCGCGGCTTGACCGTCCCACGTGAAAATATTCCGCGCGCGAGCGAGTGTATCGAGTGCGCGCGCGCGCCTACGATATCAGGAAAACCGGTGTAAAGTGCCGACCGGACGTTTTAACGAGACGTCCCACGGTGGCTGAAAATATATATATTTAACTCTTATTGCATTTTTGCAGTCTACCCTCTAATCACCTTCGCGAGCGCGTCCGCCAGCGCAATATGTTTCTCCATTTATTCGATTAGTTATTTATCTGACGTGTCAGCGTCGAATAATCGATGCTGTCCTACTATATCGAGAGCCTAGTGTATAATTAAAATGGACGGGGAAATGAATCATTGTGTAAAATCAGGTTCCTTAAATTTTTATCCTTTCTATACGACTTGTATAATGCGTTTTTTATCTGCATAAGCCGATTATATATATCGTAATAATATGTTAAATAAAATGTAACCGAGCGAACGAAAAACGAGTAATTTCGCGATCGTTGTTAGGCGAAGCGTGTAAGAAACGGCGAATGCTGTATTTAAGCACTTGTGCCTCGGCCGCGTTTATACGACGATTCGAATCGATGGATCGTTTCATCTTCGTTGAATCGGTCGTAACATCGGATTCGCCGTTTTCTAACGTATATGCAAATCGCAAATCCGCTTGGTGATTCGCGTCGGAACAAGAAACTATATCCTCGATATTCGCGACGTTCGCAAACGAGGCATAAAGACATAATACGGCTTACGGAAGGAAGGGAGACGAGTTTGGCAAGTTTTGACACGCGCAAATCGGGGGATTCCTCGAGATAAACGTCACCGCAAAATATTAATTGGCAAGGAATTTCATCGATAAAAAAAAAATATTTCTTTATCAATTTGCAACATGGAGGTTGAATATCGCGCGACAAAGGTCATCAGTTTCGATCGGTTGATATTACACGAATTGATTTAGAAATCAGCGCGACACTTGCAGCCGCAGCTGCAGCTGGTAGCGTCCTCCCTTTATATAGGAGGAGATGTCTCCATCTTCTAAAACCGCACAAATGCATCAGCGCGACGGGTTTTGCTCGCTCGCCACAGGACGGCAAAATTGATTTCGAAATCGACCACGACGGCGAACACGACCGCAGAAATTTGTTGCAATCGATTCGCTGTCGTTGCGCGCGCTTAAACCCCCGCAACGCGATTAAAGTAAACGCCACTTAACGGCCGAGTCCTCGCGAAATCTTCCTTGCGCCAGTGCGGAATCGGTCTAAGTGCGGCAAATTTAACGGCATTACCCCGCTCGATTATCTCGCAAGACGAGATAATCGAGAGGAACGACGGGAAGATGAATTGCGACCGGACGAAAATACCTCGCGGCGTTATTGAAGCAAATACTCTATTAAATTAAATCAGTGAAAATGTCACTGATGCAGTGACACAAGATTTCACTGATTTTTCAACGAAAATACTCATACTTTGCTTTTTATGTTCCACTGATTATAGCAGTAAGATTTCATTGAAAAATCAGTAATTATACATATTTGCAAAATATAGGTTAAACAATTTTTTTAATTTAATTTAGATCGCTATTTTGGGGGGAAAACCCCAGCACATAAATTTAATCCAAAATTATATACATTTTTAACTCTTAAGATATGATAAAACACAAAAAATTTAAAAACTCTTAGTAAAAAATTCAAATATTTCTTTAACAAAATATATTATAAATTTATCTAATGTATAATATAATACAAGACAAATTTTCAAATATTACTGAATGGCCATTACTACTATGATTATTTCAGTGAAATTTTTTACATTAATATACTTATAACTGACAATGAGACCATCAGTGACTGATTCATTGCTTTCTTCAATGATACACTAATTCCATTTAAAGGAAACAATTTTATCTAAAATTTATATCGTATATATTATAAGAATAAAATTCTTAGCAATAATTTATATATATGTATATGATATGCAAAATTATATGATTTACGAGAAAAATCGAGTTTCCTCTCTCTCTTTACTTCGCTCTTTCGAAGAGAAAAATTTATTGTCGCCGCATAAAACGGTACACAGAAAAAAAGAAGTGTCAAATCAATACTTATATACCTACTCGTATATACGCAACAATAGCTAATCTTACAGAATTTGCTAAATCTTAAATTTCAACAATATTAGTCTTTAATATTATTTCAATATTATAAGTATCATCTGGAGAATATGAAAAAATATATTATTTTATACGAAAATGTTATTTTCTATCCAACATTTTTCTTTTCTATTCAAGAAAATTATTCTTAAATAATAAGATTAATATTTTTTTAGTTGAACTATATAAAATGTTTTTATTTAAGCAAATTTTATATAGTTCAATCAAGAAAAATATTAATCTTATATTTAAGAATAATTTTCTTAAATGGAAAAGAAAAATGTTGGATAGAAAATAACATATTTTTCATATAAAATAATATATTTTTTCATATTCTTCAGATGACACTTATAATATTGAAATAAGACTGTAATATTGTTGAAATTTAAGATTTAGCAAATTCTTGTAAGAAGATTATAGCTATTGTTGCGTATATAAGAGTATATGTAAGTATTGATTTGACACGTCTTTTTTTTCTGCATGTTTTATTGCGTGTCTTTGTTAATTACAGCGTTGCTTTAAAATTCTATGTTTGGAATTTTTCTAAATAAATTTATTGTTAAATATATAAAATTTGTAATGCAAAAAAATAAAATTTATTAAAAATTTAAGAGTTGATTTTCTCAACCGAGAAGTGTTTCACTCATCAAATTTATCAAAAACTTGGTAAAAAATTTATGGCTATAATTTGCGTACTAAATATATAACATTATATGTGAATCATTGCATATCGAGCATTATATAATATTAGAATTGAAGACAGTATAACATTACTAACGCTCACCGATAAATTTTCGCCGCTCAGATTCCGCCGTATATTATATCCAAATGTATATTCAATTGACAGGGAACTTGCACATTTTACACTATTTCAAATTAATATGCTTTTGTATACATCACTCATACACTCATACAAACGCCCGATATGAAGTCGACACTCCCGCACTCACGAGATACGACGAGATACGTGATTTATTTTCGAGACGGAACGAGAAAGCATGATGGAAAGAGAGAAAATTTTTCTCTCAAGTCTCCCGTTTCGTGGCGTCCCGTTCGCGACGTGACGTCACGTGACGTCACGTCACTTGTACTCGCTGCTCGGCTAATATTTCGTCCATTTTGAATCTCGCTCGATGCATTCCCTGTTATCTCAAGATGCAGTCCTGCGTCCTGATTACCGCTCCAGGATACTCCCCCGATGTCGACTCGGCACCGGAGACCCTCGCCGAACATGATTCCGATCCTCCTGGCACTCGATCGTATCCACAATTCACCCACGAAGAGGGACAAGCCGCGAGTCTTTGTCTAACGGTCCCCGTAAATAAGTCAAGAAGGGTCATTTTCGCGTGACTACGTCATCGCAATCCGAACATTGCCGCGCAGTAATGCCGGCCGCTGAGAATCACTGAGCTTGCTCCACCACCTTGCCGGTGCTCCGAGACGCCACGATTCCGCGAGATAACGCCTACCCGACACGTATTAACGCGGCACGGCGTTAATACGACACTTTCGACACTAATTCGCGACCGCGGGTTACCTCGGACCGGGAAAAAATTGCAAAAATCCGCCGAATCCACGGACCACCGAAACGACGACCGGCAGGAGACTCGACGAGACTACAGTAACGCCACCGCGCATGCGCGCCGAAACTTTCGAAATTACCGGCGTCCGTGTCCGCGCAAATCGAGAGAATATTATCGCGAAAAGAATAAGAAAATCTTGACAATACTATGTCGAGCACACACACATACACACTTTATTCGACATTCGCGATGCTTGCCGCGATTATAATGCGTACTCGAGTCGCCTCGAGAAGTTACAATCGAAGGAAAAATACGAATATTTTGTCCAGCGAGGAGGGGGGAGGGGGGGGCAGAAGGGCCGCGTCATACGTGACTGTCGACGAGCTCGGTACATTCTACGTAAGGAGGTGGAGGGGGAGGGAAGACGTGCGTCGTCGTGATATTCTATACTTCTAGGGGTAATCGAATATATATTATATATATAAATGCTTTCTTTTTCTCGCGACTCCGCGACTCTCTTGCAGAGTTTACTTCCATCCATTTATTTTTAGCGCTTTGCTTTATATAATATTTTCATTAAAAGCGTATCACTTTATTTTGTCTTTCCAATACATTGAAAAAGAAATTGTTAATTTCAGAATGAAAAAAATAAATAAAAAATATGAAATAAATTCTATTCTACATAATGACATTTCGCGCACTCGATAACCTTAAAAGATTTTACACCAAAAAATGTAATAATAGCAAAAAATAGAATATGTATACAGAGAGAATTTTCTCTTAGAATTTACCCTGAAAATCATGGTAATCGTGGGACAATATGGTATGGAAAGAATTTTATGAGAATTTCTCTGATTTATATTTATTACAATAAAAATAATATCTATCACAATAAAATATAAAATATGTTTGATTCATTTTACTATGCAGTTTAGTAAAATTAATCAAACATGTTTTATATTTTAGTTAGTGTATAGATATTATTATTTTGATTGTGATAAATATTAATCAGAGAAATTCTCATGAAATTCTTTTCATACCATATTGTCCCACAATTACTATGATTTTCAGGGTAAATTCTAAGAAAAATTTTTCTCCGTGTAAGAATTAAAGAATTTTAAAAAATTATAAAAAGCGTTATTAAAATGTTAATTATCGAAAGATAATGAGTTGACCGAGGGGTGTCTCACTCATCAAAAATTTGTACATGTATTGCGAATTACCGAGAATTCTAAGTAATTCCAAGTAATGCAACGGAATGCGTGTAATTATGTTAATTCTTTTTTTTTTTTTTAATAAAATACAATATTAAATATTAGTACTGTTTAATGTAGTAAGAAAAATGTAATTAGAATCATTATAAAAAGAAATGTTAAGTTAAATTTATTAGATATTACTGTAAATCATATAGTACCTACTGTATAATGTCTTATGCAAAAAATTTAAAATTAATATTTTTTTAAAAATTAATATTGCAAATATTTAGTTGGAACACCTAAATCAAAATATGATATTATAATAAAAATATAACAAAAAGTTACGTGTTCCCAAGTATAAGTTTAAAAAAAATATCGTGTTAAACTTCGTGATTAAAAATTCAGAAATTTTTAAAAATCAACTTAAAAAACTATTTTTAATAAAAATTTCTTTTATATATAAACTTGAACACACAAAATACAAATAAAATTATATTAGATCTGAACAAATTAAATATCAAATATTAATAATTTCATAAATTATAATATTTAGTAAAATATATATTTAAAAAACGTCATAACAACATCATATTTACTTTTTAAGACGTTTTAATCTTGTCTGGGTTATTGTTTTATGCTTGCAAATGAATGCGAAGTAACACGTAAATCCAAAAAAAATGTACATGTATTGCGACAGTGAGACACCCCTTGACAAAAACATATATAAAATTAGCAAAAGAGCGTTAAAATTTTTCACATGTTTCATTCGATTATTAAATTAAATGATTGTGCCCAGCTTAATGAATCGAATAAAAATAATTCTCAAACATACATATATCATCATTATACATCACAGAAAAAAAAAGTGTCAAATCAATACTTATATACTCGTATATACGCAACAATAGCTATAATCTTATTTCAACATTATAAGTGTCATCTGAAGAATATGAAAAAATATATTATTTTATATGAAAATATGTTATTTTCTATCCAACATTTTTCTTTTCCATTCAAAAAAATTATTCTTAAATAATAAGATTAATATTTTTCTTGGTTGAACTATATAAAATGTTTTCATTTAAGCAAATTTTATATAGTTCAACCAAGAAAAATATTAATCTTATTAAGAATAATTTTCTTGAATGGAAAAGAAAAATATTGGATAGAAAATAACATATTTTCATATTCTTCAGATGACATTTATAATATTGAAATAAGACTGTAATATTGTTGAAATTTAAGATTTAGCAAATTCTTATAAGAAGATTATAGTTATTGTTGCGTATATACGAGTATATAAGTATTAATTTGACATTTCTTTTTTTCTGTGTAGTAAAGTGTAAAAGAGTAAAAGTGAATGTAAAAGTGTAAAAATATAGTCTATTGAGATCTTGGCTCGTAATTCCTGCCTTGCCCCAAGTGTCGACGAAGGTACCCCGACTTTGTCGCGCGAAAGGGACGACGGAATCGCGGTTTAACACTTTGCGGTACACTCGCAGAGAGAACGTATAAAAGTATCCGGCACACACAAGCCCACACCTGGCATTCCGCGACGATGGAATGTCGAACTTGGTGGAAATAAACGGTCGGAGAAGTGGGCGGCAAGTAGTAGCGCAAGCAACGCTATCGACGGGGCCGATTTCTCTTTCTCCTTCGTATTTTTCCTCGACGTTAAGGACTTTTTCCGGCTGCAGCTCGGCTAGAGCTAGAGTCCTCGTCCCGTAAAGTATCGTTTTACAAAAGGTGCCATACGAGCCGCGCGCCGAACGAACGGCCCCGAGACACTTTTACGTTGCCCACCGAGTGTGCACAGGTGTGGCCGCTGGTTTTATACCGCTCGATTTATTACCCTCTTCGTTTATTGCCGCGTAGCGAGAGATATTGACGACGCGATGCGGCAACTGCATCTCTTTTCCAGCCGCGACAATGTTATTTTTTCTCGTCCGCAAACATTGGCCGCCATTCCTTAATTCCTTTTCCTCTTTCTCGAAATAATTCATATTTAATGAATTTATATACTTTATATATATTTTTTAACATATTATATATTTTAATGAATGTTATCTCTCCCCGCGTTAAATATCACGTTTTATTAGCGAAGGAAAGTGAGAGAAGGTGCGCTAGATTAATCTCGAACGTTTTCGCGCGATTCGGCTTCCCCGAATTCCAGCTTCTCGTCGGCATTTAGCAGCCTCGCGACTTGGTGCGGTTATTATTAAAATCGCTCGCATTACCGTGAGCGGCGCATCCTCTCATCGCGATTAGGATATGCGTGCCGGCGCGATTGCGTGCGAGACGCGCAATGCACACGAGCGAGCTCGTCAGCTGTCGCGCGTTCGCTCGCTCGTTGCGAGGAATGTGCGTGTCGGAAGGGAACGAATTCTCAGGTTTCAGCTGACGGTGGCAGTCCAGCTGTCCGTGGTGTTGTTGCTAAGCTCGACCGCGGAACGAATGGATCTTGTTATTTCTCGGAAAGATTATCGTATTATAATTCAAAAAACACGTTTTTGTAAAAAGTATTGATGTTTGACCGAATTCTTTATTTCAATTCTCTCGATCATTTAATAACTCGACCATTTAGATTAGTGGAAAACTTTAAAGTCATGCAAATAAAACGGGATCGAAAACACGTTAGGTGTAAATGGAACGCCATAAACGCCGCGATTGCAATATTATACGCAACGCACTTATTTATCCAGTGGAATTGCGTCAAACCGCAATCGCGAATGTGAATTTATTCGCGCACCCCGCGTAATGTTCCCCGTCGCGTCGATCGTAACGCGCGATTAGAAATTGCAAAATGCAAACGGAGGTATTCGGTGATTGCTCAGCCGGAAAGTGTAGAATGTTGTATAATGAGCGTTATATATATATATATATACATATAGACATATACGTATTCTGGCGCAACGTTTGCGAGAAGTGTGTGCCGCGTAAGCACGCACAAAATCTCGGGCGAGGAGCACGCGCGATTGCGAAAATCGTCGCAATGTCGGCCAAATATAGCCTCGCGTGCACTTTCCTTTCGCGGTGGTCGAGTTGCAGAAGCGAAACGCAAAGGTGCACCGCACTCGCCGCCCTATGCATATAACAATGCAATCGGCGCTCGAGTAATTGCATTATATACCGATCGATACTCTTAAGCTATGCAAACCATCACTATCCCCACGAAGAGAAATATAAACAAAACGCGAGATGTATAACTCGGTTCCTTCCCAAAAATGAGTGACAAAGATGCGAGTGAAAGTGTCTCTGTAGTTTTGACACTTTATCGTGTACCTTGTGTTATAACTAAAATTCATTATGGGATGTTGAGATTCGCATTAAAAAAAAAAATTTTTTAAAACAGCATCCAGACCGCGCTTTCGTAATTGCCTCCGCGCGATCCTGATGAACGAAATTCGGCTGGTTTGATGTAACACTCATCCGTTTTACTTTTACGTAATACAATAACGCGCGATAACGGAGCGTAACAAATATAATAATAGCGGAGAAATGTGTGTTGAGCAATTCAATTATCTGTGACCGTTCCCCCCACAATGGAGGGATTTAGCGACACTCAATTTGTCCCGAATGCACGCAGTGGGAAATATTTTCGCACAGCTTCGCGAGTGGAAAAAGGGGTTTTAAGAAAGAAAGGTTGTAAGAGAGACAGAAGCTCGCGCTTCAAGAGAGACGCGTTCTCGGTCGATTGACCCGCATTACGTCGTCGGGGGGCCCCTTGCACAGCTGGGGCCCGGCTGTTTACTACCGCGTCGTGTGCGCACAGTCGAATCTGGGACGGAGAAAGAGAGAGGACGGACGGTAAGACGATATATCGGTGAACTATATCGATATATACCGTCGTCGTCGTCGTCGTCGTCGCCCGGCAACTGCCTCGCAACACGCTCGGCAGACTCGCCCTTGGGATTCCTGCGAGGCGTGGGTGAGCGCGCTGGCCTTTTTATTTGCAGTACAGCGATCCGGAGAGGCGATCGCGGTTTACCGGATCGTTCGGACCGGATCACGGCGCGCGCTCGCCGGAGCGTAACCTCATTTTTACCTCGCTACGGCTGCGAGAGCGACGGATCTCTGTTGTGCGAAGCGGATATTCGCGTCTGATGTTATAAATAAAATTAGACAAGAGAGAGACTCGAGCGGAAACATCGCAAAAGGTTAAAAATGCCTCGTTATTTCATCTCTATTAAAATGCATTTACATAATCGAAATAACAGAGGAATAAAATATCTTTGAAATCGTCGCGATAGTACGGTTAATGAAAGAAAAAAAAAATAAATAAATAAATAAATAACGACGGATATATTTATATTATTACAGCGTGTAAACAGTCAGTTTGCGGTGGATTATGCGTCGGAAGCTGCGTGGCGCGGCTATGCCGGTACTAAAGTCTCGAATATAATCTCGGGAATCGATGCAGCAGCGTCTCGCAAATGCGAGAATAATAGGCTGCGAGAGGGAAGAGCAGCAGGTAGCAATAAATATCTACCTACGGTGAACGGGTTGAACGGCTCTCGGGGAGAGAGAGCCGACACAGCGCGCGCGCCAGCACGAGAAACAATAACTGCTCCGCTAATACGTCGCTCTTTCGCATAAGCATCGCGCGCGCGTACATACGACAGAATAATAATACCATAAAAAAAAAAAGATTTAATGCACGAACGCGCGGCGAGAGAAGTCCCCGACGACGACGACGACGGTATGCGAGCCGGTACTACTTGTCCCATTTCGTCTCACGCAATTCCTCCGTGTCCGACTTACGTATAATCGTACATGCGCGCGGCAATTCCTTCGTACAACACAGGATGGAGTCGCTCCGCGAAACGCATAGGCTGATTACGGGCTGTAATTGCGCCGGTATAATCGAGGGGACGCGCGGAATGAAAAATTCTGTCTGGCGAATTTCGCGCTGGATTTCGCGCAGCCGATCGATTACTCGCGCGCGAGAAGCGACTTCGTACGGACGCGAAAAAATAACTTTTTCTCCGTAGTCAATGATGATCGGTTTTAAATTTGCCAGCGTCGAGGTTATTCAAGCTCGTTGCATATCTTGAAGATAAAATATATCGATTTATATACAAGGTTAATCAGACTTAAATATGAAAGAATTAGTACGCAAACATGTATCATTAGTCTTAAGCCGGGGCCGGATCATCATGTGAAAGGGTATGAATGATTGTAAACGAATAAAAAAAATCGCGAGTCGATATAAGGGCAGGTATATGTTACGGGGAAAAATACGAACAAGGTTGCTCCCTTTCCATGGGGCATCATAATGAATACGCGGAATTGCAACGAAACGCGAGCCAACGGATCCGACTTAAGCGAAGTGGGACGCGGCCGAGCGAATGCGCGACATCGGGTTAACTACTTTCAAACGATTTCTGGATATGATCGGCTGATTGCGCGATACGCGATAATCGGCCGCCACATCTGCGAGAACCAGTCGCGGCCGTCGCAAAAAGACACCGTCAAACGTCCGTTATTTGCGAGACTTTCTACGCGCGCGACGACTTGGGGATATATAATCGCCGATAGCGAAAAAATAGATATAAACGAGGAAATCTTCTCGGAGAGCCGATTTATCGATTCGCTCCGTCATATCTAGCTGCCAGCGGAATTTTCTCGCGAGACTCGAGAGATTGACTCGTCGACTAAAAATTATAGGCACGACGATTCCGGAAAACTGAATCCGCGCAACGTAGGAATCGGAACCCTTAGAGACGCGGTAAGAGACGGTGGATCAGAAAAAGACGATTTCTTCGTTAAGAGACCCTATGTGCACCGACCTCGTTACAACGCGGTCGCTCCCCTTCTGTTTCCGTTCGGTTAACCGTAAATTACAACCGCGACTAGTGTGTAACGAGCATAATGGCGACGGTAGTCGGGTGAAGGTCGGCCAACTCGAGCGCGGGAAGCGAGCGAGCGAGCGAGTGACAGCAAAGCGACAAGAAACGACGAGAGAAACGTTCTCGGTCCTTTTTTTTTCCCCGGTGGAAAAAATCAAAGGAAGAAAAGAAAACGTGTCGTCTAGTCGTATTCATTGTTATCTCGCGCGGAACAAACTCATTCGGCTGCGCATCTCCTAATGTGCGTGTGTGTTTAAACAAACATAATACTTGTATCTCTCGTGTGTCCTCTGCGAATTACATGGCACCCTTTCTGCGATAAACGCCACCCCTGTTTTTGAGTCATTTCCGTTGCGTTTGACTTTAACTCTCGGGGTTCATTGTAAATGCCATTAATACGGTAATGGAGTCCGTAACGCGTTAATAATAAAATTGCGACCACATATATTGTTCCCTTTGAATCCCTTTGGCTCTTTTTCTACACTTCTCTCCCTCGTTTCATTTCGGATTTAATTAAAGTAAAATGCGTGCGCGAGCGTCCACAGACACTCGAAAAAAAAGAACTCTGAATTCTCGCGACAAGGTGTGGGAGTGAAACACGCTGAAACGTAAAAACATCTTTGTCTTTGAGGTGTATGTGCGTGTGTATGTGCGTGTGTGTGTGCAAGTGTGTGAATGTCGCACTCGAGAGTCGAGACGCATTTTTCATTCCGACCTGCTCGTGGATCACTTCGCGTTACCTCGCGAGGCGCGACTCGTATCCTCGAAAATCAGATTAAAGTTTCGCGCCACGAAGCTGTTCCGACGCCTACGCGGTCTTTTTTACCGCCTTCTCTAACATAAAAACTGGTTTTAAGACGCGCTTAATGTGCAAATATAAATTCATTAACGCTTTATTCATAAACATGCGCCCATTTGCGGGCGCCCCGATTAAAGACGACCATGGATTCTTACTGGATAATAATTTAATTCCACATGTGTGTTCTAAGGACACTTCTTTTTAATAAATTTGTAATAAATGTGCCAAAGTAACCTTCTCTGTTTTACATACGCCAACGCATACAATGCGTTCAATATCAGATCAAAGAAAAAGAGAGAAATCTCGCGATGTTTATCACTTGTTCCCGAAATAGAAGAGCGTAAAGGAGAGAGATTAAAAGCTTAAAAGCTTTCGGAACTCTTTCTCTGATCTATAAAAGCGTCTAAAAGGCTGGTCTAAAACCGGAGGATTAGTTCAGGATTTGACTAGGCGGCTTTAATAAAACGAATTGAATCGTTATAGAGTCGACAAATCCCCGTCGATAAGTATAAAGATACCCCGTCATCGCGCTCGCTCCTTTCAGAATCGTTTCCTCCCCACGGTTTACATTGTTCGAGACAGTATCTCGTTTTACTACGCACTCGATAAAACAAAAGTAACAAAAAATCGCGCGCGGAGTAGCCGCGTGGTTCGTCGCGATCGAGATAAAGACTGGAGAGAAACACAAGAAGAACGTAGAGAAACGCAATGGGGAACATCGCATTTCGCGCATCGCCGGACATTATATATACGTATGAATGGAGAGTCTCTCTTTGCGCGGCAAAAGGGAAAAAGAGAGTAGAAGAAATACTAGTTCTGCGACAGAAAGCACAGACATGAGAATACACTAAAAGAAAGAAAAATAGAAGAGAGCTTAACTGACAAAGTAAGCTTCAGCGCGATTAACATCGCAAATGGTCGCGTTGTGAAAAAAATTATGTCGCGCCACAAAAGTCACTAATCGTCATAAAAATAAAATATAACGCAAATGTGCACGCATATATAAGAACAATTAATTTAAATATAAATCCATATAAAATTATGAAAAGAGTTAAGCACAGATATTAGATGCAACAAAATTATTCTTAACTTCCTCTATACTTATCAATTATATATTTTTAAAATTATTATATTATTATTAAATTATTTTTAAATTCCTCTATACTTATTCTGAACTTTTAGTCCTTCCTTTGGACCATCCTCAGCACATCAATTAGTAAAAAAATTTATTATTTGTTTCCAATTAGTAAAAAAAATAATTTTTTTGATAAGCTGAGGTACAGCAAAATTATTTTTTAATTCCTCTATATTTATTTTGAACGTTTTGATTCTTCTTTCTTCGCCATCCTACTAAAAGACTAATAAAATTTTGTTTACTACTTGATATGTTGAAGATTCAAAGGGAGGACGTTCAAAATAAGTATAGAGAAATTTACAAATAATTTTGTTGCACTTAATATCTGTGCCTGGCTCTTACTAAATCTTTTCAAACCTGTATTTGTATTTTATATATCAGAGGCTTTTCAATTTATTATTTCAAACGATTTAAGTAAAAGTATCCCAAGTATCGCGCGTGTGACAAGAGACTGACGTGACATTAACTCGCTCGCGCTGAAACGTGATGAGCGTGGCACGACATTGGAACGTGCAGCGAGAGCAGGGCGACGTAACTCGAGGATCCGGGCGAATTCGAAAGTTGTTGCGCCTCGGAGTACTCAAGTTGAATCGACACTTTCCCATGCGACGACGGGGCGGCGGAAATCTACAAAGTATCCCCTTAGCAAAGGAATCGTGACGACACAATGGAGCGCGAGCTCCATGATCTGGGCCAAAGGTGTCCTGCCTTAAGGGATCGTGACTCATAGATCACTGCAATATCGCGAATCCAATACACCGCGCTACCCTTCTCTATCTCTCTCTCTCTCTCTCTTTTTCTTTCTTAGGTTCTTTGCCGGCCAAGTGTGTGTCGTAATAGCTCGACAACTGCTCGACACACCTCCGCCTCTTTGTAGAGTTGGAAATGCACGCTACTTCTCTTTTTGCGTCGTGATCGTAGTCGCGTCGTACATCACTCGAGAGACGGGACGTTTTTCGATTGAGATTTGCCGATCTTAAGAGCGCCGATCCAAAAGATACGACAGATCTCGCCCCGAGCGCGACATTTTTTCGACAGACTCCGCGGTTCCCTCGAGTTTCTCTAAAGCCTCACCCACATCACTCGCCCGCTAGACGACAGAAGTCGTGACTATCGCGACCACGACGACGTCTTATTAACAGCCCTTCCGCGCACGATGACGGCGATTATCACCGATACAGATACTGCCGCTGATAAAGTGTACCCTGCTGTCGAGGTGTCCCGTCGCCTTAATTATGTTTATCGGTCCGTCCGATCGGAACGCCGCGATCTCGCGACTCGAGTCTCGAGAAAAAGAGAGAGAGAGGAAAAGAACTGGCGGAGAGGAAAAAAGCAGCTGGTAGGTTCTCCGATCCTCGAGGGCGAGAAAATACGGCCGCGCGCGATCGCGACGATGAACAACCGCCGTGTGTCTTTCCCTCTCAAGGCCGCGATCATTGGCCGCGCGGATCGATAACTGCCGCTGGATCGTGCCACGAGAGAAAGATAAAGAAAAAAAATATACATAATATATTTTTATATATAAAAAATTTATATTTTACCAGAACAACACAAGCGCGCGCTACGTGCGCACCATTCTTTAATTTTATAAAAAAGAATGAGATTTAAAAAAGAATTAAGTTTGTTTGAACTCGATTAATATTTTTCGACAGAAATCAGCTGATTAAAACGTTAATTTGCTAATTAAATTTTAAAATAAAATTATGTTATAAGAATTAAAATAATAATGTTGTAAATATTAATAAATATTAATATTTTTGACAGTTATCAGCTGATTTCTGTCAAAAAATATTATTCGAGTTTACAGTACCTATTATAACATATTATTTATGACATTATTTTAATTCTTTCTTATAACATATTTTTATTTTAAAATTTAATTTAATTAGCAAATTAACGCTTTGTCAGCTGATTTCTGTCAAAAAATATTAATCGAGTTTAAATAAACTTTATATTATTTTTTAAAAATATTCTTTTTAATACAAAACCGAAGAATGGCGAGCACGAATCGCGCGCTTGGGTTGTTCTAGTTTTTTTTTCTAAAAAAGGCATGTTAAGTCGATTCTCGCAAGTGTTGTTGTTTTTTTTTTCCGCGATGTTGATTAACTGTCTCGATACGCGTTGTGCGTTATATTCATAGCATCGATAGGAGGCTATCATCGCGAGGATTAGCAGCTTGACAGTTAGTCCAAAATAAAATTAAATAAAATAATAATATTTCGAGAATCGACTTAACATGCCTTTTTTTAGAAAGGGATATTATATAAATAAATATATGTATATATTTTTTTATGCTCGCAAACAATAGGCGATTGTCAAGTGACGAACCGATTTCATCCAAGTTCAGAGTCCACAACTCTTTGCTCAGATCTCTCTTTCTTCTTTCGAGAAAAATAAATATAGAAATTAACTTGAATATTCACGCGTAAGAATTAGCGGCAACACAGTTTATCAACATTATACGTTCGCGTCGAAGGAAAGCGAAGAGCAAACAAATAATATTGACGGATATACACGCCGGTATTTAAATCGAAAACGCGTCGTTCGATATCCAAAATAAGCAGCGTGTGCTTACTCAGCCGTGGCTTAACCAACCAAAATAATGTGGATGGAAGGTCCTCCGCCAACGCGCGCGCCGAAACCCATAGAATTCGTGAAGCGTCGACCATCGTGTCTTTCTCGAAAGAAAGAGAGAGAAGAAAAAGGAGAAAGCGTGAAAGAGAGAGAAAAAGCTTTGTCATGCTAAGTGAATAAATGCGGCTGCAGAGACGCAGGAAGCATCCTTAAAAGCCTAACTGCGCGCGAGATCTGGTTGCACAACGACGAGGACTTTGGGAGGGGACAGCTGTCGTTTATCGAAAGAAGCAGCTGGGGTCTCACGGAACGTTTTCTACCCCGAATTGTCGTCTCGAGAATAAAGAAAAGTCTCGCAGTGTCAGTTATTCGCCGAGAACAAAATCGTTCAATAACCCGTTCGGCGGATATATATATATATTCTCGTGTTTCACGTTTCTCGAAATCGATCCCGAGAAAGTTCCGAGGGAAAATTCCTCTATGTTTCTAATGCGCGCGAGTTCATTGTGCCGTATGCGGTAAAAGCGTGCTATTAAGTGCGAAACGTCATACACGATGTTCGAAACACGATGATTGAATATCTTGCGATTCTTCTCCTTTCGACTTAATTAAGCTAATAAACTCGTCGTCGGCGTAATTAACGTAAACTCAACTTAATAATCTCGCTCGCGATACCACGTATCAACAACTCAATATTGTCAACGATGTAATTAAAATTTTTTCCCTATTATCTCGGCTCCGAAAGTAATACAGAAGACACACGTTCCCCGCTTTCAAGTTTGCCACACGACAGCTGGCTGCATCGTCGCTCTAACAATTGAGCAAACACAACGGTACTCCCGGATAATTTCAGATGCGACATAATTTCTTTCGGAGTATATATATACACACACCGACGCGCGCCGTATAGAATCTAAAAGCTATGGATGCCGATTGCCCGCATATGGCGCGTTTCGTTGCCACCCTCGATAAATACAGGCTCGACCGTGACGTGTTCGGTTCGATTATGCCGAATCGACGAGACGAATACGCCCCGTGATCTCGTTTTCCCCTCTCGACGGAAGGTCGTCTTCGACGACCGGATCGCGCGACACGAGAGGTACCGAACAAGTATATAGGAGCAGACGTAGCAGCCTGCCTGTACTAATTGCAAGTGCCGTTACCGGGGACGTTCCAGATGGCATGCTCGTTTCTGTCACGTTAACTCGTTCGGAGTCGCTCGTGTCGTTCAATCTCGTGGATCGGATTTTTTCCTTCCATCCGATCAACTTCCTCTCTCTCTTTCTTTCTCCCTTACTCTCTTTCGACGTCACCGAAACGATTCCTCATGATGATTCCCCGAAGTGACGTTACCGTGACAGAAAAGTCATGCGGCGCACATGCTATTTGTTCATTGAACCCAGTTAAACCCAGGCAGTATCTTACAAATGCTCGAACGTATGTGTTTATTGCAAGTGTGTTCCGCATCTGTGCCAAATGGAACTGTCCTTTATTATACGTCTGACAGTGAGATACGAAGATACGACGGCGTTCTGTGAATCACGAGCCGAGATCAAACGGCAGATATGATTTTATCTGTCACTTTGGTGTTTTGATACGCGAATCTTTGTCTATGCGGTAGCTACGCTCCTAGCCGCAAACAATTTTTATCGCATACGACATCGTATTTCATCGACGCGAGCAATAATCGCGGGAACCCGAGGACCTCTATTTACGCGACGAGATCCGAGACTCTTCGAGAAACGATATCTGGCATCGGCGTCGCGGTCAAACATTTCAGAGGGATGTACATACGCGATATCGGTGAATTACGAAGCGCCGGCTGTGGCAGAAATTTAAACACTTGCTGTCAGGAGACGGTGACGCTCTTTATGATATCAGGTTGGACCTTAGGATACATATACGAAGGCGTATACGAGGAATATACGGGTGCGCGGGGAGCAAAAGGAGATGAAGAGAAGCAGAAGAGAAGCAGAAGAGAAGCGATGAAAGAGAGAAAGAGAGAGAAAGACAGCTCCGAGAGAAGCGAGTTCGGCGTGGGTTGAAAATAGCCCGTGGCCGGGCCGAGCATGCAGAGACCGTCCGCTATGCACTTGCCACTCGATATTTATACCCTTATAGGTAGATACGTTGGAATACTTTTACCTCTAGCGATCGTACAACAAAGGGATGAGCCTCGTCAGCGCGAGGATATACTATACCGGCCGCGAGAAGAGAGAGAGCCAATATCCCGGGACATCTCGGAACACAATTCGCTTTACGAGCTATGATGCACGCGGCGAGGGGGGCACGAATATTTATTTTCCGCCGAGGACTGCGCGGGGGGAAAAGAGGGAGCCGCATAAAGGGACTCCCTTCGTTATCGTTCCGGACACACATAAAGGCTATATCGCCGCGCCTTCCGTTTTCCACCGGAAATCGCGCGAGAAAAAGTATACAAGCGGAGGAGGGAGACGGGGCGTTATCTTCCGTCTGAGAGGGACTCCAACATCTGCGCCGTGAATATGAATACAAGGTGTGGATGGAGAATATTAAGATGTAAAGACGTAAATTACCGAGTATTAAAGCCGCCAAGTTCTCTCTCTATCACATGTCGCGAATAATTTCCTTTATTTGTATATAGAAAGTGAGAGTTTTATATGTGCACACAACGTAATAATATTATAAACGTATATACTCTTGAACTTGTCCGATAGGTTTGTCGAACCGTTTTATAACATCTTTTGCTCGGAAATTTTCAAACAACTTTTACTAAAGATGTGTACATACGATTCGATATTCCGCGGAGCATGCGACAAACATTTTTGCTGATTGAAATGCATCGATGACTCTCGAATACCGTTTTCCTTCGTGCACAATCATCTCTAGATGACTGTACACATACGTTGCATTTAACTCAGGCGTGTGTGCGCAAACGCGAGAAAAACATGAGAAAGAATTCGATGAATAAATCATGCAAGGACACGGCCTTAAAGATTAAAAGACGCACCTCGACGAGGATCACTTAAACTTTGAGCCTTTTAATTATTCCTGTTGAAGATTCTTTCGTATCGGCAAGACGCGCGAAAGAAGTTATAATGAGTTTTTTTTTCATTTTCAACCAATTTAATGTGTAAATAAATTATTATTAGTTTTCTCAAACTAAATTGAGATAACACGTAATTACCATGTCATTATATGCGACGATAAAATAATATTTACTGTAGGTGACAATTTTTTGCAAATCTGCAAACGAATCCGCATACATCCGATACTCTCTCTCTCTCGTCGCAAGTATCGATTATGCGACCAGAATCGCTTAATTCGTGGGAACGGAATGGCGCTCCCTCGCCACGAGTTTATATTTACATTCGCGTTTGCGACTCAAACGTTCTCTCTAAGGCGGATGCAGTCGTAATATTTATACCGAGGTCCCACCGCGTTTATAGCGTCGAGACTCGACGATTCGTGCACGCGATTGAAAGAGTCTGCAAGACTTGACCGCTGTTAAGCGACGTCTCGCGCTCCGCTTATCACCGATTGTACTGTATATAGTATATACGAGGGGAGTATTATGAATAAGCCTTACGCGCTCAGTTAATGAATAGAGAGTGGGGAAAAAGAAAAAGAACGACGGACACACGAGGCAAATCTCTCGCGGAGAGATCGAATCGCGCGGCGGGAGCTCGCGCGATTTCCGCACTCGCGAGAAGATTGCGCAACGCGCGAGATTCTTTTTCACACGCGCGATAATTTGTTGTATACCGCGGAGCTCGCAACACCCGATACGCGACACACACGGCACGATGCGATGTCGCAAACGCCCGGCGGCGAAATAAACATTGACTTGTTTGCGCCCGATGGCACGTATTCGCAGGCGGACGATCGATGAAAAATTGATACCAGGAAGGCCTATATTTATTTAATGTCGCGGCGATACGCTGTGCCATGCGATTAGGCTGCGTGTCGCTGGATCCAAGCACTAATAAACGCGAGTGTGTCGCAATAACTATTAATTATTCGCGCGACTCTATCTGCTTCGATGTGCGATAATTAATTTTTCGCGATATACGTCTGCATTTACGTAATCTTTCAATTAGACGCTGACTTTTAATAGGCTTGTGTTTTAGCGAGAGAAATTATTGATGCAGTATATAAAAAGAATTGATATCTTAAATGTTTTTCACAAAGAAACATTTTTTCTTATTCTTGTTACAAAATTGCTCCCCCTTTCCGCTTTTCATTAGACCGGAGAAACCAAACGCAAAGATTCGTCGCGCATAAAAGCACATCGGGGAGCTAAGATTTCTAAGAGTACCTTCGCGTACAAACTGCACGAAGGGAAAGAGGTCTCATTTGAGTACACGGACGCGTCGAGATAATCGTTCGCATTATGAAATTATTTACGCTTGCGCGTTTTGCATCGCACGCATCGGGCGAATCTCGTGAGAAATTCTAGAACGCGGCAGGTGTTTGGCACAGAGCGCGGCGGCGATTATTATCTGATACTTTTCTTTATACTTGACATCGCGCTGTCACGATGCGCTATCACGCGCGATGATTGACGGTTCGCATAAATCTTGACGGTGCTTAACGCCATTCAGGAAGATCTCGGGTGCGTCCAGTCGTGAAGAAGCGTTATGTTATAACATATCGCGAGACGCGAAAGGAAGTTGCATCACACAGACACAACACTTTGCTCGTAAATTATAAAAGTTTTAGGGCAGAGAATTAACAGTTAATTGCAATAAATTAATTTACAAAAATGTCGCTTGAGATTATTGCCGCGAAAGATTATAGCATGTGTTGTGTATCTACTGTGACGTATATATTAAAATACTTTTATTTTAAAAAATATGTATTTTCTCGAAAAAGAGAAATGAGAGAGAGAGAGAGAAAAACTATGAGATAGCTAACGAATTTTCCTCTATTCGCAGAAATATATTTGCTGTCGTAAATATATAAGTTATAGATAAAATGTTTAACAACTACTCGACTTGGCAGTTATCGGATATTATATCTACGTGACGCGTTAAAGTTCATTGAGAATTTACGGTAGTTGCATTTCCAGCGCTTAGCGCGACGTATATATAAGAGATTTATATGCGCGGCCGGTTAATCGTTAATTAGCGCTATCGCGATTAATCTTGAACCTCGGATTTTCCCCGCGCTTTCGTCGTTTCGCTCGATTTGCTTTTTCAGCTCGCAATCTCGCGTAGAGAGGCCACATACGTGACCCAACACGACCAACCGATCATCTATTACACACCCAAGTAATTAAATATGAAACAATGTAACGTATGCAGATTAGTTTCCCGTTTATTTTCCAATATCAGTCTTGTTTTTCTTTGCATTACGCGATTAAGACATTCCATTCTTTCCGTAATCGACATCGATGACCCTCTTGACGTATCGCATTGCAAGCTGACAAATCTTACATCATGCATGCAATTAAATACGTGCGTCGTATATATTTCGCCAATTTAGTATACTTGTCACAGAGAATGATAGAAAATTTAAACACGTATAAACACGTTCGAATTTTTTTTTTTTGAACCTACCTTTTTTTAAACGGGACTTCCGATTCGTAAAAAAAATGTTTAACGACCTTGTATAATTTCGGAAGAGACCGCGTTTCGAGCGGCCCTTTTCGTCTCGTATTTTTTTTTTTTTTGCCGGTCAATACGACGCCTCGGGGAGAAGAAGAGAGCAGCGGGAGTCCAAGCGAGGTCATAAAAGAGCGTATCGAGACGAGTCTCGACCTCGATCTCGCGGCAGGAACACTTTCTTTCACGAAGAGGATCTCAGGAGGCGAGGGTGGCCCGAGGGCTCTAACCGACGAATTAAACGATCGCGCCGTGAAATGCATAAATTACGATATGATGTTATAGATTAAAGAGAAATTCGCACCATATTGTCGCCAAAGACGAAATAATTTAGTGTGACTCTTTGTTCGATTCCCCGAATTGTTGAATATATATCGAACGCAAGAATCCATTAAAACTCGCGCAGTCGTGTTAATCTCTTTCTTTTCTCTTTATCTCATTATCTTACATTCATCCACCATTTCTCTTCTCTTTCTTTTCCGCACACTAATATTCCATAAAATTTACATGCTTGTTATTTTTCATACATTAAAAGCTTTATATATTCTGCTACTTTTGTAAACCAAATAATTCTCACTTGCTATCGAATGAAATTTAATAAAACAAATTATGCTAAAATAATAGAACAAATATTCCAATAGTAGAAAGTATGTTTCCCATTAAAAGTCGTTACACTTGTAGCGTGTAACGATCTATTGCAAAAAGTGGCATTACTGTTCTGCGGTGTAACGCTAAAAAACCGTAGACACGTGTGAAATGGTTCCATAACGAGCGCATTTCCGTCGATGCGCGTGATTTAACATTAACAAGCGGTTACGCAAGTGAACTCGATGCGCGAACGATCTGCGGAAAATTAATAAAGGTAAATCACACACGAAGAGGGAGACGCGAATAACAAGCGTTGTTTTTTTTTTAAGTGTGCACACGTTGTATTATGTACGATTATGCGGCAATTTTAATATAAAGATTGAATGTAATTGTAACTGTACACAGAGAGAATTTTCTTTTAGAATTTACCCCGAAAATCATGTGGTAATCGTGAAACAATATATGGTATGGAAAGAATTTTATGACAATTTCTCTGATTAATATTTATCACAATAAAACTAATAATATCTATCACAATAAAATATAAAACATGTTTGATTAATTTATATTAAACTGCATAATAATATTATTCAAACATATTTTATATTTTATTGTAATAGATATTATTATTTTTATTGTGATAAATATTAACGAGAGAAATTCTCATAAAATTCTTTCCATACCATATTGTCACACGATTACCATGATTTTCAGGGTAAATTCCAAGAGAAAATTCTCTCAAAATGTAACGTATACAAATTTGTTCATCTATGTTAGAGAAAAATTTAGAAAAAATTTGTAAACTGATTCAATTTTATACTTCAAATATATCTTTTACAGATTTTTTTCGCAATTAATCGCATCAATCAATTAAATTAATTTATTAATTCTTTACTGTGAAAGATTTAAATTGCGCGCAAATAATTCATTAATGATATTTTATCATATTGAGATAATGAAATAGACGATTTCCATTTTTTACGCTCGCTTTATCGGTGTATATTTTAATTTTTATTATGCCGTATATACATGCGCGCGTATATGTATGATAATATATTTCAAAATCTTTTGAAATCGCGCTTCCATTAAACCTGCAAGTAATCGCATTGAGACACGCGCGTGTCACGAGATACTAATTACCCACATCTCGCGTTACTTCGCACGCATCTATCGCCTTCAATGATAGATCGCGCATTCACGCTGCCATACAATAGCATTAAATCACGTTGCGCACAATCGAATAATTCGATTAAAAAGCAAAATTTTTATAAAACTTTTGTATAAAAAAATATGTATATCATATATGTATTTATATCATTTTATCATAAATATTTTATGTAACGCATGTTTTAAGGAAAAATATTTGCTACCGTACTGACAATGAGACTTTTTCCAGATAATGTACGCCAGAAATGAAAGTGTAATTGAAAACCGGTATGCTCCATTTTCTCTACGATCTTTGCTGCTCCACTTTGTGTATAAATTTGCAATCAATAATCTCGCGACATCGTAAACTTCACGTCATCGAATCGAATAAGAAATAAAATATATTTTTCTTATCGGCCTTTCTCTTTGCGCGTATCTATCGTCGACTTTCTACACAGTCTCACAATCGGTATAATTTTCTACATCTCGACATGTCATAGATATGATCTTAATTAATTTTATTTATTTAATAAATATTGCAAAATACATGTTAAAAAATTCAAAAGTCTACCAGAATTTGATGAATTAAATTTATTTCTTAATGTTGACATTTATTTTTGCTTTATCTATTTACTAAACACATATGTCCAACTTTAAATTTTTATAAATTTATTCAAATATATATTTTTACACGTAAATTAATTTAACTAAGACTGTGTGAAGAGAATTTATAGAATTGATATTAACAATTTTACATTAAATTTCTTTCAATGTTATTTTTCAACTTTGTTGTTAATGATCGAATATTCGTAAATGCCAATCAAATGAACTGAATACCACTCGTTAACGAATATCATTAAATTCTCGTTAGATTTCTTACGCGAAATTTGATGATGTGCTTATCCATATATACAATGTATTCTATCAAAGTTGGTAACAGCAAAAAATTCACTATATCAGCGTTCATTATAGCTATCGACTCGAGCGTAAATATTGATAGACATCGAGCGCACACATATACACAAGAAATTGAGCCCGACCTCGAGAGGTCATCGGAGTCGCGCAGGTCGGA
Organism: Prenolepis imparis; assembly: GCF_030444845.1. NCBI lineage: Eukaryota > Metazoa > Arthropoda > Insecta > Hymenoptera > Formicidae > Prenolepis > Prenolepis imparis. Next base: position 19,171,946 of record NW_028141160.1, read on the forward strand.
AGCGGTCTAAGCCTCGTTAGGTTACCCGAAGACAAAGACAATCCGGGAGGGGAGGAGGAGAGAGAAGTAAAGAAGAGAGAAAGAGAGAGAGAGAGAGATGTTTCGAGTCGTGGCTTACCGTGCGAAAGGCTGTTCCTCGACCTCGTAGAGCTCCTCGAGGGTCTGTTTCGAGAGAAGTCTCTCCAGTCTCTCGGGCGTGGGAGCGAGGTGCCCCGGGATGCTGGTAGTCTCGAACAGGCTGTCCGCGGTCATGGCCGTTGCTGCCAGGTTGCTTCTGTCACTTGAATCCCGAAGCTCCAGAAAACGTTGGCCGCACGTCGCACAAAAAACCAAGCAGCGTAGAAATCCCGATGCACACACTAAAGAGCGTCACACGAATGTCTTTCCTTTCTTTCCTTCTCTTCTGTTTCACTCACAACCGATTCTCTCTTTTGAACGCGCGAGCACTTCTTTCCGTCAACGTCGCGGAGCATGAAATATCGCGTCGTTATCGCACGAGGTGATACGTCGCGGCCGTAAAACACATCGTTTCGACGTGCCCCCCCCCCCAAAAAAAAAAGTAAATAAAAGAAACCCGATCGTCCGGCGAAGCACACTCCGGCCGCGTGCTAACTCGTGTGAAGTTAGCCACCCGGCGTGCGTGCGCGCGCACGCCGACACTCGTATACTCGCGTCCGTAACGGATGATCCTCGGTGGATGAAACGAAAGCGTCGTGCTCCCTTTCTCGACGCGTATCACCGATCGCCAGCAGCCGAGGCACGCGCTCTTAATCCTTAGCTCTTCGAGTCTTATCACGCGCCCGACCGCTCGTCGCAACGATTCACCGACAATTGAACCTTCCACCGTAACGTAACGTCCGTGGATCCGCGCGTCGTTCCCGGTCCCCACTATGGCTGCGACTGAGAGGGGGAGCGCGACGTGGCGGCGCAATCGCGACGCGAAGGTAGCCGAGCGCCGGCGAACATGGCCGAGCGCGGCGAGTTCGAATACACTTCCTACTTCGGATCGCCGAGAGTCCGAGCTTAGAATTTTAAGCCTCTCGGCGACGGTGTGTATTAATGTTCTCCTAGTTTCTTCCCATAAGCGTGTATATATTTCACAAGGCTTGAGAGTCAGTTCTATACACGTATCTGTCTTTTTGGCGAAACACAGGAGAAAACTTGCTTGTGACAGGATGTCGGTAGTCAAATTCCCGCGCCTTTTTCTCTCTTCTGTCGACACATAGAAAATCATACGATGCTTATATAATGTAGAGTTTCGCATTTAGATATATAATATTAAAACTAATATATAATTATTTTTGTAAATATGTTGAAGTGTGCATTTAAAGAAAGATTGAGAATATGTTCGATCGGTCAATCGCGACAAACTTTACGAGGGATTTATCTAAATTAAATTGATGATATACTCTCGAGATATCGATTTAATAGCTCAGCTCGCGATTTGCAGCATTCTAAACATTTTACTATTACATTACATCTAACATTTCAGTTCATTGAATATGCGTGCACACGCGCGCGAAATAAAACAAGCATGAAACTCCGTGATAGCCTCTTAAGAGAGTGTAGCTTATAAATAATTTATTACTTTCCGGCATTTTTGGCCTTTTGAGTTTTGCGCGGACTCAACTAGACGGGCGTTCCGCGTCTCTCCTCTTCCGCGTATATCCTTCGAACTTGTATCCTCAAAGCTCAGCCCGTATTCAAGCCGGTAAATTGAATAGCTCACAGTCACTGCCGTAAACGGTCCTCCTTACCTCGAAGTAGCAAACAAACGCGGAGCCGAGAGGCCTGTAAAGCATGACAGGATCTTGTCAACCGCCAGTACATGATTATGGCGAGCGAGCATGAATAATGGAATGCATAATTTATCGGTTTTACGACGGAGGACCGGTACAGAGATGCGGGAGGGGGCGGTTGAGAGAGGGAAGAGCGGTCAAGGGGACGAGAGTACATCGCGGTTGCAATTATGCGCTCGTATTTTATACATCCTCTAATAAGCCGCTGCAGTTTCCGACATTTAAATAAATCAAGCAATCTCGATAGGCAACTTCCTCGCGGATGACTCTATGACACTTTTATAGCTATTAAATTTAGTTGGTTAACGCGACAAATAGGACGAGTAAAGAACTGGCGAGGATTAATCGATGAATCATCATATGACGTTCTTTTTGCTCTTTTTTTTGCTTTGTCGCAGGAATGCGTCTCTGGACACGTTCTGGCAGATAATGCACGTCGGTATGCGTCGCGAATGCGCGGTTACATTAAAAAAAAGAAAACAATTACAAAATTTTTTTAATATCACATGAAGAAGAAAACGACAGTGCAAGAGAGTATAAAATAATTTAGAATAAAGAAATTTCGACTCCCTACTGATCCTTCCTTTTTATCGGACAGTCATTAGAGCGAATTCTTTGAATTCTACAAGCTTCGAATGACATATGTAGCACATTCACTCTCACAAACATCTTTGTTCTTTCGGTTACATTAAATTACAAATTTTTTTTTAATATCACTTGCAAAAAACAAGAGTATAAAATAATTAAAAATTTAGAGTAAAGAAATTTCGATCCCCTAATAAACCTCCCTTTCTATCAGACAGTTAACAGAGCGAATTCTTTGGACGCTCCAAGCTTATCGGACGACATATGTAGCACATTCGTCACTCTCACAAACATCTTTGTGCCATGCTTTCGGTATAAACTACGCATGTCTATACGGATCGTGCCACGATGAATGAGGAAAAAGTGCAAGAATGCAGTATATTATGTCGGTGAACGATGCAGATATCGCGCTCTCATATTGTTGCTCATATTTCATTTTTAGTCCATCGCGCGACAGACTTAATCGCAATATCGCATTCATAATGATTAAAGAATGCGAGATTATCTATCCTCTTTACATCTCGCCGTCTTCGTCTCATCTTATACATCCGGTTGCGCGGTCGGAAAGATTCCGAGAGGTGATGGCCATCGTCGAATCCGGTGACGACGACGCAGGTGATTCATCGCACAGCATGCCTATCGTCCCCGTATGCATTTACACGCTTCTTGCATATTTTCCGAAGTGCCAATCGACGTCTAATACCTAATGTAGAAGAACAAAGATATGCAATTTGGCGTTAAACAAGTATTCTGCATTCTTTAAGATTAATTATTTTAAATTAATTTAATTTACAATTATTATATTAATTCAATTTAAATATAAAACCACGAAAGACTGCTTTAATACATGAAATGACATTCACTTTTGTTTTGAGTTCTCAAGACATGCGTGTTGTATCTCACGCATTTTATTAGTATATTGACTGTTAACATCACAGAGTACACGGAGAGATAATTAACTCGAATCTATCATTTAACTGTATTCAGTACACGAGAAGGAAAAGAGTTCGTCAGTGCGTCGACAAGGAAGTAATATTTCTAATGACATTACTAGGGCGTGCTAAGTTTCGTTGTAAGATACCACCGTTAGTATATTAAATGTAGACATTAGTCAGCTAATGTTTATCGGCCGGAGATGGAGAACGAGACGGTGGATGTCGGATGCGAGATCTTAATTGGACCATAATTCATCGGCGATCTTTCTCGCGGTGGATAATACCGCGTGTCGCCGTTCTTTTCCGACGTATTTCTCGGGATCTTCCCGCATGCGGGATGAAATACGCAAGAGAGATCTTTGCACGACGCAGTTCGAGTAAATTTCTCTTTACAGAAGGTAAAACAATAAAACGCGTGAAATAATAAACAATGACGCATAGATCATTTTTGAAGCGGAATAACTCGAATCTACATCGCAATTCCAAGGGAAACGCGAGAATATCCGGAATACGCGGAATAATCCAATAAACATCCGTTTCGTTGTATGTATATACTCGAAATGTTCCTCTGCGAGGGTTTTATTTTCCAGAAATTCGCGATGTGCTAAAAAAAGAAGACGTTTCGTCGATTCGAGCCGAAACTGTTAGGAGAGTCCGACAGTCTCGAACGTGGCTAGAATCCGGTACCCACACGGACGTTTCCTGCCGACCCTTCCGGCGCGTTTGACGGCGTACAAAAAGCACGCGTCTGCTTTGTTCCGTCCGTTCGTTTTCGTGACCAAGCGCCGATCGTCGAGGTCGCAGCTTCCGTCGAGGTGTCCGAAGGAAACGCGATGCCGGGGGAGAAGAAGATAGGGGAGAGAGGAAGAAATTCCCGGTAACTTTCCCTCCTACGCGCGAACGGTTCGTGAGAGGCGAGGAGAGAGATTCCCCCTCATGCTAGCGATGGGATCAACCGTGATTTTTTTTTGTGGTTACGATTTAATCGCGATAATGCACTTTCGTATTCTTTTCCTTCTCGGTTTTTACGCATATTTTAAATTAAAATTACACGCTTGAAATATGTCACACTTTTTTCAATTGTGACATTTCGATTTGACAATGAGATCGCTTCCTTTTTGTCCCGCAAAACTTATGTGCTTAATATACAATTACAGAGTATATTTATTATTTATTGTAACGTAAAACGAGTTACAATAAATTTACAAGATTATTACAATTTCTTTAAATTTTTAGAAATTTATATGTAAAAGTCAAAGAAAGATGTAACATGAAAGATTACTAAAAGATTATTCGAGAGAAGCGTAAATATGGGATAATATATTCATAATCTTAAGTATGTGCTAATCTTCTTTATACCCTTAAACACACCCTTATTTAATAATCTTCGAAAAAAGTGAATATGTCACGCAAGCTATATTTATCTCAACATCCTACTGCAACCGTAATCTTGATCTGTCCGAAACGAGGCTGTAAATCAGGAACCCTGCAATAATCCTAAATGTGGTCCTCGGCGAAGTCCATATTTCAAAATGTTAACAACCTGCCATAAATTCTTGATCCCGTTGCTCTTCGTTCAGCTTCGCCATCCTCAAAGCACCCTTTTTTTATCGTCTTCTCCTTTATCTCTAAAATGTCCATCGAAGAAACTCGATAGAACACATAGGTAAAGCATAGTTTTGCCTCTGATCGGCAATCGGCGTCGAGAGAATTGGATCGGGCCCATCACTACTCGAACCTCGGACCCCGGCCCCGGCCCCGGCCCCGGCTTGGCGAGCCTTTCTAATCCGTTGAGAGTGAGTTGATGTTTTCGCACCAGCTAGTAGATGGTAACGGACGTGCAGCCTAGCAGAAGGGGCAAGGACGACCGAGGCCGACCGAGGCTGGCCTCGCCTGCTTCGCACGAGAGAGGAAGTCACGGGAGAGAGAAGGAGAGAAGATCAACCACGCCGCGCTGATCGGGGCGGGCTAACAGCAACGACCGCGCGCGCACTCGTGGACTGATCTGTATGCGTGCGCGCGTGGTTACACGATGCCACCGACACCGGATCTCGAGAAGTCATGCGAGTTAGGAGCAACGTGGGATTTTGTCAAGCGTTGCATCGCGATGGAATTTCGCCCTCTCGACCGAGACCTTTCCTTTCTAGAGAGATAAAAAAAGAAAGCGTCTTGAGAAATAAAGAAATAAAATTAAAAATTCCGAATTCTTCGCAAATTCTTTCCTTTTTGTAATTAAGCACGCACGCATAAGCCTACATTAGATCTCTCTCTCTTTCTCTCTCTCGATTACAGTAGAAGTGTATCGTATGAAAGGGGGTTTCAGGCTTCAGTGAATTTGAAATGGAATTCGAATGGCTCGCGGTACGATAAAACTTGCACTTGTTCTTTTTACGTCAAGTCCTGCAGTTCTGAATAAGCGAATGCTAAACGGCGAGACGCGTTTATCGTACGGAATGCATGTATATACGCAGGTGCACGAACGTCGATGTACGCAAACACGTTTGAGGAATGCATAATTTATCCAATTTAAATTATATCGCGACATTCCTTTTGGCAATCGTTTTTATTTCGAGACGTCGACACGAGACGACACGAGATGCATTTGCGTTGAATCATTCGCAATTAATTACGTTTAATTAATTACGCATAATACATAAAAGTGATTTTTTTAAAAGCACGCTCTATATATATTGATAAAATTCGCATAGCTTTAAGAAAAAAAAATAGTACCTCTATAGTAAATCATCCGGATTCTTATTATGTATTCTTATATATTCTTTGCGCTTCAAGTTAATGTTTCATTCGGGGACAGCTGTTTTCCCTGACGCAGGCGCCGCTGTTGTGATCCCGCACGTAGCCGTTCTCGCAGATGCAACCGCGAATGCAGACCTTCGTCCTGATGCAAGTCATCGTTTCCCACTGGTCCATATTCTCGCACGTTTTCTGGCACGTCCGGTCCCCGGAACACTCGCTGTACTCCTCGTGCTCCTCGCATTCCACGGAAAGATCAAGATCTTGATAGTTTTGATAATTTACATCTAAAGAACCAAAAAAGACTTTCTCTATATTACATGCGTATTAAAAAAAAAAACCATTATACTTTCCGTGATTGAGATTTCTCGCTTGAGAATTTCAATCTCGAATTTGCAAACAACGCGAGGGAGAAACGGGTTTCAAACAATAAAAACTTACTCTCACCGACCTCGACCCCGACGGACACGTCGTCCAAATCATCGAAACAATAAACGCCGGAAAGAACAGCGAAAGCGAAGAGTACTTTGAAGAATTTCATCGTGTCGGGTTTCGAGGAAATATGTGAAAAATGCGCGCATCGTCGAACTTAAGTACTCGCCTGATATCAAACTGGCGCACTACTGATATCAACGACCAGTTTTCTCGCATGCAGATTCTCGATATCGGCGCGACGTGCCATAAATCGTGACTAAAGGGTCGTTAGATATACTTGAACGCAGGAAGAGGAAGATACATGTTCATTTCCTTCGGCGAGAAATCGCAACGAGCCTCTTGCAGTGATTTTGCGTTATATATTTGTGGAACTTTCAGAATTGTACAGCAACTCGGTTTACATACAACATATATAGGTATATTACCTTATTCCACTAAAATTACTCGTATATTATAGCTTAAACTAAATAATCGTAATAAAGAGATTAATAATGTATATTCGTGTTTCTTTTTTTTTTCCCCTAAAATCCTTTATCGAGAATCGCAGATGCTCAATTTGGAGGTACTATTATGTTGAACGTGAAATTTCGTTCTTATAATTATCAAGATCAAGCGAAACGGAAGTTTTATTATTAGGCATATTCAAATATATACGAGCTGTAATGGCACGTTAGATTTTAAGAAATTCTCGAAACAGAAATGCGTAGATGGTCTTCCGCTTTGGTTGATCGTGCTTGCCTGAACGTAACTACAAATTTCTCTATCGTACAAAAGGAATACGCCATCAGATAATCAAAATAAACTGACTTCCGTTTCTGATAACGAATGATAATGAAAAGCCACTCGCCAGTTAAATGTCTTTACTTATTGCGTGTTAATGAATCGATAATGTGAAAAATCTAATTATTGTTACACTATAAAAAGTAAATATTAATATATTGGATAAATTATCAAAGAAATTTTTCATGATTCATGTCGAGATAAATATTAATAATTATTTTGAAAATTCATAAGATGATCAAGAACAAAATTATATTTGCCAAAGTATCGAGAAAACTTCATTTATGAAAAACACCTGTATAATCATAATAATCAATCATAATTGATTACGTGGATATTTGATTAATTATGTAAGTTAGATTTAATTAAATTTTCAAGTTTAATTAGAGTTCAGAGTGGAAAAATTAAGATAATATTTAAAAAATGGAATTATTGAGATTATTATAAATATACGATTGACAGTTTGTGTTAACAAAAGAGATAAGTGATCACTACTAAAATTACAAAAGTTTCTCAATATGTCTTGCATCAATCGGTCGACTACCTAATTAACTAAGAGCGACGAAAAGAGTGAAGAAAACAATTAGCTACAAAGAGAAGCAGCGACGATGGCGGAAATAGATCGTATCTACCAAATCTTAGCTGCAATGGCTCTCTGCATTAAAACGTTCTTGCTTCGCTGTTTCATGCGCTCAATGAAGTACTCCTTGCCGTCCAGGTTACCGTCGACAGGTTCAACCCCTTCATTCTGGCAACAAACGAGAGTTAGTTTGTTCCTCGCGTATGTGGCTGATCATCATCATCATCATCATCGTCACTTTCTCCGTCAGCTATTCCGCTTTTATCATCAATTGTTATCATGATCGTCATCGCAAAGACGAGCCGGCCATTTCGTATGCGAAAAACCTACGCAGAGTCTAACCAACCTTGGTGCTAGCTGCATCGCCCCCCTCTCCCTCTCCCCATCTCTCATAGTCATCATCATCTCTCTCTTCTCCTTCGCTCAAGGGCCCAGCTTGTCTCTTGTTAGGCGGTACGGTTGAGCCACCGCTGCCACCCTGCTGATGTTCGACGTCCTCGCCACCTTCGAGCATCTTGTTGATCTTCTCCTTCGCTTCGTCCACCTTCCTCATTGGATCGGGCGAGTAGCTGCGATCGCTGTATCGATCGCGCGATGATGCACGACGATCTCTAAAGTCCCGCCTATCGCGGAAGTCACGGAAATTCTGTTTGTTGTGGAAGAATCTGCCACCACGATTACCACGACCGCCGCGGCCGCCACGATTATTGAAGCCACCACCTCTACGATTGCCGAAACGATTGTTATGCTGATTGTTATAAAAGCGATTCCGGTTTTGGAAATTGTTACCACCGCCACGATGATTCGGATTGTTGAAGCCTTGGAAACGTGGCTTGTAGTACGTACCGCGATTATTGTACGGCCGAAATTGTCTCTTGCGATAGTAACCTCGGTCACCTGATCTACTGCGGCTGCGACTCCTCGAATACGATCTAGTTCGGGAACGTGATCGCGATCTGCTGTACGTACCGGAAGGAGATCTGCTATACTTCCTTTCGTAACTTCCCGATCGTCGATTTGAATACGATCGTGAACGGCTTCGCCTCGGTGATCGAGATCTCGACGAACCTGAACTTGATGCACTGCGAGATCGACTGCGCGATCGTTTACCCGGACGGTCTCTACTCATACGTTTGTTGACGCCACCTCTGCCGCTCGATTCACGTTTCTTCGGAGTCTGTCGATGTTGACCGCGCTCAGCCTCGCTATCGGAATCTGTTCTCGGCCCTTTGGCTTGACTCTGATTTTTCGCTGGTGGTGGAGGGCGCGGTGGTTCGGGCGGATGTCCGGTTCCGCTGTTTTGACCGATCGGTTGAAACTTGCCACCCAAATTGTTGTTAGAGCCAAACTTGGTCGGTGTAGTTTGCGAGATGGACATAGTGGGTTCTTTGTACGATTGGAATTTGTTTTGCGGTTGTGGCGTAGGATACTTGACCGGCGCTTGCTTCGGCATTGGAGACTCTTTCGGCAATGGTGGCGGAGGTGTCGGTGTAGGCTGCGGCGGTGGTCCTCTCTTCTCGGCAAGTTCGCGTTGCATCTGCTTCCGTATGTTTAAGGACTTTTCGAGAGCTGCGCGTTGCAGTCTTTCTTCCAATTCGTTGTCATCATCCTCATCACTGTCCACAAAAACGTTAGACTGCATCTTCTTGTTTTCCGGTGGAATATCTTGCCACTTTTGCGGAGGAACATCCTTTTGTCTAAAATCATACGTTAATATATAAACTCGCAGCCAAGTGAAATTTGAAACATTAAATTTTATAGATTCATATTTTTATTTTAAGATTCATTGTATATATATTTGTTTTATTTATTTTTCATTTTGTTTACTCACTTAGCAGCTTGCACAGCTTTCCATTTTGCATGCAACGCAACAGTATCTAACGTAGGCAGCTTTGGTTCCGGATGAATCAATTGGGACTCTTGCTCAAATATGTCTGTTAGTGGCTTTCTCTGTATTTCTACGACAAACAATTATGGTGAGGTCTTATCGTATCGTTATATCTGACATTACTCTATATTTCAATATTTTATATACCTTTCCTCTGTTGCGCAGTCATGGGCATCCTGGATTCTCGCTCGTGATACGCCTTTGAAGCTTCGTCTCTCTCCCTTTCCCTCTCTCTGCGCAGCTCCTCCTCCCTACGTGAACTCTCAGCGAGCTTCTCTGCGTTGCTAAGAGGGGAAGGTATGTCATTATACTGTGCTACATACCTAGTAAATATAAAAACATAAGTAGAATATCTGATATCTGACGGCCGCGTGATTTCCGTTTAATTGCGTTAGCTGAGGATACAAAAGTAGTGTAAATAAAAAGACGATTGCGCAGTAGAATGCAAAGTTAAACTAAATATAAATTGTTAACCGGATAATTTTAAAAAGAGTATATTAAACTCATTATATGAAACAATTCGAATAAAGATTCCAACCTTTTCAACGCCGCACAGTCTTTCTCAACCTTTGCATAATAAGCATTAAGTTTAGACTCTAACTGTTCCAAGTCTGGTAAAGACGACTTTTTCAACGCTTCTAAATCTCGTTCGAGTTTATCCTTGGTTTTACGCTTTTTCCGTTCTTCCTTCTTCTTCTTCTTTCGACTCTTCTTATCTTCCTTCTCTTTGTCCTTTCCCTTCTTCTCTTTCTTCTTCTTTTTCTTCATCTTTTCGCTCTCAGAGTGTTTCTTTTCCTTTTCCCTCTCTCTCTTCCATCTCGCTGTCTCTTCCAAGAATTTTCTCACCTGTGTTTGCATAAAAAAATAATCTCGTGTTTAGGTTCTTTTTAATTTTGTAATATATATAATTAATATATATAATATATTAAAAATATATAATATTCAAATATATAATAAATTAAAATTATATATATTATATATTTTTTAATATATATATGTATATTTTTTATATATTTAATATATATATGTAAATTATAAAATTATACTTGCCTTATCTTCGTAATCAGAATCGTCCTTCGTCTGCTCAAGAAACTTGCGTACTTTAGTTTCGTAGTCGTCAACTTTTTCGCGAGTATTCGCAGTATAAGAGGCCGGCGCGATAGTATCATGAGTAGTGGCAGCTGCAGCCGGAGGATTATTATATTGGGCCATACGCTTGCTAAGCGGTGAAAGCGAACTGCGATGATCTTTCTTGTGCTTGCGCTTACGGCTCGGCGAACGGGACGCCGAACGAGAGCTTCCGGATGACGACGAGCTGCTCGAGTCCGAACTTGAAGAACTCGAAGAACCGCTGGACGAAGAACTCGAGCTGGAACTCCATCTTTGTCTCTTCTTCGATCTAGATTTTCTCTCTTTTTTGCGCTTCTTTTTATCTTTCTTGTTCTCTACAACGTCATTCTCGGTTTCAAAATTTTTAAAAGTATCCAAAGGATTCAGTGATGCTGTAAGGGTCTTAGACTTTATGTACTCGATGGAATTTCGCGCTTCCTCATGATACGGCGCGATCGCCAAGCAGTTCTCGTACGCCTTTTGAGCGTCTTCGTATTTCTTCTCGTCTTCGTAACTACGACCGAGCGCCACCAACGTTTCCGCCATATACTTACGAGCATTTGCATGCGTTTGATTTAATTTCAAGGCTGTCTCAAAATCGTCAATCGCCTTCTTGAAGCTTCCGCTATTTGCATATCTGAGCAAAACAAAAAATAGTATATTAAATACATTTGTGCATATATCAACATAAATGTATCGTAAACTTCAATAAGAAAACTTACAATGCTCCTCGAGCGACTAAGCCTTCAACATTCCGAGGATCAACGGTGAGTGCTTTGTTGAGACACTGGAAAGCTTCGGAATGACGACCGGCCTTGAAATGATCTATACCCTCAGCAACGCTTCGGAACGCCCATTTGCTTGCTTGCGCTTGTCGTAATTCAGAAGCATATTCATTCGGCGGAAATCTTTCTCTGCACATTGATAAAAATAATTAGACATAGAAAAATAATTTACATTTACTGATGTTGTTATATGAAATTAATATATGTATGACATCTTACCTTAATCCAACCATATTAGAATGATTTTCTTGTCCGAGACCGACCAAGTCGCACAGATATTTTATGTTGTTTGGATTGTTGAAGCCAGTACTATTCTCCAACAGCGTTTCATAACTCTGGCCTTTGTTGTCCATCGCTTTCCTATACCACAGAGAAAAATATTTGATTATCAAATATTGCAAAAATCGTCGTGACCTTTGTCAAAGAAGAGGAAACCAAAGCTACTTCGTTAACGGTAAAACCAAAGACTTGATAATCATGACAGCCGAGTTCTTATGATCCTGTCTGTAGACAATATCGCCTATTTGGCAGTGCGTGTGCGTCTCAGTTTTCTCTCTGACTCAATATATTTTTTTTATATTCGTATATACGTATATTTATATGTGCACATTAGCCAGTGCAGTCTTCTCACATTCACACACATGAGATAGTTTTGTAATTCAATTATTCCTGCATAATGATGCTTTTTTACTTCGATCTGCATGTATTATTCAGTGACATGATACTAATGCCAAAAGTGCTTAAATTTCAAATTTTTTGATTTTATCGTACACAGATTGTTGTGCAACTTCTGATATTAGAATCGTTCAAAATCTACCGTTTCTACCGTTAAGAAGCAGCAGGGGTCCGAAACAGGAATGGCGGTAGAAGGTAAAATTCCTTTATTACCAGATATATAATCTCATAGTTATAAATTCACATTGGTACACAACCTCAATATTATGTAAACTCGTCTCTCACCTTTCATGTACCGTTAAGACGTATATTTCTAGTATTTTGTATCACATTTGTAATCGGATTTTTTTTCTCAACACAAAAGCACACGGCCTATCATCGATCGATGGTGTGGTTTCGATTTTTATGTTTTTTTTTTTTTTTGGTGCGATAAAATAAATTGCATAGCCCTAGAATAAGTTGGGAGAGCCACGCTTGAATATATATTATCTTCCACGGGTGACCAAAAAAATTGTTTTAGATGTATTTTCGCCTGTTTGCATTTTGTGGTGTCAATTTGTTATCAACATGTGACATCACTTTTTTTTTATTTGTCAATATAAGCTGTAAGTTTAAACATTAAGGCATTATTATACGACAAGGCGCGATTCTTTTGAGGCTTAAACATAAAAAGGTAAAAAGTTGAGCAATTAAGATTCGAGTTGTTTGGTCTCTGCTTCAAATCTGATGTAACTTCCTAGTAGATTACATATCTATTTCATCTTACCTCTTTAGCAAGAAAAACATGATTGCACGTAAAAATATCTCTTGTTATAATATAAAATCACTTGCAAGAGAAGATAGCATCAATACACATTTTAAAGAAACACAATATAAATATACATATACATAGATACTCTATACATATATATGTATATATATAAATATATACATATAAATATATACATATATAAATATATATGAATATACATATACATACATACATATATATACATACATACATATATATATATATATATATATATATATATATATATATACACACACACTCTTGATATCCTGGGTAAGAGACCAAACAACTTTAAATCAGTGTTATACCTACCGTCTGTTGCATTCATTCTGACCGCTCGAGGCTCAACGTCTCACACTGGAAATTCAACCTCAAAAGTCATTTGCGCCATAACACTGGCTGGTGTTTTGAGAGAACATATCGCAAACGTAGATAGAATATGTGCGCAACAGAGCCATGTCAACCAATATTCAAGGTTTGAATTCATTTGTATCACATTAGAAATTCATCATCATACTGACTACTTTCAACTTTTTACGTTACATAGAGTATCTGGCACCTAAATTCATAAAAACGTGTAAGAGGAATCAAATCTAATTTACCTAATTTTGTTAGTATCACAGTGCTTCTGTTAAAATTCGACTTTGTCGACTTTTTCCCACCATGCCATATTATTCTTACCTTAAATTTTATTTTTAAACAAATTTGGCAAATATACAAAAATTACGTAATAAAATTTATCATATTACGAGAGGATATATAAATCGAAGAAGAAAGTCAGTGTATTGACTGGATCTATTACAATTAGACAAAAAAATTTCGATTTTGTCTTTCTTAGTGCAAGTGCTCATACAATAATACACAATGAACAAAAGTGTGACATCACAAAACGCTTCCATCGTTTATCATGTGAATAAAATATCTCATAGTGATATAAGGAACCAACTTACAAGAGTTAGTGAAGCATACTATGGATTCAGTAGACTTGCAATTATATCTAATTAAAATTATTTTATCAACTTACTTATAGGCTTCTGGAAGGTCATCGGAATGAATAAGTCCTATAGGTGGGTGTGGCGCTTGCCCTTCCCGAGCAGGTACGTTCATAACTGCAACAACACGCTCGGCTTCAACGTTAACTTCACTGACTACGACGCAGACGAGATCATTTGCCATGTAGCCCCTTGTTACACCTTTCTTGTCCACCGCCGGCACAGTGGCCGTATTTAATATCAGTGCCTGATAAACAAAATATACACAAATTGTATCAAAAATATATATATATATATATAAATATAAATAATATATGAATAAATATGAATGAAATGTGAATAAAATATGAATAAAATATAAAATTGAATGAAAATATAAAATTCTTAAAAATAACAAATATTAATAACAAATAACAAATATAAATAATATCATGTTGATATACCTTAACTCCTAATTCAGTAACAACTCTGGGAGAGTCACAGCAGTTGCAAAGTATCTTCAGAAGCAGACCTGCGGCGCTTTTACCTAGTACTTGCGAGTAAATTACATCTCCAACTATTAAACTCTGTAAATTAAACAAATAATATCAAGTTAAGGAATTGTTAGAAAATTTTTTTTTAAATAGATAATTTGCTTTTTCTATTGATACTTGAACAATCCATACCTCCAAAAAATTGCGGATGCGCTGAGACTTTTCCATGGTGACAAAAGTATCAAGTGCCGGTACTGTAGCATAAAATTCTGAAAGTACAAATAGACATTATTATATAATTATATAATTGTCTCGTTTTTGGATTAAAAAAAAAAAAAGAAGAAAATAAAAAAATCATTACCTTCATCTCCAAGTTCTTGTTTAGTGCATTCTGTAGATTTTTCCAAGTTTGCTTTATCATACAGGGCATCAGCTTTTTTAGCAAGGAATTGTTGAAGCTTCAGACGTTTGCCTCTGTCTCCAAAGCTGCAAGAGACATATAATATAGTATTCTATTCAATTAAAAATATTACAACAAAATAAATTCTTGCGTACATGTAGATTATCTTTACGAATAATGAATAGTGCATACCTAAGAGTTTTCTGTCGCTGTTGATATATTTCAAAGCTAGGATCCTTGAGATTGAGCATGATCAGTTCGTTCTCATTGCGTTCTCCTTCCCATACTTTCTGCAACTGCTGGCCATGGTAGTTCAATGCCTGCGCCACGAGACGCGCGTCCATAGATTCCATTTCGACTCAACGAAGAGACCAATCTAATCTGCAAGACTATGAAAATCGGCGCGTTCGAATTATACCCGTCCACTTATTTGCGCTACAACATGTCCACAAGTATGTCCTATACATAAGTATATTGGCACACATTGTTACAACAGCTGTAACTATACATAACAATTCTCTCATGCAGAAAAAAAGTCCTTCGAACGTTCAACAATGTTCCAACATTGTTCAAGGACACGTTGTCGACGGATCATCGACGTGATACAGCAAAATTCGCAAATCTACACATTACCGCTGCCGTTCTTTCTTTTATCACGCTACCCGAGTATATCTCCGGCATTGCATCGCATCATAGATTATGAAAAGATCGCAGCATCCCGTCGAGCTAACTAGAGACAAAGCAACCGCATCGTGCTGAGCAGTGCTGAGCAGTGCAGAACGAGAACCTGCGACCGACGAGTATCGTCGAGCGACCTTATGTCGCGACAAATGATCGCCAGTTATCTCGTAGTAACGTTCACGTAGCGGCGAGAAGCGTGCGCTGTATATTGATTTATCGACAACAAGATGGTCGTTGAGGGCAGAACCCGGGAAACTGCGAAGGGCATCGGCGCCATGACGCTCTCTCTCTCTCGCTCCGCCTTTTTATCCAACGCTAATTTCTCGCCAGCCCGGAGGGCCCGTAAATCGCAATAAATGTTTACTCACCGCTCGCTTGGGGTTTTTAAGTTCCGCGGTGATCCGGCAACGAAAACTCCGAAAGAGAGTCACGTTGCGCTACGAGCCATCGTCGGGAACAAATAAACGCGTGCTCGGCCTTCGAGTATCGTCGCGCGAGTCACGATTGTGACGAAACGGAAACGATAGTGGGATAATCTGACGGCGCATGCGCGCTGCGCAACTATTTTATCGAACGCCCGCCAAAGCGCGACACTTCCAAGTATATAGCTTCTTCGTTAAATTGCTTGGAAATTTTCTACGGAACAATGAATTAGATTTGAGAGAAATTTTAATAAAACAAAAATATATCAATATTATACGAGTCATTAAGTTGATAAACGAGAGATGATAGATGAGATTTTTAAATTGATTTGCATATTGATTTGCATATTGCATATTGCAATGTCATAGTAGTAGAATATTTTAATTAAGACGAAATAAAGTCCATGAATGTTTTAACAATATAATCATTTAATACATAGATGATCGTACTTAATAACAATGCAATAAATATCAAGGCATTGCAATTTATAAGTATTACATATGTAACGTAGAAGATATATACAAAATATTTCTTTAAATTCATTCTAGATTATAAGTTATAACAGAATTCTATTTATTATAGTTCTATTTCATTACATTTTTCGCGTGCAATATAGAAAACTATTATAAAAAAAGTAAAATGCACACATACAAAATGCATATCGGAATATACATTATATATGTATATAAAAATACACGGACCATTAAATTATAAATAGATTTGTTTTGAATTTTGTTGCAAAAATTGTTTAAAGCAAGTTTAATTATAATTATAATTTCTCTAAAATAATAAGATATGTTGTATTATTTTTATATATGGAAGAATTTAACAAATATGCTAAGATAATACACTCAACAATAATCTAATGTTATCTAATTGCATATATTTAAGAAGTGATATTTTTTTTAGAGTATGTATTGTCATTTTATACAATGTCTTTCAATAAGAGATAAGTAATATTATTTTAATTTCCAAAATACAAAATGATATTGATTATTACAATAGGGGGTTTCTAACTATTTATATACACTACTGGCCATAAAATTGCAATATATATATATAGTGTTGCAATTTTCATGACTAGTAATATATAATGATGGTGAACACAATTCCAAATTTATTTTCTATGGAAATTGATTCCCAAGCATTCATCTCTTCAATATCACATTGGCTTTATAAAATATCCATACAAAATTTTATATAGCCACGTATATCAAATTTATGATTATTATCGCCCTATATAGATTATCAATTGCATACTAAATATAAAAACACTCACATGTCTTACATTTTATTCTCTTTTTTTAACCTCCTCTTTGCTTTTTACATCTACGTTCCAATAGTAAAGAAGTTGCAGCACTATTACACCATTTGCCAGTGTAGAACACACAAACATTGTTATCATAGCTGTGTCGCCTGTTTCTTGGATGGAAGTAAAAATTCTCGCGAGAGAACCGAAGAAGAGCATAAAACATGTTACCGCTGATAATTGGCCGGTATTTCCATTGGAATAATTTGTGTAGGCTTGTGAAAACTATAACATGTAAAATCATTGATTAATATTTTGTAAAATATTATTTATTTGATAAAATATGATTTATTTGAAACATGTATAAGTTAAACGATGACAAGAATGGCACTTTCTTCCAAGAATTAATGTAACGTTTAATAATTAAATTGCATACCTTACTAATTAGAACAATAGGTATATTCATCGTTTGGCATGTCAAAAGAACATGGATAGGCGTTAGTCCACTGTTAGCTGCGAAAAGCACTGCTAAATAAGCAGCTAGAAATGCAGTTGCTTTCAATGTATCTCCATTATAATGCATTACTAAGACTGCAATAATCAAAGTTTGAATTCCTAAAAATACTGTATCTCCCCAGGCACTGAAATTATAATTATATATTATGTAATATCGAATAAATTTTTATGCAGAAATAAAGCTTTCCTGTATATTGTTTTGTCGTTATTAAATTACTTATTCTCACCTAAATGGAAATCCTCTCATAAAACTATAAGACAACATCGCAGTAATGGCAAATAAATCTAACAATACGCTGAAGACATTAATTCCTTCCCCGCTCTTGTTTTTTAGAATTTTCAAAATTTGAGGTACCTTTACTAAAAAAGGAAAAACAAGATAACATGACACATTTAGATAAGACATGTATGTAAAAAACAGTAAAATGGAATCGCATAAATATATAATCACATGACCTAAATAGACTAACTTTTAAGTTTACATAAATCATAGTAAAATGATTCATTTAAGCGATTACATGCAATCATAATTATCCAATAAAATACTGTGCATTTTATGAAACAATGAAATATCTTTGTATTTTACTAAGTTGTGTTTTACCAAGTAAAGAACCTCCAACGATGGCCAGTCCTAAAAGTTTGCTTAATGTCGCCTTGAAGCATGCAACTGAAACATATTTTAAACAATTATATCATATTTTATCTGCATACAATCGTGGTTTATTTATAAGGAAATTTATTTTTAATCTTGATGACTTAATTTGTGACAGATCATCAACAATTTTTTAATTTATTTACACTGAAAACGAGCACTTGTAATAATATTGCAATATTATAGTACTTTTATAAGAATTGAGTTAAAAAAATAGAAGAATAAATAACATTTATTTTTTAAGAACAATAATGTTAATTAAATAATTAATTAATTAAAGACACGAGTAAATGTTTATATTTTTCAAAATTTTAAATCGAGGATTTTTTGTGTATCATAAATAAAAAATAATACTTCTATGTATTATGAATAGCTGAAATAAAATTTTATTAATGCTATCGTGTTCTCGGAGCAAACATACCGTGAAGGAAATTGAATTTGTCCAAGTACTCCTTCGTACATTCTTGAGTAAATAACAATAACGCCGCTTTTTTAATTAACTTATTAGCCATACTGCCGCTGCATACACTCTATTCATTAACAATATTATCTTGTGGTGTGGATGCACATGGAATGTAACGAAGAATAATCATTCAGAACAGTCGGTAAAGCATTCGTTAATCAATTATTCATTAACTGATCATATGATTGTATTTGTCATTTGTCATTCGGATTATTTTGTGCCAAGTGCCAACTCACAACTCACAACTCATATTGCGGCACGAATGGCGAAGTCGTCGCGACACAAGTAGCGATCTTTAGAAACTACTATTGTATGGCGGAAACTTTGAACGGTGCTTTTGCCCGGTAATAAAAGATATATTGGAAGAACATCGTCGTTGTATTAAAAAAAACACATTAAATACAAAATTATGACATATAAAAAATTATTCTTAATAAAATGAGAAAGCAAAGATGCATATTATTTTAAGAAAAGCAGGCATAAAGAATATATAAATAAGAAAAATATTTACATTCTAATAACTGAAGAAAATATTACAGAAAATATTATACATATTATATTCTATTCTAGCATTTAATTAAATTTATTAATTAAAATGTGGTTTAATTAAAGAATTATGATTTTTATTACTAATTATCAAATGGATTTTGATGAGCAAAACATTCTTAACACATAATAGATTTAATAATAGAAATAATAATTTATAATAGAAAAATAATAGTATTACAAAGAATTGGATCATTATTAATCGCTAAAAAATAAATGAAAATTATATATACATGATAAATTCTTAACGATTCATTGCTGTACATGAGCTAGTACAATACATGAGAAACGTTTTTGTTACTGTTAAAGGTCGCGTAACCTTGACACTTGCTCGATCCAAATAATAGTTGCAAGGCAAATAAAAAAGCGGAAAAAGTTCGCTGATAATATCTTGGTGACATAGTCATATAGAATGAGAACGAGACTAATGTTGAAAAATAAGAGATTAGGTAATCAGAGATATTTACATAAAGTAATGTATATAAAGTTTTCAGATAATAAATTCGTTCTACCGTGTCAAATAACATTTATATAAGAGAGAAAATTATGTTTTACAGACATTTATTCATATATATACATATATATTTCCTATATGTCATCGCGTCTCGCGATCTTCATTTCTCCAACACCGTCTGTCAGTCAGATCATTCGTCCAATAAATTCTCGGTGTTTCGTGTTCTATTAATATTTTGTTAAACAAATTTCTCAAAATCTCAAAGTAGATCTCGTTCCGCGTGCGTCCTATCTCGCACGCGATCAATGTCGAATTTGGAAACGGATTCGGCCGGTTTCCGAAAATAGACATTATCAGATGACGAGGATCAAACCTCCCTTTGCAATTAACGAAAATACCAAGCCGAACGAACGAGCGATTCATCACGCCGCCACCTGCCGCGACCTGCCTTCTCCACGCGACCGGAGATGCAGCCGTGTAAGTAGGTCAGAATGCACGCAAAGCAAAGAGGAGAGAGGAGCGTGATCCGATTAACCATGCGATTGCTTTGACTTCCTTGCCTATATTCCGACCCGGGGGGTTGGTTGCGCGGCAATTGTGCCGCGGGGGTGTGCCTGGTACGCTGCTCGTAAGCCACCGTTCAACCATCACCTGCACAACTCACGTGTTCAGGAACGTTTCATCCGCTTTTATTGCCCAGGTTAACGCGACCATTTAGTCTAGTGCTTGTTCGTCATGCATATGTCACTCCCAACAATTAGGAGATACTCGAAAGCGTCTTATACAATCATAAATGTCTTCGACACTTCAAGAATTTCCTTTCGGAATTTTTCTTCAAACAATTATTAATTTTTTTTAACATAAATAGAACTGTTGTTTTACAATCAAAAGAACTGAGACATTATCTTATAAAATTTTACTTACTATGCGACGAAAATACATCAAATTTTCTCTGAACTTTTCTCAATTGATTCGAGATGATTGGCTTTTTAATAGACTCAAAGGAAGAGAACGAAGGATTTCATTAAATGATTCCCGCGGTGAGATATCATCGTGATCCAATTGCTTCTAACAGGGGCACCTTAAAACATCCCTGCGGCGCGCGCCTGCGAAATATCAGATTCTACCATCTGACTCGCGTGTGTCCTCGTCGTCATCGTTCAGTCTTGCCTCCACTTCCATCCGTATATCATCTTCGCTCACCATTCATCGTGCGGCTATGTTCTATTTACTTTTCTGCTTGGTTCTCTGAAAGTAACAATCTTTAATTAGTCTCGCGAGAATATTTATTAATACCTGCAAGAAATGTGTTCATAGGCAACTATCGAGGATTCAACAGGTATCAGAAGTGGCGCAGTGATTTCATCACGACCTATTAAATGGCATTGAAAATTAAGCATGCGCTTTTCATATTTGCTTTTCAAGTTCTACTTTTAATAATTTTATAGTTTATATGAAATATTTTATAGATTATTAATAATATAAAAATTTTGTTGTGTCCTTAAATTAATCTAAAGAAATTGTAAGTATATAAACATCATTACGCAAAATAGTTTCAGATTAAAATAACGACGCTTCCTTTACACACACTTCTTTTTTGCTGAAATCTGCGGAGCGATGAAGAATCCATGAAAATCACTGATTACGCATTTGCGTGGGAAAACTTTGCGGTTCTCAGATCCGCTACATGAATGCCAACGATGGGTCCTCTTCAAGCCTGGAAAGTTCAAGCGAAAATAAAAAGAATACGAAAGAAAATGTCGAGAACGAAGATGAAAATTCCGGAGAGGAAGTGGTGACAAACACTAATGCGACAAATTGTGATATTAAAACTCTGGAAGGTTGAACAAATTTATTAAAATTATTTTTAAAAGTAAATAAGTTAAAAATATTAAAAGTAATTGTACATTTTAAATAATTTTTTTTATAGAAGAACCAAATTGTTCAGAGAATAAAATCGAATTGTCTTCAGAACTGCCTTTAGAACCGCCTTTAGAACCGACCCTTCACGAACGATTTTTGCGTATCAAGCAAATCGTGAAGGACGCTATAACTGCCCATCATACTTTTATGATTTATGGCAAGTCACGGGTCATTCGCGATTGCATGCTGAAAAGAGGATGGCGCGAGAAATTTTATCGCAAAAACAGTAGCGGTATAATAAATCACTCTGCACTCTTACAACTTCTAATAGACTTCTTCACTTTAATAAAAAAACTTTACTTTGCTGAAAAAAAATGCTGAATATTTGTGTTTTATAATCTATATTTTATATTTTTAAAGCTAACAATTGTTTCAGCTGATCAGCATTTTAGCGTCGATTCCAGCCCGGTAATTTTATTGGCTGGGATCAGCGATTTGAAGGATGAGCAAAACGAACGTTTATTGGTATCAAAAATGCTTACCAATCACACTGTCGACTTCCTCTGGAATACGGGGTCCGACTGGCCCGGCTGGCCCGCGCAAGATAATAAAACTACTGTGTTCAATCGATATTGTCGTGCTGGTTTTACGTCCAAGGTATCATTAGCGAATCACTCAATTGCTGTATTTTTAAATTCTATTTATAGACTCCATATAATCTAGAATTTACGATTCAAATGTAATGCGGAATAATCACTTTTCTTCAGTAAAAAATTAGTTGCAAAAGATTTGTTTTGTGAAAAAAATTGGCAAACCTAATTCAGACGTTTGAAAAATATTTGTAAAGTATAATGTTTAGATAGAGGATATAGCGCGTTGTCGACAATACACGCTTTTGACGAGCGTGCCGTCGAAACGTTAGGGAAAAGCTGCATGTACTTCTTCGAAAATCAATTATTCAGGTGGGCTTGTGTTCAAGCGTCAGACAAATGCACTGGTATTACGAAGCTGGAGTGGCTAACACTTTATTTCCACGTTGCTACAACATATATCAGAGCGACCAGATGCACGCCTTCATCGAGGATTTTCGGTGAGTGTTGATCGATTGTCTATTGAATAAAATTATTCAATTAATATATTAACTAATAATGAAAGTTTATAAATTATATTTTGTTAGACTTACAAGTTGTTTGAGTCTCTTGAAATGGTTAGTGGATAAAGTCAATGCTGAGAACGAAGACGTCGTGCGTTCGCTAACTGGTACGATACCTCTCAAGGCTCTAGATTTTGCAATCAAACGATGCAACGATTATATCAGTACCCAATCGCACGAAGACATCGATCAGGAGGTTGAAAGAGTCTGGTCTCATCAGTGGGATCAATTTATTAGCTGGTATTATCAGATCATTCGTGGTGAAACTCTCTTCATTCACACCAACGTGCCCTTTAACGTAAGATACCTGTCGACAAATAATCATTTCTTTATTTTTTATTCACTTTACTTATTAATATACTATTTAGATATTAAAAATATATTATATATTAAATTATAATTTAAAAGATTATTATATCATATTTGCAGAAATATGTTCTGGCTTCAAAGCACATATTAAAAAAGATGAGAAAATATTGGCCGCAGATAGATATGGATGGCATAATGAACTTGTGGATCTTGAAACCTGGAAACAAGAGCCGAGGACGCGGTATCGTTCTAATGAACAAATTGGAAGATGTGATGGCAAAAGTAAATCCAACAGGCAAACCAGACACACGATACGTTGTGCAAAAATACATTGGTAATAAAACTTTCGGATTAATAATTAAAAAAAGAATAACTTCTCAGGCATCTTTTTAATACGATTAATACAATTAATTAAAAACAATTTGATTATTTCTCTATTTTTAGAACGGCCATTACTCATTCACAATACAAAATTCGACATAAGACAATGGTTCATCGTGACGTGCACTCAACCTTTAACTCTCTGGATGTACAGGTACATAAATATACCAAGGATTTTTAGATAAGTCACGACATTTTACAACATCTGGCTCACGCCAGAACAATTAACGGGCACAATAGCGACTTGACTATAAGAAATAAATGATAGAGCTCCGGAACTAGGGTAATAATCAATTTTATGCCTCGTTAACATTTAAAGCGCGCGGTCCCGTTTCCTTGGTAGTTAAATTTACGGATATAAATATCCGCAGACACAGAATGCAAATTATCTGCTAGTCTGTCTCCATTTAATTGCCGCTAGTGCAAGGTTCGTCATTTTATTGCTTATTTACAGAGAGAGTTACCTTCGTTTTTGTTCGCAAAAATTCAGTTTAGATGACTTTCACGAGTCGATCCATCTGTGCAATCACGCGATACAATGCAAATACAATAATTGCGGCGACAGGGACCCCGCTCTACCCACAGACAATATGTGGGACGCCACGACATTCAAGGAGTTTCTCAAGTACGTCATATGAAGAATTAAACTTTTCTTAAACTCACTTTTTGTTATTACATCTATCTCTTCAATAAAAAAGTAATATTCCTGCACATATATAAAAATGAAATAATAATTCTTAAAGAGCTTTCATGAAAATTCTTCAGATCTCAAGGTCACAGTGATGCATGGGATGAGCTAATCTATCCTGGAATGAAGCAAGGTCTGGTAGGCTCGTTATTGGCTAGTCAAGAGGCTATGGATCGACGGAAAAATAGTTTCGAATTGTATGGTGCCGATTTTATGATCATGGAGGATTTTTCTGTGTGGTTAATCGAGATCAACAGTCATCCGAACATGAGCTATTCCACCAGTGTCACTACGCGATTATGTCGACAAGTGATGGAAGACACCATTAAAGGTACTTGATAATTTGATTTAAAAAATCGCTTTTCTTCTAAAGTATTATCATATTTTTTTGGGTAGTCGTGGTGGACTTTCGAGAAGATAAAAATGCAAATACCGGAGATTTTGAGTTAGCATACAAACAACGAATGCCGAACTGCCAGCCGTATTTGGGAGCCGCTTTGTCTCTTCAGGGTACTCGCCTCACCACTTGCGAAAAGAAATCGAGTTTAAATCAAGATTCGAAAGCCAGCTTAATCGCAAAGTCTCCGATGGTGAGTTTATAAAGATAACAATTTAATATTGCAAATATCGATAGCGCATTTTATTTGCGTCTTTAGATGAAAAAGAAATCGGTAGTGCATAACAACATCGGGCCGGTAATCGTCGATCTTATCGAGGAGCTAGAGATTCAACTTGATCAAGAATTGTACTCTTATTATAACACGGACTCGCCTAAATCGAAACTGACACTTCCAGCGACTGCGCCGATGAAGACATCAATTTTTGATGAGAAAACGGAAACTCTGACAAAGAGCACTTCGGCAAACACATCTATCAATAAGATAACTTCGTCCAGAACTAACATTCAGGTAATTGAAATTCAATTAGAGAAGAGACAACATCGAAACAAAAACAATTACTTGATACTTTCGTTGTTCCACAGAATAATCAAATTAAACCTTTGAGAAATGGAAAAAGTTCTCCGCATAAACCAGCACGAAAGTCACGCACATTCACCGACACTGCGAGCAGCAAACGAGATAAGTCTCCGACGAGACAAACGTTAATCTCGAAAATCATGGCTCTTCAGGAGCAATCGGCGAACATGATGTCTAAATCTGAGAAACCATTGAGAAAAAATGAGGAAAAGGTTCACGTATAAATTTTTCTTATTATTCGATATGCTTGGGAAGTGTTTTTTCATTTTCCATTTTTTTTTATTAGATCATCAAAACTGCGATGCGAAATGCTGTGAAGAAATACAAGAGAAACGTGACGACTTCGCCACAAGTATCGCCACTGCCGTCCTTGCTTACGCCAACAGCAAAGGCCACCTCCGCGTCGATGATTAAGAGTAAAACCCGTAGCTTCCCGAAGAAACAAATACATCATAAGAAAAATAAAGTTCTAGCGAATATCACCGACATATACGCTGTCGGCTTAAGTCTGACCAAATAATCGAAAAGCCTATCAATCGCACTTGTTATTCGTTATCTTCCTCTTTACTGTTGATCAATTCTCGAATTCTATCTACACAAGTATATGTATACAATCAATAAATGTTACCATTATACCACTAGCAACTGTTTTACTCCCACCATCGTAAAAAATTTTATTATGTGAAATGTCGAAAAATATCGAAACAAAAAAAAAGTTCTTTGAATGAAAATAAGTTCAATAGGATTTTGAGCAATTCTTTCGCTCACAATTTAAATTTAAATTCATATTGTTCAAAATTTTTTGTATAAGGAAATCTTGAAATGTCGCGACAAACAAATAAAAAAGTTTCCAATATTAGTGCATTTGATAGCAGAAGCAATAATTCTACACGAATAAAAGAACAAGCTATAAAAAATAGATACGTGATAAAAACTGTCGAAAACGTCATTCAAAAAATAAATAAAAATGATAAAATTTTATCAAAAACGTTTCCAACTTTTCCTCCAAAAAAACAATTGGAATGTCCGGATTTTAAGTATCCTCAAGACAAATGTAAAGATAATGATCAGAAATTATCTATCACAAACTCAAAATATCAGACTAAGATTCAGAAGCCAATCTTTCAAAATCCTGCAGTAGAGAAGTACCTGAATGAATCAATAAAGAAAACATTGAAGAGATACCAAAATCTATAACAAATGGAAAGAAATTTAATGAATAAAATACAAGAATAACAGATTTGCATTAATTCGAGGATATATGTATAATACATTTTCGAAGATATTTGTTAATCGTGGCTAAAGATTCATGCTATAAAACATGAATGTAGGTTATCGAGTCACACGATAATCGATAAAAGTAAAACGAAAGCAATAAATTGACGCTTTTGCAGCAAATTGTCAAGTTTAAAGATCAAATATTTTAAGAAATTATTCGAAAATACAAAAAAAAATTGCACACAACATGCAGTACGACAGCAACAACAATTCAATAATTTGTACAGACAATCAATCTAACAATAAATGGCAGATAACTTTAACTTCAAAAAATTGCACAATTAGAAAACATTTCAAAAGTTGGCAGGTTTGAATCGAAAGATTCTACAGATTGCAGATTTTTCTAATTTATTTTAAAAAATCAGCATTATGATTTATAATTTTTTTAAATTGCAGATCTGTCCAAAAAGCACAAGCAATGAAGAAAAAAATTTACAATTAGTTCTAACAGTTCCAAAATTGAACAATGATTCGCCAAGCGCGATCGAGAAGATCAAAACTGTGGATGCTGAGATTTGTTGCAATCGTGAGAATCTGGAAGAATTATTAGAAGCGAAAGACAGAGAAAACGATCAGGAAAATGGGAACATAATATTGACAGATTATTTAAAGTTAGTAACAAACGACGAAGCAAAGATAAATATTCTATTAAAGATCTTGACGAAAGCCATAACTGAGCATAAATATTATGTAATCTGCGGTACGTTTCCGGCTCTGAGAAAACCATTGACAAATAGAGGCTGGCTCGAGAAAAGAGCAATTAGAAAAATGATTTCAATGACTCCTGACACGTATGAAGGTTGTATTTTAAATACTTTCTTCGTTCGAATTAAATTAATTTGAAAGTTCACTTTCTCATTTCATACAGATGGCTTAGAACAAATCGAAAAATTGCTTCAAACTCCTGCAGATTTTATATGGTATACATATAAGAGACCTAATATAAGAGCGGACGACAAGACTATTGTGAATAAATTTGCTGGCAGTTATTTTACGTCAAAGGTATTAGTATTAAAGGTTATAATTTAGTTCAAAAATATGCTGCATAATGCGAAATACACAATTTTTACATTAATGAAATATTTAGATTGATATGTGTAATAATCTGGAAAATGCCTATTGGTTTTACGAAACAGACGTGTCAAATATACAGTTTCCTCGATGCTACAACATGTATCAAGTATAAATATCACACGTTTGAAAATTATACAACATATAAAATATATAAATTATGTTAATACATTTTAAATATATTAATACATATTAAATTATTTCACATAGTCAGCACAAATGAACGAGTTTAGACAAGATTATTACATTACTGCGTGTTTTGGAATTTTAAAGTGGTTTTTATTACTCACCAATTTGGTAGGAGCGAAGAACGTCTGGTCTCCGAATGGCACAATCCCCATAGATGCAATTTTATTCGCCTTGGAGCGTTGTATGGAATATATAAGGTTTGTAAAAAATATTTGTATTATACAAATATAATGTATTATACAAATACAAAACCGTTTTCAGCGTCCAAGCACACGAAGACATTGACCATAAGGATTATGAGAATGCTCCTCCATCTGCATGGAATCAATTTCTAGATTGGTACTACAAAATAATATACGAACGTGTTTTATTGAAAGAAAGCGATAAAGTTGACATAAATGTGAATATAAACATTCTAATATTATTTTTTTCTCATATATATATATATCTTGAGAAGAAATGATTTTAAAAAATTTGGAATTTATAGGAACTTGTAACATCTGTGCGCAATGTAATAAAAACAATGATAAAATATCGATCGCAAAGCAAGATCGACGGTATACGTAATATTTGGATTTTAAAACCGGGCGACGATAGTTTGGGACGTGGAATTGTTTTAAAGCGTTCTTTAGTCGGTATCCTTGCCAAAATAAATCAGGCAGCGAAAGAAAATACTGAATATGTTGTACAGAAATATATAGGTAACACATCTGAAAAAAATCATTCGTATTATAACATAATAGTGTAAAACGTACAATAAAGAAATTCAATGTTCTAAAGAAGTAATGTGATATTATAATTTTTATAGAACGACCACTGCTTGTCCATAAAACAAAAATAGACATCAGACAGTGGTTCTTGATAACCAGTACGCAACCTCTTGTCGTGTGGATGTTTAAGTATTTCGCATTTTACTATCTTTATGTATATTTTAAAGTTTTCAATAATTTAGATTATCTAATTAGGGATATCTTAATACGATTCGCGTCGAGAGATTTTACTCTTAGTGATTTTCACGAATCTATTCACTTGTGTAATACAACCGTGCAGCTAAAGTATCGAAAGTTGCCAAGATGCAATTCCAATTTACCTGAGGAGCTTCACTGGAATCTACAAAATTTCAAAAATTATCTCAAGTATTTATCCTACAAGCTCTCTTACAAGCCGTTAAAAATTAATTAATTAATCAACTAAATTGCTAATTTAGATCGCGCGATCGAGAAATGGCTTGGGAAAAAATTATCAGACCAGGAATAAAGCAAAATCTGATAGGAGCACTTCTGGCGTCTCAAGATAATATGGTAAATCGTAAAAACAGCTTTCAATTGTACGGCGCTGATTTCGTAGTGGCGGATGATTTTTCGGTATGGCTGTTAGAAATAAATACAAGTCCACGATTGCATCCGCCAAGTAGCGAAGTCACCGAGAAACTCTATCCGGAAGTCATAGAGGACGCGATGAAAGGTAATTCTATAAAAATAGAAAAATACATCTATACATATATATATATATATATATATATATATATATAAATAAATCATTATAATTTTTAGTTGTCTTAGATCATCGTAAAAATAAAAAAGCACCTTGCGGAAGATTCGAATGTATTTACAAGCAACGTAATCCGTTTTATGGCGTTAATGTCTTGGGACAAGGTACGAGTCTTGGCATTCGTGGCAAAGGTTTATTCGTAACACCGAAATTGCCGTGAAATTTCTGATTCTAACACAACTGTAATACTGCCAAAATATGCTTCTTCGAAAACCTATTTCGCATAGAACTGTTTCAATTCCAATCATAATCTGTTCAATCCTAATGCAAGCAATTTTGTATTAGCATATAAACAATGCGTCATGGATTGCTAGGTAAATATGTTGAGAAAGCACATTTGCATTCTCTTTTTTCGTTGCATGACGAGCGATTAACGGAATAATAGCAAGTAATTTATTAGAAACATGTTTATTTTACAAGTAACAATGCGCGGTAGGTATACAATCCTATATGGATAAATATTTGCTTGCGGTAGAACAATGGATATACAGTATTATAATGTAATTTATGTCATACCCACGTTCATACACGTTATTCACGTACACACTTATTTAATTTTATAATTTTTAAAATCGCTATTAGTCTTTTAATTTGACTTTGTATTGTAAAACCATCATTTCATTCTCATTTTTGCAGAATAAATACATTTTGTATCGAGATTCTAAAAATGTGAATGTGTATAATCACATAATGCATATAATCATATAATTGTAAAATAGTTACTTCATTATATCACATTGCTGTGAAAATTGTTTATTTTTAACGTATGTTATTTCAAACATGTTCATAAAATAGATAACTGTTGTAAAAAATGAAAATTATAATGACGATTATTATTCACGATGTCTTGTGTAAGAAATTATATTCAGTCAATTTAACAATATGAACAATTAATTCACTATTTTTGCGATGCACAATGATCTAATATGTTGTATGTGATTCATTCACTGAAATAAAATATTGCATTTCTGTATATTAAGATGAATAGAGGATTTATAATGTACAAATTACATATGTATATATAAATCATAGAACACATTTAAATAAGCTAGAATACACTTACATCGGATAGAACATGACATAACTATTCAAAAAAATATTTTCAAATATGATATATAAAACGAATATCTTTTTTTTTTTTTTTTTAGATATTAATTAAAGATATTATGTGCTTTTTACCATTGTACATGTATATATACTTTTCATGATTAAAAACTTACTTTATTCATACTGATGTCAGTGTATTCTCGCATAACGTGAAATCCCATTTGTATCTGTTGAAACCTCACAAGATAAGAATTAATTATTTAATTTTGATGCATCTCTCAACATCACAATCAAATAAAATCTTGCCTGTGTGATTTCAACAACTGCTTTGAATACATTAGGGTGAACTTATTTTTTTCTTACGTTACTGCACTATAAAGTCTATAATGTATCTATGTAGGTGCAGTCTACGGCGACTGTTCTCGCGGTTCAAGTATGAAAACTGACAAGATTTTGTGTACATATCACATCAAACTGTATGAAACAATACACAGACTCACGTAACCGGCTTTAAAGTGAAGGATAACTTAGGCCTCGAGTTGTTTTTGCCCAAGATCCTCTTTTGTTCCTCCTTAACGCGCTTTTCATGCTCCTTTCTCATTTTTTGCCTTTCTTCTTCCATCAATCGTTGTTCTTCAACCATAGCCAATCTTTCTTCAGCCTGATATTAAGTTAAATATGCATTTAATTGCACGTTAACACTTCTTTTCGTAAAATGTGTTAACGTTGTCTTGATAACTCACCAATTTCTTCTGAGCCTCCTCTATTTTTCTGTTGTTCTCCTCCATAATCCTCTCTAGTTCCTCACGCTTCTTCCGCTCTTCCTCCTACAATGACAATGAAATAGGTTTACACAAAGCAATGATGTTGTCGATCACCATCTGTTGTTACATCTTTCGTTTTCGAAATCATAGTGCTGCTATGTCAACCTAGTGTTACACATCCTAAGAACCTTTATATATAAGGGAAAGTTCGGGAAATATAAAATTTTTAAATCAGATTTAAAGAGGATGGCTTATTGAGAGAAATAGAGAGTGACAGAGGACATATGTATATAAACACAGTTCCTTCTTTTGTGTCAAATGTGTTCCTCTTAGATCTCAGCAAACTCTGTTTTTTTCTCAGACTGCCCAAATAAAAATACAATGATTTAGAAGAATATGTTATTTGAATGCGAAAAAAATGACGTTCTTATAATTTTATACAAATCCAGTGTGCATGCAAAGAATATACACAAAACTTTCTTTTCATAAACGATATAAGTGCATGATAAGAATTAAATATGTGTGAATAGTAAGAATTGTATGTAAAATATTATTTCTGTAGATAAAATTTTTCTAAATGACGTCTGTAGATGATATAGCTCAAAAATAAATACCCCTAAAGTACATTTACATGGAATGGTTGCCATCCGCCCGACCTGTCGATGAAAATTCGTTGTGTCCTATGGTATAAATATTTAGCGAATCTATAAAATGAGCCCTAACATGGTTTTTCTGGTACAAAGTGTTGAAACAAAGAACGATGATAATAATATTGGTATAAAATGAATTATGAATATATAAATTGGATAATACCTGAATGAAGCTCACGCCAGCACGTAGGGGATGCCTTCTTCATCGACAATCACTCAGCAGTGAGTAAAAAACCGGCATCTTCTGTTGGTAGTCAGTAAGGATGACCTATATATCGCTAGGTCGTGCTTTGTCGTTATGGGATTCTAATTCTCTGCCCCCTTAAAGTCTCTAACTTTTCCCTTTCTAATAAACTTTCTCCCAAACTTGTAGAGATAATCAATGTAAACTCAATGTGCAAAGCAATGAGAGTAAAACTTTTGATAAACTTATATAATCGGATTGTTGTCCAATCAACGAGCGAGCTGATGTTTCAAGAATATAAAAGTAAACAATTGTCCATAGACACAAGGAACGTGATAGTAAGTACAATTTTAATCAACGAAATAAAATAAAAAATGATTTCCGGTTTTTGATCCGTTAGATCTGCCGCGTAAATTGAATAACAGGATCCTTTATCATATTAATTAATATATTTCTGTATATGTAATAATCTCGCTGGGCAAGCTCAAAAATTAATATTGAAGGATGAAATAATACCATAAGAAATTACTATCTCAATTCTCTTGAATTTGAAAGGTAATACTTATATACGTACGTGTTCGAAAGAGAAAGAGAAATTTATATTAAAATATTATTGAAAATATATATATATATATATATATATATATATATTTTCTCGCGCACGCACGCGTAAACTGATATAAAATAGCGATATAAGTAAATCAAGTTTAATATATATAAAGAGATATCTTTACACATTTTTATAAACATATCTGTGTATATTATCTAATCATATAAAAATAGTTGAGTCAAGAAAGTCCAACAAAGTTTTATTTATAACTGATAATAAGCTATTTTTTTATCTGCAGTGTCTTTTGGACGTATATACATTTTATGAGATATCAGTATAATATTATCACTACGCTGATTCAACTGACAGTAATAACTGTTCAGGGAAGACAATTATTTTTCTATAATTTTATATAAAAATAACTTTATTTCAGATTCAAGAATAATAAACTTTTCTTGATCGATAAATTACAAAGTTTGGGATTATTATTTTTTTTTCAAATAGATATAATATTTTCTCTTTTCTATTTTTTCTTAAAGATTGCAAGATGCGATAAACTGAATATTCGCGGACATTTTTTAAAATTAGATTGATAAGTATATAAGAAGATTGATAAGCAGACTTGCCAACATGCACAACAATTACAGAGATTGCGAATGAGAACTGTGATTCAAACGAATCAAAGCAGTCTAAGCACAATTTCTAGAATTGTTGACACAAACGTCAATCCATATATCGTGTGATGAAAAAGGTTATAATGTTGTACAGATATATAAATATATGTACATGGTAGAAATAATTTGATCATAAATAATCGATACATGCGCCTATAATAGCAGAGAATCTCTTTCATAATAATATAAAATACAACTTCTCAGTAACGCGACCTCAGTGGATGCTGAGAAGTCGAAGCAGTGTGGTTTTCTCGTTTAATTTCTTACAATATAATCGCGAACCGCAATGCTTCAAGCCCAAACGCTGTGATCATAAAATGTTGAACTATAATAGAGCTGCTTCGCAAATTCAATCATAAAATTTCTTAAAAATAACACAATTTGTAAATCCTGTAGTTTTATAATATCAAGATTAAAATATACAAAAGATTTACAAATTGCACTTAGCCCGGCTTAACAATTAATAACAAAACTTTAATACAAATATATCTTTTGGATATTTTCTATTCTCACTCGATACAGATTCTGTATTCTGTAAATGTTGCGATACATTGTGTGATAATCACTTCAAATTTATCTCTCAGTTATAAATAATATTAACTAACGTTATGTTTTGTGTGAAAATATATTCTATACACGTTCCGACTTTTCGGAATAATTGCACTAAAAGAATACTAGATTTATTTTCTACCGATCATAACAGCGCTTGGGCTATCACTGACCAATATTTCTATCGATAGATCTTACCTCTCTTCGTTTCTCCTCCTCACGTAGTTTTGCTTGCCTCCATTCCATCTCCTCCATCACTTGACGCTCCATAGCCCTCTTTGCTTCTTCCACCCGTCTTTGCACCTCTGCTTCAATTTCCTCTTTACGTTTCTCAAGCTCCTCTTCCACCCTTTTTTGTACAAGTTCCTCAATACGTTTGGCTGCTTCCTCTTCTACCATCTTTTGTTCCACCTCGCGCTGACGTCTGCAGACAGATAAGCAGCAATCTTCTTCCAGAGCGTTTCAGAATCATTTTTTTTTATAAATGTGAAGTTAAGAACATGCTAAATCTTCATTAAATTTCAAGTGCTGTAAATTTTGAAGTCTATTGGTAAAATTATTTAAATCAACTATTAAAATTTGCTGTATACGACTACTAAAAAAGTTATTAAAAAATTTGATACTTGCATACGACACGTCAAGCATGTTTTTGGCAAAACAGAGGGAAAACTTGAGTTTTAAATATATAAAAACCACCACCATGAAATAATTACACATTCTTACCCAGCTGTGCTCGTAGTGAAGATTTTGTTCATTAATTCTTTCTTTTTCCTGACAACACAATTATAAAAAATAACGTATAACAAAAATTTTGGATATAAAATAATTGTAAATTAATGTTCCACTCTTGATATTTAACAAAATATAAAAGAATAAGGTTGGAAAATGATATGTATTTTTCAACCCTACGGCGTGAGCTATCAAGAGGAACATTATAAACGTAATTACTATTGTTTACCTTTGCCGTTCCATTTCTGCTAGTCTTTCCACCTCATCCATTTTTCGATCTCTGTCCCTGTACGAGCGTTTCTTGTGACTGACAATGTGCACATCGTCCGATGCTTCCGAACCACTGCTGGATGATGCAGAATGGGATCGTTTTCTAAAAACAACAGCCACAATAATAACTATAGTGTTTGTTCTAACATATGTACATACATAATCTGTTCAAATCATCCACAGCTCGCGTTTAGAATCCAGATAAAGCGCTTTATAAAACCGACGAGTTTACGCATAACAAGATACATAATAATTCGCGAGTGCATGAATGTACATTTTTTAAACGTCGAAACGTAAACGTATCGGATCATGACAAAATGGCCGAAGAAAAATAATCTCAATTCCAAAAACTTCTCTTGCGAAATGCCAGAGAATCAGATGGCACGTTAAACGCAACGTACCTCGATTTAGAACTTTTCGGCTTGTCTGAATATTTATTGTTGCAGTGTTTCTCGCGCGATTTGGATCGTTTGCGAGAATGCTTGCTTTTGTGACGCCGCCTGCTCGGCGATTTCGTTCTCGAACGAGACCGGCCCATCTTCCCGAGATGGATCGTTTTCCTAGAGTCCAGTTCGATTCGGTATGCACAACAAGCTGCTACTTGAGCGAAGAGTTGACTCGATACTTGGCTGCAGATGAAACTACGACGCGATAAAATATCCACACGATTCCCACTCTGCGCCCAGGAACCTCCTATATCAACTAACGGCCATCTTTCAATCATTTTAAATATGGCGAACGGTCGTGTTCGAAAATCAGGACGCGAGGAGCAAAAATTCCTCTCTCCTCATTGGTCAATCCAACGCTGCTCTGTACGAAAAGTAAATTTACGAACACAACTCTTACATGTTTGAATTTAGCGAAGCAACGATCTCGCAACCTCACAAACGCGCATAACGTAAGTACAGTATACAGATGCTTGTGTCGATAGAATTAATGCAAGGTATTATAATATTTCATTTCTATATTGTAAACACAAAAGTTCTGTTTCGGGAAAAAGATCTCTTCTTCTTTATTCTTATATATCATTCTTATTCATTCTTTTCAAGTTTTCTAATAAGAATAATCCATGTTCTGTGCAATTTACGCATGATCGACAATATGCTTTAATGCGGTGAAATATTTATATTATACGGGATCAATATCATTGACAACAACGTAGGATTTCTTAAAAAATGTAAAATGTCAAGAGAGATATCCAAGATAATGAGTATGAAGCGTTAATTTTAACAAAACTATTAACGATGAGAGCGAGAGAGAGAGAGAGAGAGAGAGAGAGAGAGAGAGAGAGAGAGAGAGAGGGAGAGAGAGAGAGAGAGAGGGAGAGAGAGAGAGAGAGGGGGAGAGAGAGAGAGAGAGAGAGAGAGAGAGAGAGGGAGGGAGGGAGGGAAAGAGAGAGAGGTTTAAATATTAAATTATATCAGAGAATATAATAAATATTAATATATAATATATAAGGTAGTATTGTGTGATATTATCGATCAATTAATAATTTAATATTATTTGTAAAATATAAGGCTTTACGATTCAGTCGTGCCAACATGAAAAAAAAAAATTCATGAATCATAGACTCGATATGAATGCTTGGTTTTGGCCAACCTGCTAGTTATAACGGCGTCGGTTCATCTAATCGGACTTGGTAAAATTGGCTCTGCGAGTATAACACGATATTCTGACAATAATATAACGGTGTCTGCATATGTATATGCACTCTTTACGTTTCCATTCGACATTTAAACATTAAGCTGCACGAGAGAATGCAGTGAGTATTAAAATTCTAGGAAAAAAATCAATCAAATTAACCTATTAAAATTCTATGCAGAGCAAAAAACGCTCAATATATAATCAATCGAGCGACAACGTTTCATTGGCATAAACTTTTATCAATTTTATTCTCTGTCTGTATTGCAGGTGGAATCATCGTTCGAAAGAAACAAATACGGCGTTAATTGTCACGGTCGGAAATGAATGGTGTAAATATGAAAAAAAAAAAAAAAGTAATGGAAGCAATCTGAAGTAAGCGGAAATCGCGCGCGCGTTCGCGTATACATTCGGCCGGTCCGTTTTCGGCGCGTTCCGCGTTTCCGATTCCGAAAGTGGCAGCACCGTCGAGCCGGCGTTTCGCGCCGCCAGCTGTGTCGTCGCGCCATTCCGGTCCGTTCCGCTGGCGCTCCGCTGCAGAAAGCAAGATGGCGCCCGTCTGTTTGCGGATACCTCTGCGACGGATATAAATACGCGAGAAGAGGAAAAAAAGAGAGAGAAAACAGTGCCGCGCGAGAAACGGTTACGGGACGATCGAGCTGGTAGGCGACGACCGGTTGTGATATACGAGCGCGTCCGGTCCGACGTCGCCGAGCATCGCGGTAAGACGTCGCGCGTCTTCGTCGTCGTCGTGGTGTCGTGTCGTGTCGTCGCGATCCCCGATCGTCGTCAGCAGCGAAGCGACACGCCGAAAGTCCCTGAAGGCGGCTGAATTCTTGGTAATTCGTCGCGGCTCCGGAGGCGGCTCCCCTGTGAAACGGTGCCCACCTGAGGAATGCCAGATCGGTCGCGGTTCCTCCCGGCAGCAGGTCGACGGATCGGCAGCGCGACGCGTCGAGCGAGCGAGTCGTGAAAAAAAAAAAGGAAGAAAAAAGAAGAAACGCGCGGACGGAGTGTGCTCTCGCGGGGGATCTTCTCCCGAGAAGAAGGTGAGGTCGCGGTTAGGTTCCGCTATTCTCCCGTGACGTATGTGTTTCGCGGAGGTCGTCTGCCAGACGGGTGGTCGGTCGTCGCGAGTGTTTTCGTC
The DNA here is from genome assembly GCF_030444845.1 of Prenolepis imparis. Classification (NCBI taxonomy): domain Eukaryota; kingdom Metazoa; phylum Arthropoda; class Insecta; order Hymenoptera; family Formicidae; genus Prenolepis; species Prenolepis imparis. The sequence continues at coordinate 19,209,573 of NW_028141160.1, forward strand.
GTCGTTGTTCGCGTCCGCGTTATCGTCGAGATCGACGTTGCGTCGCGAGTGCTCTTGGCGATCATCTCGATGCGCTGTCGCCCTACGTTGGAGGACCAACAACCCCTCTGGACATCTGGCGAGATCAGCTGCTACTGCTGCTGTTATTGCTGCTGGGACTACTAGCCCGGTAGCTTCCTGCGCGGATTTCCTTCTGTTGGAGCGGTGGGGCAAGGAGGCGCCGGAAGCAGCCGCGAATCCGGAAGCGTAGCGAAGAAGATGGCCTTCAACGAGGTGAGTGGCCTGTTTCTTTTTATCGCACGTCTTATCTGTACGCGCGTCGTTGCAGCGCGATCGCGCATCGGGGTAGTTTCGATCCCGCCAAGTTGACCCCGCGACCCCCAAACGCCATTCCTAACCTAACCTCCGTTCCTGCGCACAGCTGGCACGCTATCAACTCGCGTCCTTTGCTCTCCCACGTCTCTCCACGACAAGGATCGGGTTTATGCATATATCACGTAGACGTGGACGTAGATTCGGTGAATGTCGTTTTGCATAGATTTTAATAAATATTTTAATTCCTCCCATTTCTTTTCTATTTACATTTTATCACAACGAAATACGTCGATATTTGTTTCATAATATAATAATAATAATAATGAAAAGATTCGCGCGAAACAGTAGTGCTGATTGGAGTTGATAACAACGTGTTTATTATGTATCATTATTATGTGCCGCTGGTATCTCTTTCATATATGCAATTTAGATATCTCTAATCAGACGCAGTAGTTATAAGCTATTTGTAAAAAGAAATTGGCTGGTAAAGATGTTTATCGTGTCTATTTAAGATCCTATCCAGCCCGTGCATTAGATTTTGATTGTGTAATTTAACCTTCGGTGTTCTAATAATATGTTGAAAAAAAAAATAAGCGTCGTAAAAAATTTCTATGTATGTATATTTAAAAGCGAAGCGAAGTAGTAGGTAAATTCTTAGCTTTTTCGTCCCACACATCGTTGATAATGCGTGCCTAATTGTCTCGCGTCCTTGAGGCGACGCGATAAATGTCATTGAAATACACAACAAGTTTTATCTGCTACACAATAATTTTATCACTTCGACCGCGTAGTTTCGCATCGCTCGACGATGATTGGCCCGTCATTATCGCTTTACTATCGCGATGTTAGGTAGTTCTGGAAATTTTTAACCTCTGCCCTTTGCTTTGGGGATCGCGTCGCTTCGAATCAGAACAATAACACTGATGAGCTCGTTGCTATCATCATCGATTTTGATAAAGAAAAAACTTTACAAATACTAACTCTCGATGGCGCATTACATGTTTTTATGTCCATCGCTTCGAGAGTAATGTTTGAACAACAAACAACAATGTCTGCCTTTTAATATTATATATCAGTTCTATATGTGTAATTTATTATACCGGGTGTCCCATTTTAAAGGACCCACTCAAATATCTCAGAAACACTGCGTTAAATCAAAAAATGTTTCCTACAAAAGTTGTAGAGTTTCGAGGGGGACATAACATAGTAATATTCATATGATCTTGGGCGGCGTCTCCAAGGTCAAGTGAAGGTGAGAATAAATTTTTTAAATGGAAACCCATATTTTTTATTATAACATCTTTTTCTACTAATTGATTTGAACAACTTTTATCTGAAGCATTTTTTTATTTTCTTCAAAATTCACCTTCTCACCTTCAAATTTTCACCTTCACTTGACCTTGGAGATGCCGCCCAAGGTCAAATGAATATTACTATGTTATGTCCCCCTCGAAACCCTACAACTTTTGTAGGAAACATTTTTCGATTTAACGCAGTGTTTCTGACAATGAGATATTTGAGTGGGTCCTTTAAAATGGGACACCTGGTATATATTATGATTGATTTAATGTAACAAATAATCTCGGTCGCGCGTTTTATTTCCTATTTCGAACGCATCCGAGTTTCCGCGCACAATAGAAGATAATATCAACCCTTTCATGTGGACCATGGGAAACTTCCCATCATTTGTCAGTGTGTACTACAATGCTCGGTTATGTAGAGTCGCTTTTTATTATATTCGCTAATATTTCTCTCTCAATCAATGCTAATTATTACTAAATAGTATCAATTATTATACTAGCGTTTCGCACATCGTTCGAAAGAAAGACTTTACGGAAACGCATAGAGCGGAATCCGTAATAATAGGACAAAGATATACATATATGTATTTGAAATAATTTACCTCACGGTCTTTGTCAAATGTTATCGTCGCATGCGTGACGCATGCAATAGTACAATAGCTCTCGGTTTTATCGCGCTCGTCTATTTCTCGCCTGGGTCGAGTCATATTAAAAAAAAAAATAAAATACATCGGTGTGTAATTAATATACCGCGATCGGATTTCGCCGATAGCCCTTGCTATAACGTTACATACAATTCATAAAACTCTCGACTGGTGTGATAATCGCATGGAACGTGACTTCTGTTCTCACGTAGCTCTTGATACCTTTCAACGGAATGCGCGTGTTTGCGAACGCGACTCCTTCGGCTTCTCACCTTCCGCGCGGTTCGAATATTTTTCGATGACGCAGACATTTTTTTTTTATCGATTGTGCTTTTCTGAACCGCGCGAATGTCGCTTTTATCGCGGTCGATTGATTGATAAATCGTCCCTTTCGCGTGAAAACAACGCCAAGTGCGCGAATTAATTTCGGGTTCTCGATCTTGAAATTATCTCTCGCGACGGCCTCGATGGATCTCATTGTCAGATTTATCGAGAAATACTTTATATAAATCGCGCGTTCGTCATCGTTATCTTATCTTTGTCACGCTCCGCGATTTCGCAAGAGGAATTTGCGATCCGTTCATTAGGACTCGGAATAAAAAGAAAGAATCGCCAACACAAAGCTACCTTGCGCGCGACCCGTTGATATCGATCGATCGAGATGTCGTATATCAGTGAATAGGATGGGATTCCGCCCCTTTCGACTCTTACGCGTGATCCATATAGGGCTTCCTTCTCTCACACGTAACACTGAATTCTCTCCCCCGTTTCTACAACAACGTGTTTATTCTCATCGAACGGACTCGTCGAGAATTAGACCCGAAGTTTTTCCCTTCGACCTTTCCGGGTGACCTGGTAAAGTTGCGTGTTACAGCACCTGATACTATGAGTCGCGCATATATATACGTATGTGTGTGCTCTGAATCGTAAAACTTGGTAGAACAAATTAAGAATTCTGAGCGCACTTGTTATTGGCGTTGCTGTCGAAATGGCTGTTTTGAAACTCTTCTCCAAGTTTGCAGCCTGCGATATCTCACGAAATGCAGTAGAACATTTTGTATATGCTGCACAATAAGTGATGCTGCGGGGATTGCGCACTTTCTTTATAGGTCATATTCAATTTTTTCTGATTTTTTTTTATATACTACTTTTGGGAAAAGTATTCTTTTTTTCCGTGCTTCGATTTAACGTCCCTCGCATTAACTGTTTTGAATGCTAAACAGGTTTATCGCTTAAAAAGCTGTTCTCGCCGTACACATGCGTACAGGGACTAACAAATATTGGTTCTATTCTTCTTATCTCAGCTCGTACTTAAAGTAGCTCCGGTTAACACACGAGACTACTTCTTATCGTTGTTCTCCATCCGGTTTTATCATACATGTATACAGAGGCGTGCACGTGGAATGTATACGTATATACCGTTATTATGTGGACGATCGACGAAATTTCGAGACGGTGTCGTCTCGAATTTATTTTTTAGGCCATCGCGTGCACCTAATTTGTATAAACAAGTTCAACGATGCTCGTTATTGCCTCGCGACACTTTTTTCGTTAAGTCAACATTTTGAGCAATTTATTTCCCGAATCACTTAACTATTTGTGTTCCTCTTTCATGTTATATAAATACTTTTTGTTTACAGTTAAACATTTTTTTCCGCGTATCTAGCGCTATCACATGCAAAATCAAATATAATACATATATAAAATAAAGTATATATCAGGAAAGAGAATTACATTCTCTTATGAGAGTATAGAAAGAGAGTATAGTTTTTTATGTGTGGCTCTTTTAAATTTTATTTATTCTTATATTTATTCTTGAATCGAATTTATTGTTATATCTATTCTGTTATTACGTATTTATTTTTGAATTGAATTTATTCTTATTACACTAAGAAAATTTTCTCTTAGAATTTACCCTGAAAATCATGGTAATCGTGGGACAATATGGTATAGAAAGAATTTTATGAGAATTTATCTGATTAATATTTATCACAATAAAAATAATATCTATCACAATAAAATATAAAATGTGTTTGATTAATTTTACTATGCAGTTTAGTTTAAAATTAATCAAACATATTTTATATTTTATTGTGATAGATATTATTTTATTGTGATAAATATTAATCAGAGAAATTATCATAAAATTCTTTCCATACCATATTGTCCCACGATTACCATGATTTTCAAGGTAAATTCTAAAAGAACATTCTTTCTGTGTATTTATTCTCTTATTACGTATGTATTTATTTTTGAAATAAAATAATTTTCTTGTGTTAGAATCTAACTCGAAAATCGCGACATGAAAATTTATTTTAATACATGCCGCGAGTAAGTCGCTTTAAGAAGAAATCGCGTGACAGCGATCGCAGATCGCAGCTGTATTAGCGTTACGTAAGATCCGCGCGTTACACGGTATTTAATGGCTCGCATTTCCTTGGACGCGAGCATACGATGTAGGCCGGATGCGACGGGACACGTTCTAGATTCTAGATGCATCGATGTACATACGACCGAGACCGTGGGCGAGCAGAGATAGCTCGGAATCGAACTATGGAAATTGACAAAGGCGGGCACATCCGTGATTAAACCCGACGCTCGCGCGCGGACAATGCACCATTGTGCTCCGTTTCCAGGTGCGTAGCCTCCGCTTCCTGGTTTAAATTAAAATTTGCCATTTGTCATCTTCTATCGTCGCGTGACACATCGGTATCGATTTATTTTTCATGATGTATATCGAGTATGAGGTAAATGTCTTACTTAATTCCGCATATGCTTGTCCTAACGTTATCTTAATTTTTTCTCGATTTTGCTTAAGAAGTAAATTTTACACGAATTACACTTACGGAATGTGATTTCGTTAATGCTCGTACTACTTTCGACGATTTAAATCACCGATGTTGATCTGTAAAACAAAATGCGATAATCTTTATGGCTTTTCTCAGCAATGTCTGCATATGCGTATTTCTCTCTTTCTCTTTCTTTCTCTCGCGCTTTTGGCTTTGGTCCATTTTATTCCCGATAAAATATACGCGTCACCGAAAAGAAAAGAACATCTGCACCTTGCTTAGCACGCTTTTGGAAGGCACTGGTAAAAATGGCAACGCTGCCAACTAAACCCCAAACTCACCGAAATTGCTGAATAAAGGCCGTTCTATAAGTCGATCCCGATTTCTAGACCGAGTAAATCTTTTCTCTCGATTGCGGTTATACTCTTCGTATAATGTTGTACCCGGATAGAAATTTTTCTGGAAACTGATTGGAATCTATCCCGATTTCTCAAACAAATGATGGATTCTGATTGGGAAATCTATGGAGATTCGGATTAGAAGTGTAATGTTTAAAAAGTACGATTTTAAGTGGGAAACCCATGTAGATTCTAAGTGGGAAGCCCATATAGATTCCAAGTGGGAAGCCCATATATATATGGTATCAACTATAGTTGATTCTAGAAAAAGACAGATCGTAATATACACTCATCTCTTAAATCTTCAGCTACACAATAGCGAGTCGCTCTATTTGCGCAATCAAAGAGAAGAGAGCTATTTTCTATTTATCTTTAAAAGATATAGCTTAAATAAAATTGAAACTTTCATATAATGTTAATATTAATCTTTTCAGAGATGCATTATGTACATATGTTATAATACATACACATTTATCAATAATTGCGAGTTTGCGAGTCCTTCGAACAATGCGAATTTCTCCGTAGACATCTAAATTATGATTAAGTAATCCCTTCGAGCATTCCTGTTCTGCGGAAATCTAATTATCAAACGCAACGTAATTTTCATCCAGAAGATGTATATTTCGCTTCTACCTCTTCTGCTTACGTATTAAAATTAAAAGAAACCCGTAATAAATGAAAATATTACACTGAGAGAATTTTCTCTCAGAATTTATACCCTGAAAATTATGGTAATCGTGAGACAATATGGTATGGAAAGAATTTTATGAGAATTTCTCTGATTAATATTTATCACAATAAAAATAATATCTATTAGAATAAAATATAAAACATGTTTGATTAATTTTACTAAACTGCATAGTAAAATTAATTAAACATATTTTATATTTTATTGTAATAGATATTATTTTTATTGTGATATGAATCAAAGAAATTCTCATAAAATTCTTTCTATACCATATTGTCCCACGATTACCATGATTTTCAGGGTAAATTCTAAGAGAAAATTCTCTCTGTGTATAATAAAGGCTTTTATCGAATAAAATTAATTATTATTTTTAAGCATTATTTTGCCGAGATAAAAATCTTTCAAAAATTTAATTCATTTTGATATGATATTGCGGAACTGCCGCGACACTTGTAGCAATTTTTCTCTGTGTTCCATGTCGAGACAATAGCCGCTAAAGCTCACCGACCGGACAGAAAGAATGTCGTGTACGCAACGTGGACACTCCGCGGGGTGTAGTTGTATTTTCCGGAAGAAAACTTTTGTATTGGAACACAGGGTGCGCAAAGGAATTAAATCGCGGTGAATTGCGCGATGCGATGGTTCCGTTTGGTCGTAAACAGTCGCGAATGCGCGCATCGTAAAAGCAAAGTCGTTCGTCGTGCCCGTATGCGTGTGCACACGTGCATATATGTATAAATACCGCGTTTGCGCTTACGTTTATCTATGGTCGAGCATATGGCGCCTGTAACCGCGCGTTTATACGTGCCCGAGTGTGCATATAGGTGATAATGCTTGTCGTCTACCTCTCTAACAGCAGACGCCTTCGGCGTATTTAACGCAGGGGTGAGGGAGCGTGGTGTAGTGCTGATATCTTGGCGTGGTGTTGCAATACGCGACGTTAATCTCGGAGTCAATGTATCGCGCTGTGAAACTTCGTTAGTACGTCGAATTGATTACAGTGAAGGGGGGAGGGTGGATAAAGGCAGAAAAAGAAAGAGAGAGAGAGATGCCTGTAACGACGTCTGACACGTCGTAAGATATAGAAACGCATTAACACGAGGCAAACTGTCGTAAAAGTGGATGAGATGTTTTTGTGACGTATAATTATGTACCCCTAGAATGTGCGATGTTGCATAGAGATGCATTCAATTACCTTCGTGAAGGCTGTGAGACTTTCCTATTAGTATTTCTTCGCAAGCTTATCGCGGCAGCATTGAGATAATTGATAAACGAACCAGACAGATATCTTACACGCAAAAAAATTTCTAGATGTCGCAACAAAAATTATCGCTATTTTTTGTATCTGATAGAATATCGTTTGTCACAGATAGAATTATCGTTTGTCACAGATAGAATTTTTTAGTTCTGTCTCTGTCATTTAGATTGATTACGTGCAAAATATATACGATATTGCAATATGTGCTAATCATTTGTCTACCTCAGTTAATTTTTTGCACCTAAACAATTTTTGCTACAATTGCAAAACCATTTTTTTGAGTGTACAATAATAATCATCGAGAAGAAGATGGTTATTATTGCGAGCACATTATGGGAATAAATTAACGAGAATTATTTTCTAATTTTTGTACAGAGAGTATATTAATATATAATTTTTTAATTGTGTTGTCACTATGAGAAGGGATTTTGTTCCGCTTCGCAGAATTTCGATATGAAATCTCTAGCCACATGTTCGATACGAAAAGGAAATTGTAAGGATGCTGCTCGATGATCCGTGACAGAAAGTTGAAAATTTAACGCAGGACGATCGCATTTGAAAGTCACTTAAAATAGTTGGTTCACTCGTCCGGCCGAATTACATTAACTATTACGTCCATGGATTTTTAATATCTTTTCAAAATTATCGCTACTAACTAGCGGTTGCGTAATGACGTAAAGACGTGACGACAAAAAAAGCCCGTGTAACAGGTTCTCATCCATGGTGAAAGGAAATTCCGATTCCATGGCGATGCGTGTTCATACGAATCAAGATGAAAAAATTTTATTTAAGACGGAAAAAAAAACTGACTCGTAACGAAGGTGAAGCGCACTTGGCATGAATACTTTGCTGATCGGGTATTATTAAATGAAAAAAAAAAAAAAAAAAAAAAAAATATATATAAGCAATGAGAAGAGATGATTGTATCTTTTCAAAAATTTTTTGTGTAAAATCTTTTTTTATATTATTTAATAAGAATAGTAATAGAGTAATATGTCATTGCTCTCTCTTTCTTTTTTTTTTCTCTCTGTCTCTCATGATTTTTCAACGCATTATTTTAAACTTGTCACGATTTCTAACTAATGAGTTTAATAAGTATAAAGTTTAGCGTAAGAATTTTAAGCATAACGGCAAAGTGAAAAAAAAAGAGATGTTATACGATCCCTCGTTTTTCCCTAAAGTGACCTTTGAAAATTCCCTCGAAGCACCGACTTTCCGCGCTTAAGTTTGCCTTCTCACTTCGTCGCTGCTCTTTGAAACTTCTGTTGAATCGTGCTTCCATCCTTCCATCTCGTCTTGAGTGCGCACTTGAACCTCTTACCCGATCGCGCGGTTTCTTACCTCGGCGCTCTGCCATTACTTCCCTGTTCTTCGTCTTGAAATTCTTCGTGGTTAAAAAGTTCGATTCGTAAAACAAACAAAACTTCGATTCGCTGGAGATCAAGGGCGAGCCGGGAAAATTTATCACGTTCCTCCGAGATTCCGATCTGTGATTGTGGATGTATTTATGGAATCCACTGAACCGTGTGATACTCTGAAAATATCTCGTGATCGAGCGTAAACTTTATCGTGTTCCAATTTATTTTCCTTCCCGAAAATAGAGATTTAATCTCATTTTAATTTTTGAAATTTAATTAATTTTTGTAATACAAAAATTCGAGATATCTTAATTTTGATTATGCATTTACGTAGCGTTATAATCCATTATAATTCTTAAGTTTGATTGTAGAAAAGTATTATACACGACATGTATGAGTCATGACAGTACATTTAGTTTGGCAACTGTTTTCACGCGAACTCGTGTTGGCACGAAAGTATTTGTTAATACCGCAGAAAGTTTTGAACTCGAACTTTATTTGAGGAATGCATCAAAGGTTGAAAAACAACGCACGTTTAGGCTCGTAAAAGCGATGGATTATCGGTTTTTTATTTGCAGTTCGCGAAAAATGTAACATGTTCCCCTCGTCGATGCAAGTAAATTACATGGTTGGTTGTTTGGCTGAAACATTATTGATTTCTTATTTATGTGCAACATATATGTTATTTACTCTGATGGAAAATATTATTACTTAATTTTAATATTAATTAAAAATTGAGCTTGATTACTTGAACTTTTCGATCGTATTAGGTATCTCAGGAATAAATTTTATTATTGACATCACCGTTATATTAATTAATTAAAATTCACGATATTTATTCAACGAAAGAATGTGTTGAGAAACACGAAATTTAGCGAAAAGTGCTGTTTTTCCCGTATCACTGATCACGAGATATTTAAAAAAGGACGAGCTGCCGCTCTCTCTCAGGGAGAAAGACGGCTCTCGGAATAGTATATAGAATAAATTTGCACCTGTTTAATAAAAATGATAGTAGAACTCCCTAGCGCGCACGCTCGGACGGCTATATCGCATCGTCGTTGGTGGAGCGTAGAAAAAAGAAATGTATTCTCGTGCAGGTACTCATGGCGCATAATTGAATTTCGCACGAGAGGAGTTAGACGTTAATTCACGCTTCGCGCTGCGAGAGGAGGCGGCAGCGGCGGATTCGCTCGCGAGAAGAGAAAAGCACGAGGAGGCAGGATCGACGTTGATTGAAATCCAACGTTCGTTCCGTAAAACCCGGTTTTATTTTCGAGATCTTCGATGGGTAGACCACCCTCGTCAGTGAGGCTGAGCCTCGAGAGGAGAAAGGAATTCCATTATCCCAGAGGACCGGATCTCTTTCTCTCTCTCTCTCTCTCCTTCTCTCTCCCCCGTCCAGAAGCAGATATATCCCTTTTTCCCCCTTTCTTTCTTCCTTCCTTCCTTCCTTCTGCCTCCCGCATCTTCGTGGAGGGCAGCCCGCCGGGATACCTCATTTCCTTTATATCCACCAGCCTTTCTCACGACCTCGCGATTTTGCACCCGTCGCTGCCGCACTCGCGGAAAGGATAAAAGCAGTCCGGCCGGTCGAACTCTGCTGCTCAAACTCGGCAAATTACGCGTTCGCAATTTTTACTAGTGTCTGCGAGAGTACGATCGATATCGATTTCCTCCGTTTCCAGGATGTTCGATTTCACGGGAATTGAACGACTGTGCGACTGTGCCTTATTAAGGTACGGCGGCACCGCTTACTGGGAGCGCCCTGATAAAGCTTTGTCGATGTTTGCTAGATTGAACCGACAGACCGAAGTTCGCGAATGGGGATTGTGTTGTGTTATGCAATTAAATGCATATACAAACGCGTCCGTTCAGTAACATGGTCAATATTTTGACGGTAATATGCTTGAGTAATACCTTATTTTATTTATTTATTGAAAGATTATATATACTTTTCCTGAAGTAAGATATTAATATTTTTTATAAATTTTGAACACAACATCGCAAACACATGAAGCATTTATATTGTAGTAAATACTTTTAAGTGAGCAATTAAGCATCATGCATTAATTAAGAATGCATCTTAATTAGTAGTTAATAGTTATTTACTGAAGGCAAGAATTACGTGTTGAATTATACAGATACATACACACACTATACCTCAACACGTGACTATATTTACTATAACTGTACCATCGTATTTAATTTATCTTTTTTTTTATGCATCAATAAAAAACTAAAGCCGTATATTTTATTCTTCGAGCATATATTTAATGTTTAACAACTATAATCTTATTCAGAACAACTATCAAAGTCTCACATTATCATTTTCCATTAGTATCATTTCCGATAAAGGCGACCGTGATGGGAATCGGAGATTATCAGTCTCTTACTATCTAAAAGCCACTGAATAATTCGACGTCTCTTATCTCGTCTCGTACTTACTAGATAATTAAAGAAAATCGATCGTCCAGCATCTCGCCTGGAATCTTTTGCTGCATTATTTCACGTTCGGGGCGTCAGATCGGATGATTCACACTTCACACGATTGGAAAAAATGGCAGCGTCCGTTAAAAAGTAACTTTATAATGGCATACTCTTCTATATATCCTCTCTTTCCCCCCCTTCTGCATTTTATATTTTTAAACCTTTGTATCTCTGTAGCATACAGATTCTCGTAATTATAATTAAAAAAAAATTGCACTGCTTTAAATAGCCGTTTTACGATTAAACTGCTTGATAATAATTTAGTCACGTGGTTATCATCTGATGTAAATAAACGTATACGTATCGTACGTGTGACGGATTTAAAGCAAAAAAAAAAAAAACACCGTTCCGCGTTTTACAAAGGAACGCACATGTCTCCGCATGATCTACTTTCATTGGTATTTCGAATGGGTATTTTGACGCCCGCGTTTACTCGAAGGAATGCCAAAGTATCCGCAAAAATGTAGAATTCGGTCGATCGCTAAAAAATATTCGAAATATTTCGTCGCTTTTCGAGCGTGTCCCACTTTCATAGATATTCTTCGGTCGGATCGTTGTTGCATTTTAATAAGCAGATTTGAATATCGATAATCGATGGAATTCTTAGCAAACGTGACAAAATCTGTTAATTTACGAGGCGCGTGCGAAATGTTTGCTCACTTTGACAATGACAATGACAATGGACGATTTAATACCTTTAGGAAACCGGTGAATTCGTGCGAATATTACATATATTAATCTTTCCAAAATATTATATCATTAAATAATAATATGTGAAATAAAATTATAAAGCGTTTACGTATTATCTGAATAGTTTTATACAGTCGGTCAGATTTTAACGTGCTGTAATAAATTACCAAGTTCAGTACCAACATCCAATCCAGTTGCAACATATGAATACGTAACGGACTTCCTATTTACATATAATTTTTGCAAAACATGTATTTGGCTGTGTAATTAAATTGAATTTAAAAGCGATTATTTCACACATGCATATTAATATAAATGCAACCGTGTTTGCAATTCACAGTAGCGCGAGTTACGGAATGTCTGTTGTAGCAGATGGCTCCAGAGAACGCGATAGATTTATTTCCGCATTTTTTAACGCTGTGCCGATGAAGCTGTAAAACAGCGTTGTCACGTTGACTACGAAACAGTCGTGAGGCGTGGAAGCAACGGTATTCCCCTCTCTCCCTCTCTCTCGGAATATTTTCTTAGAGAATAAATTCCATTGTAGAAGTCCTCTTGTTCAACGCCAGTAATGTCTTGAAATAATTCACTTATTCAACGCGTCAGTTATATGTATGAATCATGGTACATAAACTTTGTCAATTAAATCATAAAATAATTGTCATTTTTTCGTAAGCATATTGCATTCGTAAAACGTAGGGACGAATGCATTATAAAGACAATTATTTTAACATACATTTAATTTTATATTTGTAATGAGACTAGAGCAGATAATAATGTATCGTTTATATATCAAATTGTAAATTATGCCAATTTTTTTGTTTCAAATTGTGTGAATTAAGATAATAGAAAAGTAAATATACATATATGATATGAATATATGAGAAATATTTTTGATAATTTAAAGTACTTTTTATCTCCGTTAAATTGATATCCCTTCTCTTATAATGAGAAATTAAATTCAGATGTATAGCATAATTAATGTTAATTTGTATAATTTATATAATTGCATTTATAAAAATATAATGTGTTTGAAATACATTTGCAATATCTTTAAGCAATTAATTAACAATTATTTGCGATTTATTTACGATTTGTTATGAAATGTTTTTTGAAAGTAGGAATGAATATTTGAAAGCGTAATATTCAATCAGTATTTTAATATTTTACTGCTAGGTTGATAGGAATAAATTCGAAATTAGAACAATAAATTTATAATAAACTAACACGGGTGTGTGAAGTTGGCACCCCTATGTTATGCTATCATGGTTCTGTTAAGAGTTCTGAGTTATTTAGAACCATAGAAAGAGTTCTTGATAATTTTTAGAAATATAGTTCCGGTCATTACGATAACGAAAATCAGTTTCAAAAAATAGTACCAACTTCACATTTTTTTCACATCGACTTCTAATAGTTTTGAGCAGAGTTTTAAGGTTCTTTTAAATAGTATATAGTTCCTGATTATTTTTTGAAAGAGTTCTGCAATTTTTAGATAAAAAAACGTACCTTATTCAATATCGAAGATATTTCTAAAATATCTTCGATATTGAAAGTATGTTTTTTTATCTCTAAAAATTGCAAAACTCTTTCAAAAAATAATCAGAAACTATGTAACTATATTAAACAATTTAAATTTACTCACCTCACGGTTGCTCCTTTGTTGCCCGATGTCTCCCCGGGCCTCCTTCTCGTACAAGTTTCGAAACACTTGCATTCGCGTAATTTTTTTTCGTTCGCGACGCGCGGCGACGCCCGGGTTTTAGCTATCACAATCTTCGACGCGTTTCGGTAAAACGCGAGACTCGCGAGAGCTTATTCGCGCGCGAATAAGCTCTCGCGAGTCTCGCGTTTTACCGAAACGCGTCGAAGATTGTGATAGCTAAAACCCGGGCGTCGCCGCACGTTGCGAACGAGAAAAAATAACGCGAGTGCAAGTGTTTCGAAACTTGTACGAGAAGGAGGCCCGGGGAGGCATCGGGCAACAAAGGAGCAACCGTGAGGTGAGTACCTAAATTTAAATTGTTTAATAGTTACATAGTTCCTAATTATTTTTTGAAAGAATTTTGCAATTTTTATAGAGATAAGAAAACATACTTTTAATATCGAAGATACGTTTTTTTATCTAAAAATTGCAGAACTCTTTCAAAAAATAATCAGGAACTATATATAACTATTTAAAAGAACCTTAAAACTCTGCTCAAAACTATTAGAACTCGATGTGTAAAAAAGTGTGAAGTTGGCACCCCTATTTTTTGAAACTGATTTTCGTTATCGTAATGACCGGAACTATTTCTAAAAATTATCAAGAATTCTTCCTATGGTTCTAAATAACTCAGAACTCTTAACAGACCTATGATAGCATAACATAGAGGTGCCAACTTTGCACACCCAACTAACACTTAATTATGCCACATTACATTCAAATTTGATTTTTTATGATAAGGGTGTCAGATTAACGAAAATGTTTAAATCTCTCTTTTCCTAATTTTTAATTTTTGAGTAAAATCTTGAATCACGAAATTAATTGAAATAAAATCTTTGCTATCAATGTTTTTATACATTATGAAAATCTGCAATCTCTGGTAAACAAGCACATGAAATGCATGAAAAAAAGATATCGAGGATGATATTTTCATCCTCTAGAAAATGGAGATCGAGAAGGAACGAACAGGTGGTTGGAATAAATATATATGATAACATTAGAGCGCATCTCGCTTTTGCTCTAATTTTAATTAACTGCGTTGCATTCTCGTCACTTTCTGTTTTCGCAATAAAATATGCATAATGTACCGCATGATTGATCAACAGGATCAATAATTCAGTCAAACAGCACTTATTAACTCAAATTGCGCAATTTCTTTTTCAATCATAAACACGATTAATCGCAACTAAATCGTAATGCGATTCAGTTTCTTTAATCATTTTACAGCGTTTTAAAGCACTTTTTCGCACCCTCTATTATAAAACGTTAAATCGATCTCGCATCTGCGACGTAACATTTTTATCGCGAGACATGGAGACACGGTCGGGTGGAATATACGACGAGCGAAGGTCCTTGCCCCAGGACGCGGCGGTTGGCCAGACGGTCGATGGCCAGGGTAACAACCGAAGTAGACGGTTTACCTTCCCCACACACAGGGCTATCTACCCTTCTATACAGGCTGACTCAGTCATACCGAAATTGGACCCCAGACGAACTGTCTCAGTCTTCTCTATTTTCATCTCGACACACGTCGTCAAGTTTCGTGGCGTCACTAATAATATTACAAATTACAATATATTTTACTGCAAACTATAACTAAAATCTGTATTAAATAAATGTACGTATTTATGATATCGATATCGATTTTTGCACGAGATTTGAAAAATCTAATCAAAGATAGTGATCTCACTAACAATAAGAACGCGGTAATCGATAGCTCTTGATGCTGCAGGTTCCGTCCTATAGAAACAAATTGTCTTTGTAGATAATAGCGACGTAAAAGAACGGCATTAAGGGATGAGTGTCTTTAATTAAGAAGACTTCTAATCAAACAGTTTCGGCGAATCTCGGATCTCTGAGGAGCTCAAAGACGGATTGGCTCGCAGATGCAGCGCGTGTTATAAATTTGATTGAGTCTTATCGTTTTATTATTATGCACATGGCGCTCGTTAACGAAGACAAATAGATTTCGCGAAAGTCAACAATTTGCTTAATTGTCGCGTTTCATGAGAAAGGGTTATCTCGCAAGCTTAAGAAGAGATAAATAATTCTAGAATAATTAAAATTATAATTTATATTATACAAATATTGTGTATAATAATGTTTAATAATATTTATCCGTTTGTCGTTCTTTTTCTTGTCAATTCGCTTGAGGATGTTAAATTTAGCTCTTCGACAGTAGATCGTTTTCATCGCAGGTATATTTCCGGCTTTCCGCAGTATATCTCGCAATTCGCTCATTTACCAGCACTAACGTAACGCCACGTAAACTCTCCTCCTTATGCAAACGCAATTTAGCTCGGTGATAAAAGTCCTCGAGTCTATCGATCCCCGGCGTGATGTGTAGATGCTTTTACACGGAACGACTTTATAACGACGTGTCTAGAGACGTGAGTGCAAGGCCTCCTTATAATGTGTACGTATATCCTCGAAACCACTCGTGGGCTAACGAAATATTATGCATTTTCATCGTCACGAATAAAGATATCGTGGCACTTTAGCTCAACCTTTTCGTAACCGCGTCGCTAACCTGTTGTACGATCGTAAAAAGTCGTAGCAAAATTTTAGCCTGTATCTGCTATCGCGTAGAACTGTCACGTTGGAAGGCTAGCTACGATAACCAACTTTACAACATGCGATAACACGTGGCTTATATGACAAATATATTAAAATGTTGCCCTCTCTCTCATGTAAATATATCCGCATAGAAGGTTCCCTTCGCTCGACTTTACTACAGTCTGAAACGTCGCAGAGATAGTAATATAAAGATAATGAAAGATACAAATATATGTGGAGAACAAACACCGGTGTGTTTGTTCTCCACATATATTTGTATCTTTCATTATCTTTATATTACTATCTCTGCGACGTTTCAGACTGCACGTCTCGGTAGACGTTATGAAAGAATGATGTAGGCGCCCTTTCTCCCTCCCTCCTTTCCTCCCGTCACAAGTTGTGAAGCGCTGATCTAGAAAAAAAAAACCGGTTGCCAACGTCGGTGTAACTTACAGTTTCGTAATCTACAAAGTCGTTAACACAAAGAAGTGCGTCGTCTTGTGAAACAAGCTTTGCAGACACCACCGGCATAGCGCATGAAAGTATATTAAGCCGGTGACGGCACATATACATATAGGGACGATACTCCGTATCGCGTACTCGGGACGCGAGCGCGAATCACACACGCGGAGACGACATATACCCTACGACCAGCAACGATAAAGCTGGCGCGATATCGCTACGAGGGGACTTTCACGTGTCGCGCAATGGCCGTGCTTGCTTGCGCATCGCCGACAATAATACCACGTGTGCGTTACGGCTTTGTGTTCGCGAAACAAAAAGAGATCCTCTCGTTGCAGCGCAGCAACCGGCCTAGGATCGTGAAGGTTTTCTCTGCGAGAAACGCGACGAATCTGAGAGGTCGCGATTGTCACTCGCGTGATAACGGAGATATACATATATTTATATTATTATATTATATAATAATATTATATATAATTAAATTTTTTTACATAAACAAACCAATGTAAACTGGAACAAGATGCCATTAAGGTGCATTATCAAATATATGCCGAGCGAGATAATCGATTATCGGCAGTAGTGCATCTCACTTTCATGTTGATTGTTAGGGTTGATTACCCATCGAAATAGCAAGAGCATTAACTGGATCGGATAATGCGAAGACTAAAGCTTTCCTGCTTGGCTCACAATAGAGAATCGCCGGTGGATATCCGATCGTCGTCCGGATATCGGCCTCTCCCTCGCGGTCGAGGCTTGAGAGATTGACGTTAAGTATGTTAAATTAATTAACGTTAATTAACGCTCCCCGTGGGATACTATGGATACGACGAGCGACAGCGGAATATAGCGAGGGGATTACCGAATCCCTTGACACGAGAAACCATTAAAAACTCTATAGAAGCTATTTATTCCGTCGTGTGAACACACGAGGTCGCGCATAATTGCCTTTTCGTTATTAGAGAGAAATCAATTTTGTCTTCCCCAGCTAGGTCTACATCATATACACGCGCGAGAGAACATAATCGTCTTAAGCGCCGAAAGTTGCGACTTTACTGTAATGGAAACGCCGTGCCTCAAATAAAGGACAGCCGATCCATCAAAGAGAATAGCGGCGCTCGCGCGTGAAACTTTGATGAATCGGTCCATTACGATGTATAATATTTAAGAGGATTTGATCGATACTCGCGTGTGAATCGCGCCGATTAATATTCATAGATCGAGAGAATCGGATATTTTCTATTATACGTGTTGGAGAGATCTTTATTGATTATAATTTGTTTCAAAAATTTTAAATCCGTACATTATTGTACTTTAATTGATTATTAAATGCTTTCAGAAATTGTCGCGTTGTGCTATCAATATTATTATTTTGAGTAAATTGTCAAGATTTTATTTTTCACATAAGATACCCAAGAATCTAGCATCCGCACAAAGACGCGCTTAAGTGCTTTTATCTACCTCGAGGGAAAGAACCCTCTCGAAAGACTTCGGTTAAAATGAAGACGGGTTAAAGTTCCCATTTTCATTTTTCTCCAAGGCAATGATCCGAAATATCTTATTGTTAAATTGACCTTCGAAACTCGATCTCTTCGGATAAGAGTGAATCTCCGGACGACTCCCCGTGGAAAAATCCCGTTGCCCGTACTAGAATATCTATAGCCGTTGCAAGGATTAGACGTGTAAGAGTTTCTTCATCCATGTTCGCGCTTGTGAGTCAGAGGAGGAATGAAGCAACCGCGGAAAGTTCGATGAAACAGCACAAGTTCGCAAGACCGTTTGTTTGCGGTTTGCTACAATTCTGATATGTAAAAGAATTTAACGATACCATACCGTACAATACATACAGAGAGAATTTTCTCTTAGAATTTACCCTGAAAATCATGGTATAATTGTGGGACAATATGGTATGTGGAAAGAATTTTATAAGAATTTCTCTATGAGAAAACATGTTTTATATTTTATTGTGATAAATATTATTTTTATTTTGATAAATATTAATCAGATAAATTCTCATAAAATTCTTTCCACATACCATATTGTCCTACGATTACCATGATTTTCAGGATAAATTTTAAAAGAAAATTCTCTCCGTGTACATACAATCGATTTTATGTGTTGTATACAATGGCACCAGACTATTTGTTTAATAATTTATTCCTGTGTATAAATCAAAATTCATAATAATAATTTTAATGCGCGTTTATTCCTTTTCTAACCTACTTTTGAATATATCCCGATCAAAATGTTACATCACGGTTAACGCCTATTAGGTATATATCTTTCGGGAAGTCCACGTGCCATCTTTTCGATTCCTTCTAACGGTAACCCACGTTGTCCCGATTCTAAATTATTGCGTTCGCGTGTCCGCTCCTTGGCATACCGGGATTATCGGGATTCCGTGCCTGGCCTTCCGAAAGATGAATAATCGCTGCAGCTACGAGTCCCGTGGGACGAATAGCAATTCGTGCCGCGGACATTGCGCCATCGCCGCTATGTACATATAACGCACACCCGTTAGACTGGCCGCCGCAATAAACGAGATCTCGACGTGGATGAGGATTTGCATGGCGAATGAGGACAACGTAGGCAATTCAGATGTCCTATACGTTTCGTCTTTCGTCACGACAATCGGAAAAATTCAGAAAAAAAATATGCTGATTATTTAGATTTTTTTGAAAAAGAAAAAAGAAGACTGTAATCGAGTGGTGGCGAGTAAATCGGTTACGCGGCTGCTTATCTTGGCTCGTGTATTTATTTAACGGCGAGCTGCATAATATCGCGAGCAAAATAATCAGAGCTGGGAACCTTATACGAATAACGTTTTCTCTCAACCACCACCTAGTTTGCGGCCTGGAGAGAAGCCGCGACAAACGAAAAAAAGACGAATGGTTGCACGACTCTCTTCGACGAGGGGAAAAATTCCCCCCGGGCGACGTTTCCTCTCACACCCGGCTAGCTCACCCTTATTACGTAGAAAACTCTACGCTGTAAATCCTGCATCCTTTGTTTCGCAGAAATAGTCGGTTGCCGCGCGGTAAGCACAGAGAGAAGCAAGGCGCTCGCCTTTATTTATAAATCTTACAACGACGGTAACCGGGGTACCTATAAGTATCAAAGAGATACGCTTCTTTTCGCGCTCGAATGAACCTGAACGGAAAATCAGGAAAATTCCTTGGCACTCGTGGCACGTTTACCTCGTAACTATCGCGAGTCGCGAGAAAAATACGAACGACGTCTTGCGCGTTTACACATTGACGCGGCAGGAATTATCGCCCGGCGACACGTCGCGTGACCAATAAATACATACACGCGGTGGTCACCGCGCTCTTATTGCGCCCGTTTCGAATCGTTATTATCGGGGGAGCGAACAATACCCACTTGACCCTTGCGTTTGAAGAAACGAGTCACGCTCGTGCTACCGATTGTTGCGATCGCGTTTAATAACATTCCCGTAATGATTTCTTCAATCATTTCTCGCGCGATAACACACTCTGTCACCACCTGCGCGCGGAAAAAAATGTGTGTTCGGTATCAAAGACGTATTTTCTCGTGACACATGACTCCATCAAATATTATCGAACTCAATTGGATTCTTTGTTCGCATAGATTTAAGATATCAAGGCGTGAAATAAATGAGAACCCGCGTTATTCAAAGCGTCTAAACTTTCTTGCTCCGCGAGAATTCCCATAAAAACGTCATTAAAGTAAAATATGATCCGAAATCTACAATACAATTTACATGATTTCATTTAGCGGAACGACTGAGCTCGTTACGCTTTCCGAGGCTAATTCCCGGGCTTCATCCAGTAGCGTAATCCCGTGGAATCAAGTTTCGTCTCTCTCTCATTGGTCGATGTTGCGGCTACTAGTTGTCGGTCGAATCTCTCGAAACTACGCAATCTGAGAGCCGACCGTTGGAAATCATCGCGATCCCTGTGTGAACCGCGAAGTCTCTACGAAAATCTAGTTGCGATCCCATTATCCCGATACTATATACAGTTATTTGCAATTATTTTGTTATATACGTAAATACAGCGGACTTGTTAATCACCGATCGATTCTCCTTTGCGTAACTCTTATGAATGTTATCGCGAATAAGTGACAAGCAGCGGCATTATCGCTAACATATTCATTTCAAGCGAATATTAATGAGTTATGCCGCGCGATATGGTTTTTGCGCGGAGATAAAAACGTATGAAACACGACGACTCTCTCATTCCAGAGGAGGAACATTTCGTTATTGCATTTTAAGGTATGTGGAATCGCGAATCGCAATTCTATGGAATTCACGGCGAAAACTCTTTTCACGGTGCAATTTCACATTCATTCTTATGACAGGAAAAAAACGTATCGGTCTTTCTCTATACCTATTACACATTTAAAAATCTTTTCCAAGTTTCACATGGGAAATTGTGTAAAGCGAAGTAAGCGGCTTTTCAGCTTAGTTCGTCCAGGAAACTAATTTCCTCTCCTAGCTTCTGATATCAAGTGCTTCTACGTTCCGAGCATCCGTGCAAAGTAAAGAATACCGTTAAAGCATGAAATTTATGAAAATAGAAGACACAAACCGTGACAGACTGAAAAGAAAATATTTTGAAACTTGTGGATTACGTCGCGACGTATGATGTTACTACAAGAGAAAGTCGAAAAAAAAAAAGACAGTAGAAAAGTCACGACTATGTATGTAGTATTTCGTACAATTTACATTTTAAATATGTCTCGGATGGATTTCGGAAGTAAAAGCTTGAGTAACAGAGCAGTGAAAACTATTGCGTAATTTTTCCTACCATAATTTGATGTGTTCAGAAAGATTTATAAAATATCACACACACTCTCACCCTCGGACGTACCACACAGAGATTTCTTAAGGAAGACTTACTTGTAAATAAACAAAAATGAAAATATTAGCGCAATTAGAATATTTAATTAATTTGAACAAATACTAACTACATTTCGCGTACATAATTTACATTTGCAATTAAATGAATTACGATTGTGAGTAACTTCTGAAATTCGACTGTTGGCAAATCAACGTCGGCACGAGAAGAGCGCATGATATTTGACTCGCCGCGTACGCAGGAATTCCGAATTAAGTGCAAAGTCGGCGGCAGGTTATATCATGCCATAGATCAGCATAATCCTGCTTAAAAATACCATAGGAGGTAATTAAATGCAGAGCGAATCAGTCTCGCGCTTAAGTCGCGAGACAATTTCGCGGATGGTGCGCTCGCGTATCGCGTTTCTGTCTTCGTGTTTTATATAAGGCTCGCCTGCGAAAAAGCTCGCTCGAACTGGGAAATGAGAGAATAACGACGGTAATAATAGTCACCTCCGTTCGCCCCTTTCCCACTTTTTCCCCGACGCACTACCGAACTCGTCCATGAATTTTAAACGGTCGGACGAACGCTATATACGACGAACAACGTAAACATTGCTCTGCGCGCGCGCGCGCAACGATGGTTAAAATATTAATTGCCCGTGGGACGCGTCCGAAAACGCGAGGAAATAAAAACTAGCGCCATGTTGCCCGTACGAGAATTAACGAGTGAAACATGCGGGGTGGGTTGGGTATACTCTTGCAGTAATAATTGAAACTTCGCTGTGATCAAGTACCGACGATAAAGTGGTGACTAATGGCTAATTAAACTCGCTGGAGCCGGAAATTGATGAATTAGACGATGACAATCGTGAAAATCCGAAAATAAATTCATAATTAAAGCTCTCGTAAACTATAGTTTCGCATAATCAAAGTAATTTAATTCTTATTTATGCGAGAAATGGATATCTCTCTAGAAAAGAATCTTGAATTCTTAATGGCACATTAAAGTCGGCAACAATGGCTTTTACGATCTAAAACGCCAAACGTGTTTTGTTAATTGTGTTTGTCGAGCTTGGTTCGAAACGCGGGTAAACGTGCGCAAGATTACGGGTATACATAACAGAATACGCAAAGACGTGGATAAATATTAAGGGAGTATTACATTATTACGCAGTGCACACTTATGTGTGCACTTAAATAAATATCAAGTACAATATAGATAACATGACGCGAAACGCCGAGCAATTAAGATCATATTTTCGGAGAAACTGTAATCAGATTAACAAGTCAAATGTGAATCGCATTCCGATTAATTAAAATATAAGTATTTTAAAGTATAGAGATTAATTATTTATTAGACGATGATTAATGCATCACAGAGCTTATCGTTATCTTTATTTACTCGATCCTGCGATTCGATTGTTTCACTGCGCGTTCTCGATCCGAATTATGTAAATTTTAATCATCGAAAAGTCGGCAGAGAACGTCTCGCATCACTATATAGTTTTCTGTTCGAATGTCGACGCGTGATGAGTGATAAACAGAGTCTCGCAGCATGTCAACAATAGCGCGCTAGACACCCGAATACTTTGTTATTGATAATTCCCGGTGCTGAAATATTGTATATACGTGCTAGTGGGGGTATACATAGTCTGCGCGATACATTCCACAATCTCGTTGTTATTCGCACAGTGAAACTCGAGCGAGAAAGTAAGGGCTCCATGTATTATCATGCGTATATTGTCATGCGTAATATCATGCAAAATGCAAACATTCCGTATAATTATTATAATTAGTAATTATAATAATTATACGGAATGTTTGCATTTTGCAGCCCGCACGATCGATTATTTTTAAATGTATAATAACTTATTATTCCGCGTATACTTATGTATACGTATAACATGTAAAATATTTCGGTAATATTTGGAGTTAAATATATTTCGCCCGATGCTTTATCATTTGACTTTTCGACAATTTAAATATGTAGTTCAGATTAAGAACGCGCAGTAATAATTGGATTGAGTAAATAAAATAAGGATAAGTTCTATAATACGTTAATCGTCTAAGTAATTAATTTAAAAAAAATATATATATATAAAAATCAATCTAAAATTTAAAATACTCGTATAATTTAATATTCGTATATATATATATATATAGCCCAAGTAGCACGGTAGATCGGTTGTAGCATTCTAAATTCTCCCTACGTTCCTCAATGCTAGCAAGTCGTAATCAATAATGGAAGGGCAAATGTTGTTCTCGATGAGGAAGCTTGTTAGTTCATACAATATCTGAATTGTATCCGAACACACTTTTTTAATTGTATTGCCTCATTTCGATACTGTTACTTCATATTAATGAAATTGTAGCCAATTTTTAGTATATTCTCCAAATATTAGGAATAATACACATACACTATCGGATTAGTATATTTCTAACTGAAGTAAGAATATAGAAACTTCGAAAAGTTATATACAGTAGGATACATGTAGAATGCTTTCGGCAGGAAATTGTTGATGAATTTATCGTGCAAGAATTGAAATAATTTAGTAGAACACAAATGTAGCGAAGAAACAGGTAGCTTCTTCATTTAATTTACTATGCGTGAAGAATTGTCAAATATTATTCATGTACAGGTTGTGCGTTCTCCTTTTGCTACCTGGGTAGTGTTCGATAGTCGTCGCACCTTTCGTGTGCAGATAGAGCGACTTAAACCGAGTATAGGAAAGCGCGAATTGACCGATCTTTTTTAATTCATTTCTTATTAATTATTGCGAAAATCGTACAAAATTGTAAGACTTTCTTATTCGGTTTAACCTGCTCTATCTACACACGATAGGTGGAGCGATTATTACCGGACACCCTGCATATACTCTTTCGTTGTGTGTGTGTGTGTGTGTATAATATAAATATTATTATATAATATGAATGTGTGTATACGAGAGAGATCTATATATAAGTAGTAATATATAATTTACACATTTCAATTATGACGAAAGTATACATTTTAGAAATCAGACAAATTTATTTTGTGGCTTATGAAGATTATACTATAGTTTCATGAGAGATATAAAACGAATTTTGTATCTGTTCGTTGCCTATCTGCATTCTAAACTATATCAGTGTTATTCTATGTGAATCACACACACACACACACACACAACATTCAAAGAAAATTATCATATTTAAATCTTTGTACTAGATGCAGCACACGCTAGAGATTTCACGCATAAAATTTCCATCCAATGATGATATCATAATTTTGTACTTGCTCCATAACCCAAGAAAGTTTCTACATAATTCGCGAATGTAAAACTTAGTTTGAACACTCTTATATATTAAATGTAAAAAGTTAATCACCGCGAGGCGTAGTTTTTAAACTTGCAAGTTTGTCAAGCTTTTTGGAATATAAAAGGTATAGCAAGGGAAATCTAATATATCTAAACGATGGAAAAATATTGAAGAAGTTTAGAAAATTTTTTCTATAGCCTTATTATCTCTTCATCTTCACGATTTAGGGACATATGTATTCGATGTCGCGAGTTTCTGACGAATTTACATCAGGTAAATTCGACGAACAAAAACATGTTTATCTACAGACCGTTTTAGTCGATGTTTATGCACGGGTGCAAAAACGTGCGTGAAATTAGACGGTATACAACGGGAGGAGGACTCGTGCTTGTTTTTATATATTAAACCTTTTTGATGCGATCGATCCCATGTTCGTCGATCCGCCCATTGAACTTCCTCGACTGGCTTCGATGCACCGCAAGATTCTCCGTCGCACTCTAGAACCGGTTTTTCGTGCTTGATTCGGAGTGAAGCTGGTCTCCGTTGCACCTCGGAACTTCATATTCCATGTTTTTCCCTTGCTCTGTTCTTCCTCGCGTTGAATAAAAGCTGGATAGGCTGAAAGCTCTGCCACCATTTTTGCGTCGCCTCAATGTTATCTCAATGGGTTGCAGTTTGGCATTTTTCGCGTAAACGTTCGTTATCTTTTATTCGTAAGAAGCCATCTCGTGGGAAGAGGCGCCTAAGATGCCGAGCGTGTTGTCTGAGATCGTTGTCTGCGAACTTCACTTTATGCAAATCAATGATACATACCTTTCTTTTCTCTTTTTTCTCTTTCCTCCCTCTCTGTATATTTCGAGATTTATTTTATTAAAACCATATTTTTATTCCCCATTTATAATCTAGAGTGTGTATGTGTATAAAATGAGAAGAATTTTTTTATGAATTGAAACAACTACATAGAGAAAATTTTCTCTTAGAATTTACCCTGAAAATCATGGTAATCGTGGGACAATATGGGAAAGAATTTTATGAGAATTTCTCTGATTAATATTTATCACAATAAAAATAATATCTATCACAATAAAATATAAAACATGTTTGATTAATTTTATTAAACTGCATAGTAAAATTAATCAAACATGTTTTATATTTTATTGTGATAAATATTATTATTTTTATTGTGATAAATATTAATCAGAGAAATTCTCATAAAATTCTTTCCCATATTGTCCCACGATTACCATGATTTTCAGGGTAAATTTTAAGAGAAAATTCTCTCAGTGTATAATAACATAGAATATTTAATTTTATTATTTTATATTTAATTACATTAGTGAAATTTTTTAGTCTTTAGAGTTTTTATATTTGATTATTCGGATTTTTATAGATTTTTATATTTTATTATTTTTTATTTGAACGTTATCGAAACGTGTGAGTGATACGGATCGAATAAATTTCAGCCAAGCCTTATCTCTCCAACTTATTTCGCGTCAACGGGTTGGATGCCCCGTATCATCAATCCTTTGCATTTTCCATCGCGTCGTGCAGCCACCCAAGAATCTTTGCGGTGTCGCTTCGACGCGCGCCCTGAGGAAATTGTCAAGTCCTGACGACTTATATGGATTTCGTTCTCCTTACTTTGCATCGCCTATCTCGATACGGTTTCTAATTTATCTTCCTCCCGTCGCTCCCCGACTGTGCATATAAAAACACTTTCTCGACGCTGTGACGCTCAACTTCAAGACGTAAATTCAGTGGTTATCGCATTTTAACGAAGTTATTAGACAGTTATGATTTAATAAAAAAATATCAATATTGCGCGTTCTAAATATTTTCAGAAATATTCAGAATTTTCCAAAAGAGCATTGTTCGTTTATATAATATAAATATCAAATTTTATTGACTTCATGTTATTAATAATAATATTACATAAACATATAATATCGTTGCTATTGTAGAAATTAATTTGGAATTAATTGCAATAGGTTACAAAAATTTTAATTATGAATCTCTTAACTTTTTTTTAGTAATCTTTCTTTGCTCTTTAAAATTTTTTAATGTTATATTGATATTCTGAAAACATTTTATATCTAATCTACTGACGCACTATTTTTTACGCTCTTTATCCAAAATTTAATTTTCTTGCAGTCACGTAAGTTTTGCTCTTTGGCACATTGGTTTTAGTTTTTCGCCTTTTGCCTCTTTCCGTCCCTATGGTGTCGTTACTAACTTTTCTAGACGAAGAGAAATTTTTTGTTGCCGAGTTTATACGGGAGTCTTTTTTAACAAGTAATTTCGTAAGTATTATAAGCAGGGATGCATAATGAAGCTATGCAGGGTTTAAAAAATTTGATTAAGTAATAACTGTTTCTCAAACTTTGCCTCGATATTAGACAACTCAATGTTTTTGATACTAATCGTTATAATATTTTCTTTAAAATATATTAGTTTTTTTTATTAATTAATCAATTTTTTTGGTTGCATTTATAAAAGTGACATTTCTTTGACTTTTATTTGATTGTGCTTCATTAACAATGGATTTCATACTTTGAAGGCAATCGATTATTCGCTGTTATTTTCGGAATTTGTGGCACGTGCAGTGAATTTTAATTTATTCCCTTTTTTATCGTTTCGATCTTCTTGTGACTTTGCCCTTCGCCAGTAATCCCTCGTAAAACTCGATCATTGTCGCGAAAGTCGCTTCTTCTTGGCCTTGGAGATTATGTTGAAGATCCCGTTTCAATAAGTAATTTTCCATTATAATATAAAAAAGTAGCGCGTCTCGAAAATTCTTAATTGGGAATAACCACAACAAAAAATAAATGATGTTCTCTTCCAGTAAAGTATTCTTATAATATGTCATAAGTATTCTTATAATGTCTTTCTTAAAGTTACGATGTTACTTAAATCATCGATTAAAATTGCACAAAAAGCTTTAAAAAAGCAGCGGTATCTTTTTTTGATATTTATTTTGCAAAAATTAAATTAATTTTACCGTGGATTCTTTTATTATGATAAATTATAGAAAGGATAAGAGTTCTTTTTATTATCTTGTTAGCCTTACCTCTTTAAATATCAGACACTTCGTACGCCGTGCCTCATCCTCTTCATCCGAACAAATCGATGTCACATTCACGATACCCACGTCGAAAAATCGGAACCAACTCGTCCAGCCGCGAATTCTGATTTATCTGCTGCGTCGTTACGACCTTCATGCTTACGGTACATCGGCCCCTGCGCCTCCACCCTGTACCCCGCGGTTTTCCGCCCTTTGGAACGAAAAGACGTAGATAGAACGAGAGAGGTGGGAGGGAAAGAGACGGGGATGTTTTTTTGCCGGACAAAGTAATTCCACCAGCAGACACCCCCACCAGTTTGTCGACCGCGTGGCGATATACGCATGCCCTCCCTCGATAATCACTGACGCGGTGGGGATGCATTCGGGGGTGGCGACGGTGGCGGCTGGGGGCGGCTGGCCGGATGGTTGGCTGGCCGCTAAGGGGTTGCGTCGCGGCGTCGCCGTTGTCGTTTCTTGCGGATTCGGTGCCCCGAAAGAGGGAAGCTCTCAGTCAACGCGCGACCACCCTGAACGCGAGACCTACATCGTACCGTCATTGCAACCCCCGTGTGAGAGGCTTCTGCCGCCCCCGATCGAAAGGGTGCGTGATAGCGCGCGAACAACAAGGAGGACGCGAGAGGTAATTGGAGGGATACGGGATCCGCGATTCAATTTTATCGGTTTTGAAAAGGGTGTGCCGGAAAATATCGAGCCTGGAAATGTAAGATATTAAGAAAATTGTTGACGATTAATTAATTATTATAGACAAAAAATTTTATTTTCGACTGCAATTTATTTGATATTGATGTTAGAATAGAGGGAATGCATAAATTCTGCTTGAGAAATAAGATTTTGGAAAGTAGGGAGATATGAAACAAAATATATAGATAAATTATTCGAACAGTTTTGAAAATAATTCTATATGATACTTCTATAATAATTTTATTAAAAATTATATTTTAATTTGATTAAAAATATGATCTATTATCGGCTTATCTAATACATATTTTATTTGTTTGAATTCTTGTGCCTGATGGATGGTGCCTGATGGAGGTTAACAATTTATATATACACAGTTTTTATTCGCATACACTTTTCGTTATGCAAAAACGTTTGTACGATATGAATCATTCTCACGGTTAATATTTTATTCTCGACAAACATGACATTGCTAGTTGCGATCGCAGAGGAGTTTCTTCATTATGCTGGTTCACCCTCGGCCGATCATGCAATGGTGGAAAATCACAAAGGACATGTAATAATGTTAGAATTTTATATCTATTTTTTAAAATGTATATTGCGATAAAATCATCGGCAAAAAAGTCATCTTATCACGTTATACGGCGAAATTATTGACTATTTAGACTAATTATAAAGGTTTCTTCTTTCGATTCTTCGCAATTCACGATCAGTCGTTTTCGTGTCGGGATCAATAAATTTGACACGTAATGTCGGGAACTGTTTTGTGTATCGTAAAGGCATCGTGGAGGTAACGTATTACGAGATAGGGGATAATATCCTTGCGAGGTATCTCTAACTACATCGGTACCGATTTCCGCAACTTGTTGAGACGGGTGTCGCGTGACGCGACCATTCCTCTCTTCGAACGCGGTTCCTTCCGGTGGAGATATCTCCGGTCGCGTCGGAACGGAGGACGATTTCCTCGAACGAGTTTCGATTCGAGAACGTTCGCGTAGACGTTTGTAAAAATTGACGAAGCTGTAGAAAGTATCTCGCGTGTCATTAGAGGTGCTTAAACTTTCAATTATACTTGCGTGTACGAACCTACATCGATTTGAAAAAGTTTCTGAACAATAAAAATAATATAGCTCGTAAATACATATTACGTTAATATTAATAATGTATAGAATTAAATTAATTTAGAGTAAAATAATATAGAGTTAAATATTAAACTTGAGAGCATATGTATAAGTGTTGTTATTATAATTGATATTTGCATATGTAAATGTTTGTGATGTGTCCGGGGATAAATAGCAGTAGAAATAACCGGCGTTGGTCAGACAGACGACTGGCGCGCCGAATGAATTACGTGGGAAATTACGCGATATCGTTTTGTAAATTGAATTTTCAAACGAACGCAGTGCGCCGCGGTGTCTGAAAAGTAGGCAGGTCGATTACAGGCAAACCCCGACAAGTTCAGATAAAGTGGCTTTAACGCGGCGCTTCCTTTGTCTCGTCGCGCCGGCTCCGTCTACGGGGAACGCCCTTTCCTTCCACCCTTCCAAAGATTTACGGTGTCTATGGGGAAGAACTTTGATAATGCTCGGAGCGCGGAGCGTTGTAGGGATTTCTCTCTCTTTCTCTCGTGTTGGGGCGAGTCTGGCGTTTTCCTCCAACGAAGTGGAAACGCACGACCGTGTGGAAGCAGAAAGAAGTATCGTCGGGAGACACCGAGCTCTCGCGCGATATCATAGGAGGAAAGAAAATAGAACGTGGCAGTTTTATCGTCGAGCTTTTAACATGACCGTCATTTCTTGCCAGATGGAAAATAAGAAAAAAGTCGGATTATCGTTCCTTGCAATTATCGTTTACTTCTATTGTTTCTCCACGACTTCCGCGATTAGAATATTTCTATTTGAGAATTTTTTGGAATGGACTCGTCTTTCGGAGAAAAATATATCATTCAAAAGGAAGAGAAGAACGAATACCATACCGTGTAATCATGTTGTTGTCGTCACCGGTTTATCTTTGCGTGTTAATTTTTATCCTCGTGAGTAAAAAACAAGTGATGTCCTCTACAAAGTACACGTTCGTATATTTATGCATTTAATATATCGTGGACTATTTTACGAGAACGTAAATTACTTGATAGTAAAATCGCGCGGCTCTTTCACGACGACTGTATAATTTACTCATTGGACAACTAACACTGATAATTAAGTAGTGTGACAAGCAATTCCGTCGCGGAAAAATACTGACATTTCGCGTGATGGAACAAAAGTTTACATTTTTCAGCGAGTTCCGTCTACCGCCTCTTTGAAGTTAAGAATTAACGCAATCTTTAATGATTTATTATTTGTATTAATGTTGGACGCCAAGATATTGCGATATCAAAATCTAAAATCCCATTAATTATATCAAATCTAATCTTTGTTTCTTAATTTATTAATTACGATTTTAAGCGGCATGCCATAGCGTGCGCTTCGTTGAAGTAATAAGAAAAGAATATAACATCTCTTACAAATATTTGGTAGACAAGTTTTTCCGTGTAAGGTGTTAAACGAGATTTGCATGACACATCTATTGAAATAAAATAGCGTGTGGCTCATTGATAAAAACTGCCGTGAATTTTCCTCGTATTCGTGATCCACATTCTCACATGATTCACGTAACGACGAGTGCATAATCGATGCAACACCTCCGCGATAATTTATGCAATATCTCATTTTCCGTAAGTACCGTGCGTGTGTGGGCATGCGTGCGTGCGTAGGTACACGTTCCGAGAGGCCGGTGGCTTCGATCGCTGTTTTTCGTGCGTGGAAACTTTCTTTGCCCATTAGGAGCACGCGAGAGCCATTAGAGATTATACGTAGCAGCGCAAGTCATTACCTGGCTGAAATTAGCTCGAAATTATTTTCAAACATTTCTCTTCCCCTCAGTTCCGCGGAACATATTTCGTCTATTTTTTTTTCTTCTTTATCGCTCATTGGTCCCACGTATGTTTTTTTCGCTTATAATGTAAATAGAAAAAATATTTTTTGTTCGAGTTTTATTGGTTGTCACGGGTCGTTGTTCTTAATAAAGCAACTTGGTCTTTCTCGAGATGGAAGGGGTATTATACGAGTTGTCACACGCACATCCTTACTTTCGGAATCGATACGAATTTTCCAGATATCACTCCTCACTACGGAAAACTTTAATCATATAACTTGCACACAACTCGAGCTTATATATCGCTATTGATTAATCGCGTGACCGAGAAAACTTTGTAAGACTGCACGTGAGGCAAAATCAATTATCGTTAGGTGATGTGTTTGGCTCTTCTTTATTGAGCGAAGAGAATATAATTTTTTTATCTTTTTTAATTAATATAAAACGGCAGTGAAGTATTTAATTCGACGAGTAATTTTATCGCAATCTTTGTTCTTTCAATTCTGTTTACTGCGTAATATTACGCCCTCCTTACTCTTATCATTCGCGGAAAGCGCATTTGCGGTCATCGATCTTTCGTTGACGGCAAATATACGTCGCCGTATTTTTAGACACCGCTATACGGCAGGTAGGAGAGATGCTGGAGACGAGTCTATTTCCGAATACTTGGAATTCCACGGATACGTTAGATAGCTGACAGTTGGACGGTTAGATGAACGTCACTCTCCGCCGCATTAGTTGGTTATTTCCGCCGACGGAATTATCGATCCCTATTTCCGTCAATCTCATTAAATCGTTAAATCGCCCGCAAAATGCATGAATTTGATCGTTTCTACCGTGACGTAAAATTTACGAAATTACCAATCTGTCGGTATCACGACAAGCAAAAGCTATAATATTAATTATGACCTTCTTTTTTTAGGAAACGTTTTTTTTTAAATCTATTTACAATTTAGAATGTTATATATTTGGTTGTAATATTAATTGTGTGAAATATATATGTTCTGCGTAAATAATGAATTAAACATGAGAAGCGAGATTACATTTGCCGGTTAGTTCTATTTAGTCTGTTTGCGCTTCCTTTACGTGTACATCGGTCTTGATATACTGGCATCGCTGTTCCGATATGTGCAACATGTCCGTGTATCCTATATATGACACGGGAATGCTCGTGATTTGACAGTGGAAGAGACAGTCGCCATGGATAAGCGCGCAAAATATACCTATGTATGTATGTGGGTGGATACGTCGCGTACTATATCAAAGTCACATATCATTCATGCGGTTACTCTTGAACCTTCTGCGGTGTCACCACAGGAATCCATACTCTTGAATTATAGTCTGTATTTTCCGTGTTATTATTTAATTATTATTATGCAGATAAATATATAAAGATGCGAAAGAGAAATCATACTCGGGGGGAAATTCGTTTAATGATCTATATATTTTATTTAAATATTTTATTAAAATACACTTCTTGTTCACAATGCATCGCAATCTACAATTGTCGCGCAGACTAATGAATACGGGCTGCGTCCACACAAATATATGGGATTTAATTGTCCGCAAATATCATTAACCGAATAATCTAGATGACCGTGTTCAACTACTGTGTGTTGACTGAAACATTTTATTAAAATTTAGTCGCTCCCCGTTGACTCGTTATCAAATGTGATGTTTATCATTTTAATGCAACCGTTATTGTTGCAAATCTCAATTTGAATGATATGTATTTTCATCAGCCTATATTAATGCGCGGCGACGTATATTTTTATCGGTAAAATTAAATCGGGGTACGAAGGGGGGGGAGTAAAAAGTAAACGAGTCAAAATATCATTAAATAATACAGAATTAATTTAATGTGATCTCTTTATTTATTTCTTTATTAATTAAATTATACTATAATTAATTAAATATAAGTGCGCCAATATTTCATTCATAATGCTATCATCGAGAATTAACTCAGACAATTCACCCTTTGGCCACAATGTATCGTGTGTTATGAGCTCTGTTGGCGAGGCTCCAAAAATGTTGCGCGTTACGAATTTTGACATGACCGGAAACGTATGTACAGGTGTAAAAGTCCGCGTCTCTGAGCCGTCGTTTAATGGAGAGAATCGGGTATATATATCCGGCGCGAGCGACAAGTTTAAATGAATCTGTCTGTCGCAAACAATACGTCTCTTCCCCGATATGCTTGTATATGTCTGTCTTTCTCTCTCTCTCTCTCTCGTGAAACCCGAAGAGTCTCTGACACCGTCACCGCGGATTTCTATGGGCCAGTTTTCCATGAATCCTATCGGCGGCCGACAGTCGCAAACGCGTCAGACAATGCGCTGTCGGACGGTTGTCAGGATACCGTCTGCGGCTATATCGGACACATATACGCGGTTAAATTACTTTTTCGAGCGAGAGAGTGCGATATCTCTATGTCCTCGTGATGGATTCTTTTCGAGCCGATCCAACTATACAATATATAAGTTATACGTAGCTGCTGTTCCTAACAGCGTAATACTTTTCGAAATCGAGCTTAATAACGTAACCATTGTTAGTTCTCTTCTCTTGTTGGCGTAGCAATGCGGAAGATATGGCAAGCAATTAGCACCAGATTCTGCTGCGTTTCAAATATTAGTTCGTTTACGATACACAGTGATTGCTGATGGAGGCAATCTTAATTAATACATCCAACAATCTGAATCTTGCTAAGAAAATACAGAGAAATTTTTGTTTATATTTCTATCAAATGCACAATCGCTGATCGTGCGATAATTTATTTCATTTCTTTATTTTCGCATAGCATTGTTTAGATTTTTGTCTTCTTTGTGATTTCATCGAATGTTTGTAGTGACTTTTGACAATTATTGGGCAGTCTCATTGTGACGACTGCGGTATAAAAAAAGAAACGTGGATATACCGGTAATTCTGTAAAACGCCAGCGGCGATCAACGTGCTTTGTTCCGGCCGCTGCATAGGCCAAGCGTTTTTTCCATACATCGCGAGAGTTCGATAGAGGTGGACATACAATGTACATGTGCCCTGGCTACGTACATACATACATACATACACATCATCCATATTGGCCCTCCCCCGGCGATGCACATATCCATACATGTATATACGTACACACATATACATACGCGCGCACAGGCACACGTGCGTTATGTAAACGGCCGTGTAACACTGGATGCGCAAGAGAGCAGGTGGAAATATGAACCCCACTGCGTCGATGTTACATATATACGTCGCGTCTGGGGTCTGGGGGACTCTACGTTTTTGTTCGGTCGAAAATTCAACGCATCGTCAAAACAATTTTCACTCTTTTGTCTGTGACGCATCCGAGAGCATCTGCATAACGAGCAGTAAACTAAATAGTTAAATTCCGTAAGCACATTTGGAAGATTGTGTTATACAACTGGTAGAACATATATATATCGAATGATCATAACTGTTTACTCGATAAGAAAAAATATAATAAAAAGACGAGACAGGAATCCGTTTCTTGATAATTGCTACCGTGAAGTATTTGATGGATTAGTTTGCCATCGCTGTAATTATGGTTAATTAATGACGGGGAATTAATGGCAGTGATGCACGAAGATTTGAAATGACGATGAGATGGATAATCTTAAACGTGACCGGTTGGAATTTCCTGTGAAGGGAAATGGAGTTACGAGAGAGAACCACAATGTTTTGATATGATGGCTTCATCCTTTCTAGCTCGACACGATCGTAAATCGTCTTCGTAGCGAGTTTTCAATATCTTCATGCGATACTACTGCAATATCTTCTTGTCCAATGTGTCGTAAATCAAACACGAGTGCTCTTGTCGCTCGTTGCATATGAAGCGAAATATTGTTCGGGTCCAAACTTTTCCTAGACGAAACTTTTCCTTCAAAAAAACGCGACTCCGAATTTCTCTCGCAAATGTTGCGAGCAAGAAACAACCGTTAATATTCTAATTTGCCTCTTCTCGTATATACAATACTACAAAAATCAACATCTCAAAGTTTGTTTTACATACGTAATTTATTGAGTCTCTTTTTGCTTGACAAAGTAAATTCTTGCGGAAATATATAACATTTTTGCAACGAGATGCGCTTGCAGATCTACGAAAGTTCCGTCGAATTGAAAATCTTCAAACGCGAAAGGCGGAATAACATAATACCGAAGAACTGCGAGTGAGGAGAGTGGAAAGAGAGAAAGAGGAGGGTTGTTTCTTGCCGAAATATTTGTCTAAATTCATCGTATCCACCGTTGTTCTTGCCATTCTGTGCGACAAGAAACTCGCCCGATGCCCGATTTTGTTCCGCAAAACAAAACGAACGCGCGGCGGAAATTTTATGCGCCCGGCTTTACGAACTGGAACCGACCTTCGCCCAAATCCCTCGTCGACGTTCTATTGTCGCGAATAAAGAGTACGTCGCTCGCTCGAGAGTAACGCAGTTAATTGAAAATTCTGTGAAATGGTACAGGATTTCTAAAGTGAATCAATCGACGAACTCTTTCTTTTCAGCGAGCGACGAAATCTGCAGTTCCAATGGAATAAATTCGTGGCATAAACTTTTATGTAATATTTTCTAGAATGAAAAACTAAATGAATAGAAAAGCTGCTTTGTCTCTTATACTTGGATAAAATGATAAAAAATTTATTTTATAAATAATAAAATTTTATTTGAAAAATCAACTGGGGGGACATTCGAAAAAAATTTTGCAATCGACTTATAATCCAGCGATGACGGAATAGCTTATGGGATAGATGAATGAAAAAGAATATAGAAGCAAGAGAAATGTTATCGGACGAATAGAGGAAGAAAGAAATACATTTAATTCCCGTTTCATTTGCCGCGCGACGCGCCTTCCAATGATTTTGATAGATTCTTTTTTCTTCGATCGATTTCGTTGAGTTAATTGGAAAAGTTACTGCGATTGAATCCCGACTGATGCACGAACGAAAACACACTCGATCGCGACAAGTAATTTCTATATTTTTTTTTTTTCTTTCTTTCAATGACAAACCGGCAATTTCCTCTTTTTTAATGACACAGTCGGCTCATTGCTTTCGGTACAGTTTGAAATCGATTTTAACAAGGTTATCTAACTAAACTCCTCCGATGTAATCCTCGGCGGAGGCTCAAACGCGTCTGCCTGGGTTAAGTTGGGAAAGTTTTCAATTATCGAGATTTCGTGCGATTTACTTTGTGATTAAAGTACGTGTGCTCGCCGCTTATCGGTCGTTCGAGAGTCGCGAATAAATCTCGATTGGCCGTTTCCCAGCCGATAAAAATACAATGAATTACAACACGGCGATGTCGACGAGCTTACGTAACTTCGAAATTCAGAGTCGTATAGCAACCACGTATTTTTGGGGGGGATCATCGATTTTAAAATTTCTCTATAATTATATCCGCACGCGAAAATGGAGAAGTTTTTCTCGATATTGTTTCGCCTTCGCCAATGTGCGGTTCTCGCGAAGCTCGAGATCACTTTTCGGCGATGTTAACGGAGAAAATATCGCGATTGCAAGAGACCGACCCACGGATCACGCGCGACCCAATTTGATTACAAGGCGATGTTCCGGCCGTAATTACTGCCGTGGCGCTAATCGCGTTACGTCGTGCGTTCGATCGAGGGGAGGCCCCACCTGCCGCGACGAGACATCCGGCCAAGTGCCGAGCAATCAATTCGACCGAGTTCGAATAACTATTCCAATTAACAGTAAATACGTACGGTACGCACGAGCCAATCAGTCCTCCTCTGTTGCGATGGGCTCTCTCTCTCTCGTAGGACACGTTTATAACCGTTTGAGTTACCGTTCATTAATTCTTCGGGTTCTTGATAAATATTCTTATTGACAGCCAAATACATCGAACGCGTCGCCCACTTTGCTCGAATATATCGTCACGACTCTCTGAAATATTTTGATATATTTCTTTGTCAATATTTCCTTCATCGATTGAGGAAAATTGGAGTACTCTCGATTAATTTATTACAATTTTTATAATTGCTTATTATACATTTAAATTATAGTTAAGTCTATGATATGGAAGGAAAAAATAAGCCTTCTCAGGAATTTTCATATTAAAGCATCAATTTTACATTTGAAATCGGTCTACGATTATTTATTATAGAATAATAATGATAGACATATTGAAACGATAATTAAAGACTACACTTATTTAATAAAGTACTTGGAACGAAATTTAAACGTAATATAGTTATGTATCATCGAAATACATATTTATAAAATCTGGAAGCAAAGATTTTATATATAATTTAACTGTTTTAGATGTGTCAGATAGTAATACAGTTATAATAATATAAGTTATATGACAGAAGAATGAGCAAACTTATAATTAAGATCGAAGAATAGAATAAGATAGAAAAGAGAGATAGATAAATATATAGATAGATAGATAGATAGAAAGATAAATATATAGATAGAAATATAGATAGATAGAGAGAGAGAGAGAGAGAGAGAGAAAAAGAGAAAGAGAAACGAAGCTAGAACGACATTTTAAGCAATTTATCGACGATGTCTTACGTTGATTTAATGTTGAATTACATTTCTCATATGTATCGCGCGAGGTTTACATTCCAAAATCGTGGTTTATGGAAGTTCCATCGACATATTATACAAATCGAGGAGTAGAAGGGAGAGAGAGAGAGAGGGAAACGGCTACGTCAGAAGATAGTGGGAGAAGTCAGGAGAGAAGGGAAGGGAAGACGAATAGCCGCAGTTCGCTGCACCTGACTATTTATAACAAATCAATAAGTGCCAGCAGCCGGTGCGTGCCTGCATGGTGGTTTCTTGTACTTGCAAAACAATGTCCGCGAACGTGTCTTAAATGCGGTTAACCTTAGACACACCGAAATCTGTTGCGATTGCAATTTGATCGTCATAATCAATAATCGTACACTGAGAGAATTTCTTTTAGAATTTACCTTGAAAATCATGATAGTCGTGGGACAATATATGGTATGGAAAGAATTTTATGAGAATTTCTCTGAATATTTATCACGATAAAAATAATAATATTTTAATAAAATTAATCAAACATATTTTATATTTTATTGTGATATATATTAATATTTTTTATTATGATAAATATTAATCATATAAATTCTCATAAAATTCTTTCCATATCATATTGTCCCACGATTACCATGATTTTCAGGGTAAAAATTCTAAGAGAAAATTCTCTGTGTAATAATCAATAAATGATCTCTTTATCATCTTTATCATAAGTTTTCGTAACTTTCGAACAAAAAGTTGGTAACGCGCACTTTTATATGAAAAAGTACTCGTGTAAAAGATTTCTCGAATGATTCAAGAAGGTGATATAATTTAACCACGATCGATGATTCACTATGCCGGTAAAAAGTTCTGTTTAAGTCTCCATTATCGTTGCGGCGCATTAGTCATCGAAGGCCAACAGCAAGGATAAACAATTATTTTACTCTAATTACTAATCGGCCATTATGTTATCGTCATTGATCGCAAAAGTTTTTTGTCGGCTTTTTGCATAATATTATTCTCGAATATTAGTAATAGTAGTCTTTTTATAAACAGACTTGGTATGTATGAAAAACTCGTTTCGAGCTTGTTGTGTCTAATATCGAAAAAATGAACAAGCAAATATAATATAAAAATGAATATTATATATATTCTATAATATGTTAGCAGAAAGTCCTTGGTCGTTTCGCGTTCAATTTATTTATCTGTGGTATCGTATACAATCACGCGATACCAATTGCCACGTTTCTGTGGCTTTTGCCGTTGTCTTCAATTACATAGTGGATATTGACCAACGAAATTAACGGGAGAAAGTCTGAAATGCTTTTTCGTTCATTCAATTGCGCTTCGTTTACGTTTGTGCGCGGTTTTCTATGGAATCCGCAAGTCGCGTGGTATCTTTGCGGTGCACCGATGTAGTCTCCACAACCGGTAGAATGAAATTAGTCTTTCTTCGTCAAGTAGTAAATCGCCTGGTGTGTGTGTGTTCGAAGGTCGAATCGAAAATAGTGAGTTCTTCGAAGCTTTGGCACTGAAATCGAAACACGATTTATCACTTCGTGATTTTTACACACATTTCGATATGGACTATTTTTTTTTACAACACGATCAACTTTTAGAATACTGACAAATACTTTTCTAAAGGCGTAAATCTTTTGTTTTATTTAGTTAGAGACATAAAAAGAACTATTTCTCGAGCAAAATATGTAAGTTTCGCGAAAACATTCCTCCGAAACTTTCCCAGAGTTATAAAAAGTTTGAAGGTCTCCATCCACCAGGCGCACGATTATTTCATCATTTATTGTGACGATTGAACGCGCGGTATTTTAGTTCGGAAGTGAACGATACGAGTGATGCGGCGAAACGAGGGGCAGTGAGGTCGGCGCTTTTTCCAAGGATCATCCTTCCGTCTTCGCTCGTTTCGCGTATTTACGGTGCGCGGGTTAGACATTCGACATGTTCGCCGCAATGGTGCTGCACAAGCACAACAAGCACAACAATGGAAATCACGCGAGCAATAACAACTCCACCAACTCCACCACCAGTAATCATCTCAACAACAACAATCATATCAATAACAATGTCAACAACGTAAACCAGGCGTTCAGCACAAGGGCGGTAAGTGAAATTGCACCTTCGTCAAAATTCTGAAACATCCGAGCCCCTTTTATTTTTAACCATTTCATAAAAATAATGTTTTACAATTTTACAAATTTATATTATAACAGCAGTTAAAAAACTATGATTTTTAATTAAGAAAACGGAAATCTTATTTGAATTATGCATAAGAAAAAAATATAAGTAAGCCTCACCGTATATGACAATATATCTGTTGAGTAAAAGACCGCCTTTCAATTCGATCAAATGCTTCTTAACGACGACGCGTATTCTATAGGGAATTATTATTCTTACAAGCGCATACAATAGGAATGAATCGCGAGTCGTTAGATGTAAATTTCGTGTCTTTCAATTCCGTCGTATTTTTCGGAGCGAATCGTCCCGCGGGTGCCGGCTTTCGCGGGCTCCGGCAAGATTTAGAAGGATTTTTATCAGCCAAGCGCGAAAAAGCTCGGCGGAATGCTCCTTTCGGTCGGGCAAGGGGACGCGGAAAAAAAGAAAATTTTTCCAGTCGAAGAAAAATCACGTTTGCGGCGCAAAAGGATGGGTCTTATCTCTCACGTTGCAGAAACGATCTCGAGAAAACCGCGATGATTTCGCTGACATCGCGGACGACTTGTCCCACGGAAATGTGGCATGCGGTGGTTGCGAATTTAGTCACCTCGTTTCTCCTTTTCGTCTATCGTCTTTTCACTGCATCTTATCTCCATTCATCTCAGACGTTCGTTTTTTTTACGTTCCATCAGAAATAACTACGCGGAAAAAATCTTCCTTATGTCGCGACATAAAATCGCGGTTTTTTGGCGGTTCGTCAGCTTTTTTCGTAGAAGATTCTTCGTAGAATATCTTCGTACGTCGTAAAAAGACAAAATATACGGACGCCAGACAAGATTAAGCAAAAATTTTCATTAAATCGTAATCCCCTTTAATTCGCACCAGTTGTATCGCAGAAGTGATAAATTGGAAACTGAAAATTTAAACTCGATTGTAAACGCGGCGTTGCGGTTAAATATGAAAGCTACCGCACACGGTATTACTCGGTATAGTGCACGGTGGATTATATCGGTTTAATATTTTAGGATTTCCTCGCGAATATCTTCTATTTCGTGCGGTTCGTTAAAGTGGCGCAAGGTATTCCAGTTTCAATTTTCCAGGGTATACTCGTCTGAAAGATTGGAAATGGAGAATTCAGCGAGTGGTTGATGTCGAAATATTTCGAAATATAGTCGGGGATCGATTCCACGTGTAACGTGATGTGACAGAATTTGTTTTATAGAAGTGGTAAAACGAGCTTCGACGGAAGATAGGATTCACTCTGTTACGCGAAATCTATTTTTTGAGGGTTGATATTGATTTTGGCTATTTTTGTTCTATCGGTAGTCGAATTTTTTGTTGAAAGGAGATTGTTCTTTTTTTTTTTTTTATTAATCACAAATTATTTTTCTCATCGCGATAATTAAGATTCGATGAAAATTGAGATTATCATTGCGAACAATGACTATTATTTATTGTTGTAATTTTCATAAAATGAGAGAATGACAAAGCGTTCATTCAAGAGATGTCTGTTGATTCCTAATTTTCTCTACTTTATTTTCCGAATTATCGTTGCGGTTTATTATTCTGCGGCGCGATCTGCATCTTGTTTGACGTCCAGCGGGCGGTTTATTTTTTTTGAGCAGCAAAAAAGGGTGGAGGACTACGAATGAGTTAATTGCATCTGTCGCTCTACCTTCCCCCCAAAGCAAGGCGAAACTTCGAGAGGGTTATATGCAAATGAAGTAGTGAGATTAAGTCCTTTGTGCTACGCAGTCGATAACGAACATGTTAAAGGACTAGCTCGATACGCTATAAATTAACAAGTAGATTAAACCATCCATCACTCTGTCTAGCATTTTTATAGGCTTTTATCTCTCTCTATCTATTCTCTTTACATGTATCTAGAAATCAATCGATTATTGTGTCTGCGCTTTCGGAATATCTATTTTATTCCCTTTACAGGTTAGATGTTTTTTTTTTCTTAAAAGAAAGAGTTTGGATTAATTTTATAAGGAACTTTATAAGAAATTATCACAAAAGAAGACTATTGATTTTATTATAATACAATTATTTGTACTAAAATCTTGTTACGGTACAATAATTTAGATTTATACCACTATACTATTATTAATATTATCACCATCACAATGCGATCCAG
The DNA here is from genome assembly GCF_030444845.1 of Prenolepis imparis. Taxonomy (NCBI): domain Eukaryota; kingdom Metazoa; phylum Arthropoda; class Insecta; order Hymenoptera; family Formicidae; genus Prenolepis; species Prenolepis imparis. Next base: position 19,251,833 of record NW_028141160.1, read on the forward strand.
TTTATCTGGTTTCTTCTTGGAAAATAGAGATCCGTAAATGCGGCTAAATGAGTTTTGCCGAAAAAGAAAACAAGACTTTTATGTTCCATCATCCCTTAAACGTGTTCTAAGGGTGAAAGCGTCGCTATATGGTAGAAGACAAAAACAGTTAAATATATCGACGTGAAGCGGGATAAAGGCCATTTTCCCTCAGAGGGAAAGCCCATCGGCCGACTCCCTTGTTTCGTGTTGTACCTGCCTATCTACCTTTCGCCCTTCAGTCTTTGCGTCGTTTCTCAACCACCGCGTAATTCGATTTCGAAGCACGACGAGACTACGCTTTGTGCGACTTCTCGAGCCCTCGTCGGCTTGAAATAACTTCGTGAAGGGCTTCGATTTTCACGAACGTGCGGATAGTGTATGCAATGCGTTATATCGAACGTATGAGCAATGTCTGATAGATATGGAAAATCAGAAGCTGCGCGATTTCAAGCATAAAATATGATTTATAACTTGGCAAATTGTTCCGCTTTAAAGCTGAAACATCAAAGCGATTCTGCTAAGCGATTTCTTCTAACGCTTCTTTATAAAAGTTATGAAAATAAAAATTTTTTATTAACTTATAAGAAATATAATTTCATAATTTATTAAAATGATATTACATAAAAATTATTTTCTAGAGAATTTCTTTTTTTTTCTTTCTTTCTTTTTGAGTTTGTAATTTTGTAGTCTGGCGAGTTCAGAGTACCAAATACAGGCTGACAAAGAATGGCTATGATTAAAAAAATGTCAACTGTTATTAAAAATCGCAGCCTTTAATCTTTATGACAAGACAGGCTGATCGATTACGTAACAATAAAAACCATTCGGCTAGGATGAAACTCAAAGAAAGATTATTTGCTCTTTTTAGAATGGTGATCTGAAAGATCGATAAACTATTATCCCAGTCGCGCAAATGTATAAATAGTCGCCGGATATCTCAATATTTCCTTGGTAATAAATATTGAAAGGTCTAGACTGAATTTATGCGTACGTAAATTTTTTATATGCACAATTTTTTTTCGTCTGATCGAAATTATTTATTCTCTTCGCATTTAATGATTTTATGTTATCGAGTTCCGCGTCGAAAAAAAAATCGGGTATTTTTTGCGAACGTTGATGCGTTTCCATTAACGCGTCGGTGAAGCGAGACAGATCCATCGGCCCGAAAATGCACCCTCTCGCCGATGTCTAGGGGAGGGAGGGATGATGTTACTAGGGAGGAAGCCCGGGCGACCGCATCTCGTCCCTCGTTGCCAAAGTTATGCTTGGACAATCAATGGACCAGGCTGTAATCAGCGCGATTATAAACGGTGTTCGGTTAACGCGCCGCCGATCGCCATCATTAATGTTCGACAAATTGGCCGGCCATGCCGCTTTTGCAAATAACTAGCGCGCCGCGACGTTCTCGTGGGTGGGAAAAACGCCGTCGACGTCATTACGGCATTGATCGTCATTTCCGGGACGGAAGGTGATTACCAGCAGCAACGACGACAGCGAGTCGTCAGCAGCCGGTCGACAATTTCGAGAATGAGCTCGTTCGCTCTTCTGTAATTAGCTCGCGAATTAATTCTGATGTAATTAGCTCGCGTATAATCACTTTCTCTGAGCTTTTAGCACGCACTAAACATTTAACGCGAATAAATTTTGATATTGATGATTCCATATTATTATTCGTAACTCAATGATGAGTATTATACGTATATATTATATTCGTGCGAATTTATACACGCACCGAAATAATTAAATACGATTTAAAGCGACAAATAAAGTTTTATGCGCATTTAATAACGCGAGGTAGAGACATCAGTTTAATTGGCGACACGGTATTCTTTTTCTGTCACAGGATAATAAAACAGAGAAGAGTAGATAGGTATATAATGGCAATTATTTTGTGACTATCATAATAGTCTACTTTGCGTCGACTTTATACAGATATAAACCTCTTAAAGTTTCGACCCAATCGCGTTATTCCATTCTCCGAAGGCCGATGATCACATCCTACCAGCGTCTTCTATTATGTGTATCTTTTTAGTACTGAGCCAACTCTCAAAACATACTCTAAATCTATAAAACATGCGAGTTTTTTTTTTATATTGTATTATGCGAATGTCGTATAAATTTTCTTTTTCTGTCGTATTACTTGTCATCGTCTGACTGCTTTTTCGCATGTATGAAAACGGAACGTGTATTTGTACTCGGGAAATATAAATACAATGTACGAATGTCTGAGATAAAAGAATATTTATTCATCTTTAAAAATTTTTATAAAATTTTTGTTGAATTTTTATGATAAATTTTATATGTAATATATAATCAATTATTTATTCGATAATCAATAAAAACGCACATTTAAAACGTACGTTTGATATCGCGAAAGAATGTGTGGAATTGTCGCAACAACGATCGATTTGGCAAACTGTTAAAATCAAACAGGCGGCGGAAGATTGCAAATCGAGTATGCTGATATGTTTGGAATACATATCGTGTATATGAAGCTTGGTCTTATTTTGTGTAAAGTCAAATAAATTATTAAGAATGGTAGCTATGCTTTATTTGTAATAGTTTTATAGTTCTTAATAGCTTAAATAAGATGTCAAGTTCACACAGCAGCATCTCATTTTTTCGCGAAACTTTTCATATCAGATTTTAAAAAATTTATAGTTTTAAAACGATTTGTGTTTCTAAAAGTGAAACATATTAATTAAAATAAAATTGTGACGAATAAACGTTGTGTTATACAAGCATATCGAGATGGAAAACATACAAGTTTTAGAATTTTATAAAATTGTTTTTGTCTAGTTTTGCGTCTTTGTATAAAGAAATATTGAAAATAAAGCTAAAATTCTTATTGATTTATTTATAAGTATTTACGAGATGATACAGCAGCTTCACATAACACGTATACACACCTGATATTACACCGATAGATAATCGATCAGCCGAGCTTGCTGCTTTGAACACAAAGCTTCTCGCGGACGTGTCTCGCTATAGTCGAGCTTTGAAAGCTCGCTCGAACAGGAAGAGAACGTCGCGAATACCGGGTGCTCTAAAGTATTTGAGACAGTCGCCAAAAATTTTTGGCAAACATGTTGGAAACTCATTTGGGATTTTCCCGACGAAAATGACTATCTGGGAAATCAGACGCGTTTCCTTTTTCGTCACGTCATATGAGTGATTGCACAACAATACACTTATTTCGTGGCATCGTACTTATAGCTTTTTTTCTTTCGTGTTTCGTTTCCGGTTGTTGCTGTCATTGATACTCAAATGCATCTGGACTATCGATTTGCACTTATTGTTAGTTGGCACATTTAATGATTTACAAAATTTTACATATTTTATAATTTTATAATTGAAAAAAAATGAACAGAAAATTTAGTTTTAATAAGAATAGGTATCTTTAAATTTGTGTTATATCATAAAATCTTTTTTCTTATTTTTTTACGCGGTACATTCAAAATTACATGAGCGAAAAACGAAAGTTTCGATAAAAAAGTTACAACGAATTTTTTTTTTATGGGAAGGTTTTATCCTGTAAGAGTCGGTGTGTCGGTTAATTAGCTAGTTTCACCGTCGTGAGCAGTAACACCGTTAAACACTCACGTTGCCGCCCATTAATGCACCCTACGTGCACTTCCCGCCAACAGCAGGAAGCTGCCCTGCGTCCCGACTCTACGTCGAGGAGGAGGAGGAACCAAAGGCTACCTAATGGTAACGATGTAATGACCTTACCCGCGCAGTGTACCTTCCGGTTACGAGCTTCCTGATGCCGGCGGAGACCGCTATCGTCGTCCCCCGGGTCGATCGTAAAACTAGAACTTCCTCGTCGTAGAAAGCCCGAAACGGAGCGGTTGATTTTATGACGAAAACCTCGGTACGATCTCGGGCCGAAGGTTTCCCGTTTAATGGTAATTGCCGGTATGAGATAGAAATACCCCTCGCGGGGTATTTGTATGTAATGGCGAATATAAAAATCTTATTTCCGTCTCGTACGTGCTTCTACGATTTTAAAGAGCGATGTGTGTGACAGCGCTCGGGAGAAGATAAGAGGTTATTGATAGTTGCATTGTCTGGAAAATTTTCCATGCAATGAGGAATAAAATCTTATATAATTATTTGAGATGATCTCATATCTTCTAAACTAATAATATAACGTTTTGAATTTTAAGACTGATTATACGGGTTTCAATTTTACCTTTTGGTCTTCAATCTTGGAAATTGAATCCCCGATTATGAAAGTTTTGGAGATATAGATGAGATCTACGTTAAATTTTGCAATTCTCTGAACATGAAATTTTCCAATCTAATTTTCATTCTCGAATTGTTGCATTATTCGATTGTCTCGGATCGAGATAATTTCAAGCGGAATTATTTTCATTATTCATTGGATTCTCACTGAATTCTTATTATCCAATTTACTGCGATTATCAGAGTGCAATGATCTCTAGATACATAATATAATAACAAAGTGTCTTAGAAGAAACGCTTATTAGCTTTTAATATTTAATTTTCCACTACATTTACGCTTTAATCGCAAAAATCGTTCAATTGTGCGTGATGCGATAATATACTCGGCGTAATACTAAAGTTCGAGTTACGTGAATTGTTTCTGTGTTTAACGTTTTTTTTTTCTTTTTCGACGTGTGAACGTAGTATTCGTGTTGTTCCATCAATTTCATTCTTTATTTCGCGCGAAAACGCTTCTCTCGAGATCTTACTTAAGCAACAATTTTCGACGCGTCAATCTTTTCGACGGAATGGCCTATTTGGTTCCCCGTTTTTCCTCGCCTGCCGTCCGAAACGTTAAACCACACCATTTTACCACGGGGATACGCACTCAAATAGACAGACATAGGGGAATGTACATAGACACATAGATAAATCTTGGATTACGACCATCGTTGAATATTTATGATCGATAAAAGATATCGCGTGCGAAATAATGCAAAAAAATATTGTCATGAATATATGTATATATAAACCGTATATGATATACGGCGATGAATCATTGCGAGGGTGAATTCGAGAGATTCCCTGCAAGATGGGGCGGCGAAAAATTAGGGAACTAATTTCTCGCAAATTTTATTGCATTCATGAACAGAAAAGAAACTGTAATTTCTTTCTTTATTTTTGCGTAAAATAGCCGAAATGTTTTGTTTACCATTGTTTTTCCAATATAACTCAGTTTTCTCGAAAAGAAGTCTGTAAAATAATGAAAACATTCCTTTATTTATTTTTTGTATCTATACTGCGATGATAGAAAACACATGTAGTAGGATATAATAATTCGCTTCAAATGTCAACACAGAGCTCAGTTGGCGATAAACAAGCGTAGAGACAATAAAACTGTGTCTAAACTTTTTCGGGATAAAAGAGTAATTATTAGGCTTAAAGGAAATCGAATTTGGAATAATTGAGTGTTAAATGTAATTTCTCGCTTGCTAATAATTTTTAATTATCAAGGAACTTTAATCCATACTTTATGCGATATGTAATATCGATCGTCCATTGACTATCGCGCGATTTATCGTGTTTCTTACATGGGTGAACGTTAAGTGATCGAGTTTTGTAAATCTCTGCCACAGTTTTCTTAGCGTACCATTCGAAGAAAGACCTTCGCTCGTATTCAACGAGAACAGAAAACAGTTGGCGATGTCGAAGCCTTGCATTCTTCTTACGTCAGTGCACGTTTAGTTTCTCGCATCTTTTCATGCGCGCGTATGTACGTGTACATGCTCGGTCTTACGTGCAGTTCTCTCAGCCGTCATTGTTTTATCCGACCTCGAAAAATCTAATATCCCATTTATTCGTCTTTCTGGCATCCGCGCCGCCACTTTCATTCAAGGATCTTCGAGGATGCGCGGAGGCTGTACCAATGACGAAATTGGTAAGCTTCCGGCGTCCCAAATAAGACTCCCGGCATCGACATTCCATCGCTCGAGACTGGCTGTCATCAAGTATTTACTAACGGTTGCGCCGGCTTCATGTTTTATTTGTCAGATAGTCGAGCATCACGGCAACTGTGTAGTCTCCGCCATTTCCAAAGCTTGCCGTGGTAAACCAAGGTGTAAATCTTGTTCGAAATTGCCGATGCGCAGGGTGTCCCATAAATCATAAGAAAGCATTCATTATGGAGATTGAAACGCGAATTCACGAAAATATTGGCTGGAAACTCGCAAATATCTCGGAAAAAGTACATTGCAAATCTACGTACATCTTGCAAAATGATATCTTTTTACACCAACTTGTCGAAATTTATTCCATAATTTTATTATAAAAATATATTCTTGATAAAGATTTATTTTTACGATATTATTCACTATAATAATGACGTATAAATACGCAATTCATCATTTACATTTGCAATACATCAGAGAACGAATAATGGTAACGACTGGCAGCGCCGTTATAATAACGTCCAATTCCAATCAGAGTAGCAGTCTGTATAGTGCTCGGGCTTCTCTGCAATGATCTTAATTCGCGCAACGTGCGTTAACTGTCACTCGCGTCGTTTGTCATGTATACCGCTGTGAAAGTACACTGCGAATTACTCGCGTCACCCTTCCTCTCGCGTGTATCGAACGTAGGCCACCGCTCTCGGTATCGACCACGAATCGTGCGCGCACCGTCTTGACCTCGTCAAATGTCGGAGCGACATTTGAAAGGAACGCCGCGATCTTTAATACCAACCACTTTCAGCTAGCTGCTGTATGTACCAATCGGTTTGCACTCGGGATTCGCCGGTGGTGCACACTTTATGGCATTTGAATCGTCAGGAAGATGATACGGTTATCTCCGTGCTAGGTATTTTTCTCTGTTATAATATTAATTTATTTAATATATAATTTTATATAAATCTCTTGTGTGTATTAGGCACAAATGAGGTGATAAGTTTAGATAAAAGCTACTTTTTTCCACGCGAGAAACAAAGGTGATTTAATAACGCGATGTGTAAATCCTTAAGACATGTATGTCTAAGGAAAGTCGTATCGATCTGTTAAGCGCGATATAGAGCGTAAGTATCGAAGTAAATGTAAAAGTCGTATAATGATCGCGTTGATCTAGTCTGCGTTGTAAAAGTGAATATTTGATCGCTTAAAAAACACATACAAATTTCTGTACCTTAACGCCATGTCAATTTTATGTCATTTTGCTATTTTTATATTATTTTTTTTAGATTCTCTTAGTTGAATGGTTTAAATTATCTATTTTCGAAATTTTATCATTGATCTTCTTCAGAGTAAACGAATATGATATTATTTCCATAATCTCTCGATTTTGTTGCACAGCTTGGCTTTTATACCCGTATATTGTTTAATTCGCGATACCTCTCGTAAACTAGATGCGAGATAAAGCGCATAACATATTCGTACGTGCGCGGAATTAAAAAACAATTTATTACAATCGTTGTCGAGGACAGCGGGTCGCAATCGCGTCGCGGGTAAGAGGGGCGACCTTTACGTAACGACGGATTGTCGTGGCATATGCCGTAGACGACGACCCGTCCTTAGGTGGTCGATTGGCGAAACGATCGAAGCTTTATCGTCGCTCGCATTGTCGTCGTCGGACAATTTCGAGGAAACAAACGGATCGAACGGATAGAACGCAAATTGGGTCGGCAAATCGTAATCAAGAGATCCGCGCGCGATCTTCTATCAAACGCGACATACAATTTGCCGGCGCAATTCTGATTTCGAAAGGCGAATATTGCGACCGATTATGTCACTTGTCTCTCGACTGGCGAGTTCCACTTTAATCGGCATTTCGTTCCGCGTAAGAAGGCACTTGGTTTTTTTCTGTTCTCTCTCTCTTCAGCATCGCTCGTCGCGTCGCTGCGCGAGATCGCTCGAGTGTCGGTCGTTCGTTCGCCAGCAGCTGCTGCGCGCGATGTACCTCGTCGCCTTTCACTCGGTTACCTCGCGCCATTGTGCAGCAGCCGCGCGACGGCGATTGCGCAACGATATTTTATAGAGCTCTAGAGTATTGCAAAATGTACGCACGCTCCGCGCACACAACGCGCGAGAGAGTCCGTCGTCGCGCCGCGGTCGCGTAGCAGCTGTCGCTCGATTGTCTTCTTCCGGCACGCGCGCCGAGACACGCGGCGACCCGGATGCAGGAATCTCGTCGCGTGGAAAATGACGATAATCCACTAAAAAAAAAAAGAGGGTAATTATTGTAAAAATCGTTTACTTGGCAAAAATCTCGCATGCTGTCGAAAATCGCCCTTGATTTATAGCGGGCGAAATAAAGTGATCCCCTCCTCCTCTTCGAGAGATCAAGATTTATCGCGCATTGATGAGATATTATGAAAATTTAATAGCTGAATGACACATGCGGAGCGTGAGTCACTTCGTCCATTACTCACGATAATCAATGCGATATATACATACGTACGGTATGCGAAATATCTCTTCTGCTCCATAACTCAAGTCCGTAAAGCCGCGACGTGTATTTCGAATACCGCGGGGCCCAGGTGCGAAAGTGAAGTCCCCGTGCTCCTATATATTTCCGATGCGCGCCGCAATAAAGCCGTTTTCGCCGTATCAGTCGACCGAAATTTAAACCCCATCGCAGTCGCCGCATATATATTATATACGGTCATAACGAGAATTTATCGAGCGATGATTCTCAAGTCGTATTTTTTTTTTTTTTTTTTTTGCGCACTTTGTACTTATTCAAAGGTGAGCTTCCTTAAACCGCTCGCGTTGCGATGAGGACGACCGCAATTTTAACGACTCGTTTTTAAAAGCTATATAACGTGTAAGTGTGACAATATCATTTACGTCAATATCCTTGACAATATTATACGATATCAGTTTTGATTTTTCATCATTACGTTATTCAAAAGTGATTAGATTTATCTCTCGCGAACAATTGAATTTATTATTCACTCATACGCCTCGCCGAACTATAAGATATCGTATATCATTGCGACAGACAAAAAATTATCCACTCTATTTGGACATACGTAAAACCTAACCGATGTGTAAGAGCATTAATCGACGTCGTACATCGAGGTCTCTATCGGTGATAACGGATCGAGCGGCTGGCACCCCGTGGAAGCGCTGTCAAGTTCGATGGGTATGAAATCGGTCTGAAATAGGTCGGAGCCGGTTGTGTCAGACGTTCGCAGAGTTATGTATAGGCGTCTGAAAGATGTTGCAATCAATATGTCGTGATCGAAATTATCGATCGTGTATGCGACATTGTGAAATGATGAAAATTGATCGATAGATTTTGTACTTTTTGATTAGTTTTTGTTAATTTTTTTTTTTCTTCAAAAAATTCCTTTTGAAAAATATACCTCACAAGTATATTACAATTGTATTTCGCTAAATTATGAAAGGAAAGTTTAAATACACAGAATTTTCTCTTAGAATTTATACCTAAAAATCATGGTAATCGTGGGACAATATGGTTGGAAAGATTTTATGAGCATTTCTCTGATTAATATTTATCATAATAAAAAAAATAATAATATCTATCACAATGAATATAAAATATAATTGATTAATTTTATTAAAAGTATAGTAAAATTTACTAAAAGTATGGTAAAATTTATCAAACATAGTTTGAAAATTCTTTCACCATTCATACACCATATTGTCCCACGATTACTATGATTTTCAGGGTAAATTCTAAGAGAAAATTTTCTCTGTGTAAAAAAATATATATAACATATTTAAAATTTATACGAAATTTACATAAAGAAAAGAGTATTAAGTTTTTAGTTTGTGAATTATTTCTTCATCTTTCGAGAATGGATCTATCAGAAGATTTTTATTCCTTTACTTTTACATATGTTAAAGCGTTTTACGTGGCGATCGTGTCGCGGACGGCGTTATACATAAATATAAAATCGATATAACATATACTCGAAGATACAGAGGATAAGCGGCGAGCGAGAATCGCATTGTAAATGGAAGCGCCGACGGCCCTTATTTCACACGTATACCCCCATGTAGTAAGATTACCTAGATGTAACTCGTTTCTCTCTCTCGGGGCACAAATCACACCGGGTCTTAGCCAGCCGCGTCGCGAAACTTTCAGACGTTTCCGACTCGCCGCGCGAAAGGGAACATCGATCGATCGCACCTCGCACACACAAACGGACCTTCATCCATATTTATTTTTAGCTAGCGTACTAAGAGCTCCGCCGACGCGGAGCGATAGCATCTCCCATTAATAATACATCGAGACAATAAATTTTAGAATTGTAAAAGCCCTCCAAGAGGAAATTCTGCTTTGTTGCTGAGCTTTCCGAATGAACTGGCAGTAGCCATATCGCCGGTTTATTTTCGCGATAGTATCTATTTATTTACGAAATATCAAATATCAAATGTATTTAAATTAGAGAAACACCGATATATGCGTTATGCATTCGTAATTTCAATTGAAAATGACACGCGCGTTCAATAGATTAATTTATGAAATGTCGATATACTCTCGTATATATAATATATTGAAAATTTTTATCTTGCCATATCGGCTCTGCGCTAAATATTGCAATATTATATTTCGCTCACATTGGCTGCTCCTCTTTGCACACCTGTTGCTCATTACACATTGCACAGTTTTAATTGTTTAAAGCTTCATAATTTTAAGTTCTCTTATATAATGAATCAGTGTTATATATTGTTGCATAATACACGTATTATTAACCCGATAAGCTTGAATTAATGAGAGATTTGCGTCTTGAGAATTCCTGTCAAACTATCCGCGAATACATAAAGGCAATCTAGAGCGATTAAGCAATGCTTGCATTTTTTGGGGGAGAATTGATCGACAAAAGAACGATGCACCAAAATAAATTGTTTCTGAATGCTGTTCAGGAGTGATATCTGAACAATGGACGTAGACATCGTCATTGATCGTGACTTCCTGTCGTGACTTACACAGCTCGCTGCTTTTTAATCTACGTTAGCTGATTCTGCTCCACTTCTGGTCATTCGAGAATAATCCCTTTAACCGCGATTACGTCGGTAAGCAGCAACGGATATTAAATGCAATAACATCTTTAAACTCCGAGATTGTTATTTACCGCGCTATTTTTAATTGGTAATTAACTGCAAAATTACACTAGTAAATCGATTAACAAAATGAAAGAATCTGTTACGACTTTATCGCGAAAAGAATTTTAGATAATCCGCGCTATTATACGTAAATATAACACATAAAACCAGAATGCATAATTTATTGACTAATTACTACAATTTGTCTGTTTATTACTTAACAACAATGAAAAGCATTAATTAAACTTTGATAATTTTATAAGGCAAAACAAAAAAAAAATAAGAATTTCATACTAAGCGGTAAATAATACCTGCAGTTTATTCGACGCTTCTACGTTTTACGTATTAACGTCGAGAATTAAATTTTCCTTTGATAAGGACGACTGTGCGGAAAGGACGTAATTATGTTAAATTTGCCGCAATTATACGTAAATGAGAAATGCCTGCTGCTGCCGCTGCTCCGGTTATTAAATCGCGTTACACCACCGCGTTGGTTATAGTGGAAGATGGAAAGTGAAGGGGGTAGACCGTGCAAATTAAAGGAAAGTATAGAGATACACATCATTACATATACGCCATACCATGAATATCGCGCCCGTAATTAACAATTCCTTTCACGGTTGCGAAAATTTTGCGAGATCTCCGCGATACCTCCCGCGCGCATGAATTTTCACTGTCGCGCTCCTCCTTTGATGTACGCGTCACTGCGTGTGTAATAGATGTGTGGCCACACATATTATTACCGCTGCTTAAAATATACGAGATTGTATGTATATACGCATGTCATGCCGTAATTTCCTCGGCCACTTTCTTTCCGCGATCCGCGCGCATCACACGTAATAATTACTGCCACGATGATGCCGGTAATAAGCCCCGTATTACGATTACAATTACGAGGAACAATGAAAAAAAAAAAAAAAAAAAAAATGCGTGAGCGCGTAGGAGAAAAAGTCGGCGAATTTTGGCATCTATTACCTCGCGGTCGCGGACAATCTATGACATTCGAATAAATTAGCAGAACTTATCGTTGATCGAGAAATTACAAGTTCGCTTTTATAATCATTTTCCTGCGACAAATATTCATATATTTGTCATAAAGTATCAATTTGACTATCGGTAAATAAGTCATATTAAAAAAGTCATATTAAAAAAATAACTAAAATATTGAAATATTCGGGGCGAGAGAAAATTGTTATACGTTTTAATATCGATATTTATATCTATATCAGCAACGGTATTTTATATTTTTTCCATCGTCCACTTATCCATAATAGTTTTTCTTAGTTTATATGTATGTGTATGTGTGAGATAGCTGTGGTATTTCGAAAAATACGCGCAGTAGCGTATATAGCTCTTTAATATTTTCGATATTTTGTTCATAAATTTCTATTTATTTACAATTCCTCGTCTCTTGCAACTTAATTAGAAGAACCACGTTGCACATTTTTTTTTCAATAAAATGAAATAATTTTGCCGCGCTCTGTAACCAAGGTACTATAGAGACCTATTATAATAAGTATTGTTTTTATTTAATACCTGTGCACACAAACCGCACCATCGCCATCCACCGGTTGTATTTTTTTCCTCTCGATGCCCACTCCGATGCCCCTACTCCGATCGCCTTTAGCGAACCAGTCTCTCTCGCGCCTTTCTTCGCGCGGCTGCAGTGTTCAGTTCGCGTGTCAGTTCGAAAGCAACCGCGGACAATACCTGACAACTGGTCAGCCGGTCTTGCCGATCTCGCGGTAATATATACCCTCGGACGACATTTCTTTTCGAGATTCGAAGCCTAGTGCATTCGTGGAGATGTGACACGCGCGCGTGTGCTAGTGATGATCCGGTGATTATCCGATGATGATCCGGCCGAAATGATCGGAGGCACGATCCTTCTCATATCGACAGTGATTGGTAATTGTGTGGACGCGCGTGACGGGCGGTGATTGTTCCTGATTATTTGTCAATAATAATTTGTGGCGTCATACGTTACGCGATATACGATTGATGGGAGATTTCAAGAGAGCAACGGATCGCTGCTCGACGAGCAATCTTATCAGTCGTTGAATCCCCTCGGACTTTAACTTATCTCAAGGTTCCTCTAACTTTAGAAACGATAGAGATAATAGTAATCGTAAAGTAGATAATAGAAATAATAGTATAAAATTATTTTTTACTTCGTTTTTAGTGGATTATTGATTATATTATTAAGAACTGCGCACTTTTAAAATTGCGAGAAACGAATTTTGAATACAAGTCGCACAGCATTAATAAACATGAATAAATCAATTATTAAATAAAATAATAAACGCGATAAATGCAATAGCAATTGTAATATAAATCGATACTTAATGGCGTTGAAATAATCGGAAAATATGGGGGAAAAAATGCATTTTGCTGGCGGAACGAGGCTTTCGATCGCGATCGATCTCTGAAAAACGAGCGGCCGGTATCGCGCGGGAACGTAATATAGGAGCGGAAGCGTTGAAAAACGAGAATGAATATCCGGTTGATAAACGCGTATCACGGGCGCATATATAAAGTCGTAGAAATATGTGTTAACGTGTACGTGTGCGTTTGTAGCATATATGCTATCAGAAGCTGCATTCGTTCGTACGCTACTCCGCGTTCGATTATCCTATATAGCGAGACGATAACACCGGGGACAATTCAGTAACGATTTATTGCCGTCAGTCTCGCTTAAATGTGATTCGCGGTTTCGGTGTCATTGATCATGCGAGGCTCAAATTTACTAATCCAATGTCTATGAAATTACTAATTTATAATTCTAGCTGGAGTATATTAATTTTGGTATTGAATATATTTTTAAAAGTAAAATTTGGAATTTTTAATTGCTTTAAATAAATGTTGTCGCTTAAATTGTTATTAAAGGATTTTAGAATTTTAGAAATTTGATATTTAAAATTTCTATTTATTGTTGAATACTAAAAAATCTAAAAATAAAATATTTAAAGCTTCCAAATATTACAACGCAACCGCCGTTGTGTCATATGTTTACGCCATATGATAATTAATCTGAAGGAACGACTCATTTGTATCTCGTATGATTACGTAGGACACGCTTGTACAGTCGAGTAAACAACACTTATTTTAATGTATCGTGGACATTCATTTTCCGTTATCACCTCTGTTAATATATCTTATGGAGATGAGACCGTTCGTTTTCTACCCGTGTACGGATATTCGCACAAGAGATTTGCGACTGGCAAAAATTGTTGTGTTATGCGTTGTACTTAATATAAACCCTAACGTTAACCGAGAAATGATATAAATTCTTAACAAGAGGAAGCGCGATCGAAATTCAGGCAGGGTTCTCATTAAAAGGATTTATTCTCTCTTCTTGTCAATTATAGAAATATCATACGAAATTTTCAATTTAGAGAGTCGCTTTTAAAGAGGATGCAATTTATCCGTCGACCAGGACGTTCGTGCGGCTAAGTAAGGTAGTGTGTTTTCGGGCACGGTAGGTTAATTCTCTCTCTCTGTACGGTGATGGCTGAGTTATGTAGAGCATAAAACGACCGATTCGCCTCGTCCACGCCGAGGGCTGAGGAGCAAAAGAAAAAGAGAGAGAAAGACAGAGAGAGAGGCTGCTCGAAATAATTATCCCTTCTCGGGAGGTGGGCACGATTCTCTCCGCGACTCTCCGTTGTCGAGGATAATTCGCGAGGAAAGCCCCGCGATGTCGACAGATATCTGAAAGTTAACCATCGCGGAACTCGCGGTGAAAATTACCCGAATTTATAGTATTTTATTAGAGAAATATTTCCTCGAAAACTTCTTTAAAACTCATTCACCATTCATTGCGAGTAACTTTTGTGCTTCGTTTTGAGCATGAGAATAAGCATTCAGGAAGGAGAGTTCAGTTCAAAGTTATCCGGTCTCAAACTTTCGAATATCAAATTAAAAAAATCGATTCTCCTCACATTTCTCTCTCATTCAAATTTAAATTTTTTAAAAATTTTTCGTTTTTTATTTTTTTTTTTTAATGTTTCATTCTTGCCACGTGCCTCCTCTCTATAGGAGGCGAACTTTCGAAAGGACGGCGCTTTGTTTCGCATCGCCGTCGTAAAAAACGTGAGAAGCTCATAGCAGCGACGACGATGCAGTCGTCGGATTCGCCCGCGAAAGTTTTCATTACAAAGGGAACACTAGGATCGTCCCCGAGGGTCGTCTCGTGGAAGTGAGTGAAAGTGGCCATTACTTAACTCCATGTTCGGAAAAGCCATTTCCTCCGCCGCCAATTAACCGAAAAACATCCGGTGGCGTTGTATTCCATTGTCTCGCTTTGTTCGAGCTAACTACCGATAATGGCGGAATTTCTTAATCGCATCCTTGGAAACGGCGAAGTCGGGAAACTGTATTTTTGACGAAGCGTCATTGCTTTCAATTCACGGATGTGAATAACGATTCTCACGGTGTTCTTTTGTAAAATATACTCCCTGATGATTGCGCGAGGAACGTTGGATCGCGCATAAATTTTATAAGAGATTAAACGATCGACGCGTCTCTTCTCTCTCTCGCGCGCGTTTAATTGATCCGTTCGATATCTCCCTCTCGGGAATTAGAGAAACAGGTTCCACTCGTTGACCGGGTCCGCGCGTTTCTAATTAAAATACATATAGATTCTAGGTCGCTCGCCGGAAATTTTTCCTAAACGCGCAACGTGGGCGAAACAAATTTCCATCTTGTCCGATCGAAACAAGTTACGCTGAAAAAAAAATCAGACTTTAATCGTTTCACCGGTCGTTGGCACTTCCTGGCGTTTTGCGCAACGGGTGCTTTTCTCGCATTAAAAATCGACCGACCACCTGTCGTCGTTAATTTCTATTAACCGTTCGAGCTCTTACATGTGTCGTACATCATTCATATATCATACATACATTATTACATTATTACGTTTTTGATCACTCGTTATACCGGTTATATCGGTAGCTCCTATTTAGCAAGCATACCTAATAACTTTTACCTGCGTTGCGGACGAAAAAAATGTAGTTTTATAATGTCGATGTATGGAAAAAAAAACGTCACGCTGCATTTGTTCGCGGAATCTCGCGCAAAAAAAAACGCAGTCGCGTTTTCATCGAGTACGAGGAGAAACGAGTTTCGTCGAGGTGATCGCGTTATCGCGTATCCGTCGCACATGGGATGGCCGATTATCCGCGCTGGCTCGCTCACTTTCACTGGCCCCCCGTCCAGAAAGAGAAAAGCGATCGAAGAGTGTACGGCAGAGGTGTTATATAAATTAGATGTTTCGCGAATTTTTTCAGCGCTCCGACGTGCATCGGGATATTGATTTATCGCGATAAGGTTGCAATTTTCATCGGACGTGAACATTAATTTAAGCGAAACTCTATTTGCACACAAGTTAAACATTCTGCTATCTCATTCCGATAAACCTGCGATCTGGTTTTTATGTATGTTTCAAAAATTACATAATTACATAATTTATTTTCGAAATTTTTCCAGTCTCGCGTGACGTATAAAAATTTTCGCACATATATATGTTCCACTTAATGCATACGTACATAATGAGGTCGCGTGCCAAGACGCCTTTCTAAAGACGTGTCTTACTATGACATCTCTACTAAAGACAGTTACTCCCACGCAAGTTGAATGTGCCGGAATTCTCGGTCTGTCGTTCGTCGATCGCTCGCGATTGTGTATCTTCTGGCAGTATGAAAGATCCGCGGAAGTTCTCTCAATACCGCGGGCAATATCTGCTTGCGTAACTTTTATGTCGGTAGCCTGGCATAACGGGATCCAATCGCCGGCTCTCGTAGAGCGCGGTAGCCGCGGTTAGAATTAACGTTTCTTCTTTGCGCGCGTATACGCACGCTTGGTCGGTTTTCAGCCGCAGTTGTACGCATGTACTGGTGGAACCTGGATTCTTCGAATCTCTGTATATGTGCATGTGTGCGAACGGGAAAACTCCGCTTTCCCTGCGATCGTGAGACCACGCGATGGTAACGCTCATCGATGAGCAAACCTTATTTGGTTGCATTTTATCGCGCTGTTGTACCCGGCAATGTGTCGCGAATGTGGCGCTATAAATTAAGATCATCGAGATTAGGCTGCAAAAAATAGACGACTTTAAAAAAAATTGCAATAAAATATAACAAGAGAGAGAGAGAGAGAGAGAGAGAGAGACCTCTTTGTTTTTTTCCACAAGAAACAATGACTTTGATGTTTCTTTAATGTTAGTTTTTAAAAAATGCAATAATATAACACTAAGTACAACAAAAAGAGAGACTAAATAAATCTCTTCAATTTTTTTTTCATCAGGAAATCACATTTTTAAATAAGTGAAAAAAGTATTCTTACGTGTGCCACTTTGTACGTAATTGGCATAATTATCATTTTCGTTCGCAACATCATTATTAATGCCTCGAGCGTTCAAAGTTCGTTACATTTCCTGATACTTCCATACGCCCGACTTTCCTCCGCGTCGAACTAGATTTCCAACGTGAAAAAAAAACGTGCATGCAAAACCGGCGCAATCCTAAATAAAATAAAATATTATGCATACCCGCATATTATAAACCGCAAAAAAAGTCGCAAAAAAATATCGGTTACTGACTTTCGCTCCGGTCAACGCACTAGGTAATCAAAAATACTCGTTCCTTTTATATTCCGTACACTTATATTTCATCTAACTGTAATTTGCATTTCCTGCTCTATCCAATCTTGAAGTGGCATCTTTCAAGTCAACTTTCGAGTCTACCATTCTATCGCAAAAATTAGATATATACTTAGCTCTATTCCTTAATCGTTTAATTTCTGATGTATAGCTTAATAACACCAAGTCTACCGATAATTTCAAATTTTATTGAAGTATGTTTGAAATTGGCAAAACAATTTTATAGTATTAATATTCTTGTATATATAAAGAAATAACATTATACTTCCGCAATTTATTAACGAAACGACGGTTTAGGCTAATTAAACGCCTGTTTTATCCGATTAATAAGACGTTTATTGGGGAAAGTTAACGTCAAACTTTATGACAGATATAACGCGAGACTTAGAGCTCTCTCCGTAACGTCGATCTTCGTTTGACGTCAATCGCTTGTGCAAGAAGCGTGCAGAGCCTTTTTCGCGGCGTGAGCCCTTTTCCGGCGTCGCCGACGTGCGCCGTAAAAAGAGTCGACCGTGGCAAAGGGCCGTCGATCTCACGGAGTGGGTTCCCATAAAGGCACGTATCCGCCTACGCGTCACGATTAACAATTAACGACGGTATAACGAATGCCACGCGCGGCGACTCGTCGCCTCCTCGGTAGAAAAATACGTCGTATGTCCATCGTCGTCGTCGTCGTTGTCGTCGTCATTTGCGCACGTGCAAGCACATAGCCAGGAGAGTCCCAATTATTCCGGAATAACGGACTACCTAGGCCTCGGCATATGTGTATTCGCGCGCACGCGATCGGGACGCATACGTGTGTTTGTCTGTCTATGTGTCATGTGCGGGATGGCACGCGTGTGCATTTCGAAAAATTGCCGTGCCTGTTAGATTCCGACGCTCGGTTATCGTCTAACGGTGATTGACCCTCCATACCGGATACGTAATTGCACACTTTAGTAGTATCTTAGCTATAGCGAGCGTCGCAGACGTGTATCTCGAGTTCCCTTTTAAGAAAATTAATTCTAAATTGAGAAAAAAATCCATATATATAGTCGAGAGATTCTCCAAGTCTGGAATACCTCGTATATACATATATACGACACTTTATGAGTCGGTTGTTTTGGTAAGACTTGATAGCTGTATAATATCCCTGAGAGTATGCGAGTATACGAAAGAACGTATCAGATAATGCCACAAAAATGCTATTCATTCTCGTTTGCAATCTGAGAAAAATAGTATTAGCGACGCGAATGGTTCAATTATATCCCCCGTTTCTCCGCGCAACGTAACGCATCTTTCCTTTGTATATACCTGGCGCATATATTTTCCCACGTTTTCACTGATCGCGGTGGCGTGGCTAGGACAAAGGCCAGGTTTGAACGGTGACCGAAAACGAGAGTCTAGTTAGAAACGAGCTACGCATGGAAAACAATGCGCTATCGTACTCCAAGCGATTTATCCTTTCCCGAAACATCAAACGCTCCTTTCTCGTGCTTATTGTTGCATATAAAATGACGTTTATGACGTGTCATACACAGATAGCATCTAGGACGATATCTACGTGGTATCTCACAACTTGATATGACCGCGTATTTAATTAGAAAGGGCAATATCTTAAAATATATGTGCATAAACATTATCAAGAAGCGTTATGCGTTAAATTTTTTTCCAGAGAAAAATTGATGTAAGGATCCCAAGTCTCTCATTCATATTTATAGCCGCTGGCTCTTAAACTTTCTAATTCTTCGAGGTTCGATAACCGCGGAATACTTCAAATAATGATAGAAGATAATAGTAAACGAATGTGCACACCCTGAACACGCGCGCATATATGCGGATCCATTTATGTAAGAGCAAAATTTGTTGTGAAACTCTTGTTGGCGCGAATGTATGTTACGCGTGTTACAAGCGCGATTAAAAAAGCGTGAAAAAGAGTGAATGGACACTTTGGAGCGAATTTCTCGACATTCCCGCGGTTATAAAGCGGAAAGACGTGCTCGCTTGCGCAGAGTATCGGCGCGAGTTAATCACTCGCCGCCATCCGTCTCGGCGATTTTAATGCCGCGTATATCGATAGTGCAGCGAACCCGATCGTCCGACCTGATGGTGCACGCGCGGACTTTCCGGCGGAAGCTGCCGCCCTGAAAATTATTCGAGCGTGTCGGATCACCCTCGCGTGATTGCAGGGAACGAGAGTCACGAGATAGCCGTCTGTTTTCTCTCCTCGCGATCGATATATCGGCCAAGCGATCCATTTGCTTTCTTTGTCGAGATGTTGAGATCCTCGACACGATCTTTCGTTCTTTTTTTTTCTCTCTCTCTCCTTTCTTCCCGCGGCGCCGAGAGATCCGAGGGATTATGAAAGCGATCGTCAATGTGAACATGAATAATGATTCTCGTACCAGAGAGAGAAAATTCAAGATTCTAAGATGCGATATACCGATAAAGATGCAAAGGTGTGATATCGCCAAATCTCGGAGAAACTCATTAATTTTTTTTAAAATACTTTTCTCGGGGAGGTGGGGATGTGTCGGTTAATTCTCAATAAGTTATGCTCGAATGTGCGAAGTGACATTCTCATTATGACCGAAAATCTCTCCTTCACACTATTTTTGTTCGATTGACGAATTCGTTATTCTGGTCACGTGTCGTCGCGAGCCGAAATTTAGTCTGATCGCGTATCTCAACCAATCAATCTTAACTTCCTCCTGTACATCGCGGTGACCTGGATTATTATCGCGATTGGCGTTTTCTATTTTTACGAGGGCAACGCGTTTGGCACTTGAACTTGTAACACTTTCGCGACACGAGCTAATAATCCGATCGAGAGAGACGCGAGCTTTAGTAATCCGCGTAATCCGGACCGAGTTACGGCGACGTGGATGCAACTTTATGGCTTCTGGCACACAAACCCGCGTCGAAACTTTTTCGAGGCGAGAGTTTTACAACTTACCTCCTGTTTACAATCGAACGAAACGCTCTTGCGCGCCGGCGGTGATAAAAATCGCCGGAGGACGGTACACTTCTTGCTGCGTCGTCGTCGTTCCGACGCTCGAACTCTCGAAAATGTCCGTGAAATCGATTTTCATTCGCGAAGAGAGACACTCTCTTCTCGATAGCGCGCGGACCGAAGAGCTTCCCTCGCGGAAAAAGCCGTGACTCGGAACAATTTTGTTTTTCTTTTCTCTCCTTCTTCCTCCTGAGATGGATGCTCTTTTTTCACCGTCTATATTTTTGCTGGACTCTCCTTGGAGACTTTTTGCTGAAACGACCGTGTCCTTTACCGGCACTTTGTTCTGGCTCGCTAGCTTAGCGCTATATAACGAAGGACGACAGGACGCGACATGGAACGCGCAAAAGAGAAGAAAGGGATAACGGAATTGCGGGCGAATGTTTGCCAATCACAATAGAAGCGATCTTCTATATATGTTTATAGATTTTATCTCGCAAAAATAGTGTATATAATGTTATTTTCTCACAATCAAATCTACTAAAAACGTCATAAAATCCAATATAGATATTAACATAAATTTTATCAAGCAATCTCTTAAACTCTTTTTAATTATAGCCGAATCAGATGAAACTTATTAATAAGAGACGTTATAAGAGATATCGTTGTACAAGGTGATAAAAATTAAATATCGAAAAACTCGAAATATATCTAATGATGAAACACAGATGCGTGTTTCGATGATGAGAAATGTGCGTGTTGTACCATCGCGAGTGAGAGTGCAGTACGTTGACGTAGCTTCCATTCTCGAACGATCAGCAGCATCGGTGTCGTCTAAAGAAACGCGTTAAGAAGCATCAAGGACGAATCTCAGCGGCGTGCGAAAGATGCGAAACGGCGGGCAAACGGCGCAACAAACGGCGGTGATGACACCGCCGCATCTGAACGGCACGGCGCAGTTCATCTCGGGCAGTTACATGACGGCGAGATACCTGCCACGTCAATCCTGGACTCAATTCCAGCCCGCGCCGCAGCATCCGACCAGGAGCGGCGGCAGACCCCTGTCACTACCGCCGCCTCCGCCGCCCTCCAGACGGGATAACCAGAGGCTTTGCAACGGAGGTCCGGTTAATGCTAAAAACACATCTCTGCCGCATCACAGAGTAGCGACCCACAGGAGTACTACTCCCTCGGTGAGTTAAACATTTACGGAAATGAGAGAGAGAGAGGAAGATGTTTTTTGGTCTCGAATATCCTTGAATGGATCAAAACATGTCAAGGACGTAAAAAAGTTGAATGTCAGCCAACGATTTAAAAAAAATCAGGACAAAAACAATTGGGTGTAAAAGCGCGGTTGATAGGCGAGGGATATAAAGAAGGTATAGGGTTTTTTTTTGCATCGCGTTATATAAACTAGACGCTTTAGCATCGCGAGAGCGATGGGAACTATTCAGCTTTAGATTGTTATCTCTCTGCTGCTCTGGTAGTTACGTAGTACTTTATCGGACGCATAAAGGGAGGAAGTGCACCGCGAAATCAGGAGCATTCCGGTGACGAGACAGAACACACGAATGCCAACTCTTCTCCGGGGGTAGAGAGTTGGAGAGTTTCTTGGAACCGATCCAGAAAGCCGCGATTTTCAGGGAATTTCGCCGCACGATTCTTTAGGTTCGCTCGAAAGGGCGGGGGATATCGATTTGCATTTACTTACGAGCATACATCGCCGATTGAATGGAAATATGACTCGTGCGATAAACGATTTAAGAAATTTCGACGACATCCGGTCACATGAGTGCGTTCTCTCGAGGTTCGAGAAACGGAACCTCACCCGATGGGATGCTTTGAACGCGCACGGCTATAATCCCTCTGGCGATCGAGTCGGAAGGGATCTCGCGAACGTCCCTGAAGTACGATTCGGAGAATGGATTCGGAGAATGGATTCGGGATCTCGACGCAACTGCAACTCGCTGTTACGGATATCACCTTGGATATAAGGGATGAATCGAAGAGCGATTTATACCGAGTATATATATATATTTGCTTGTATACTGTACTTGAAATTTATAGTCAATTGTGTCGCAGCAGACACACAACATAGATATTTTACATTTTACGACTACGGAATCATCTCGCTCGGATTTATCTCGCTCGATATCAAAGCATCCAAGGGAGATCCAAACAGTTTGTATTTTATAAGAATCGAAAACTCTTAGAGATCAAAAGGTTCAATATTTTATATGACTCTTTTATGATCTAGATATTCAAATCTTTTAATATTAAAAGTTCCTCGAGGAATATCGAAAGATATTTGTTAGGAAGTTTCAATAACAGAAGGTGCGAAAAGTTACAAGAGAACTCGTTGAGAATTGACTATCGCTTTAATATTTCACTGAGATTTTGTAATTCAGCTATTAAGCCGATTGGTAATAATTCAGAAAAAAACGATAAATGATATATAGTTAGAGAAAGAGAAAGGCGAGAGGTACGAAGAATCATGCATCATGAGTGTCTGGAAAAGCGCGCTGCGGAATACTTAATCCTTATACGGAATCTATAGAGATATCCGCGTGCAAGAGATGTCGGAAATTACATATCACTTTGATTCGATATGAAGGAAATTGGATTTTTCATCTAAATCTCACGTTGAAATTGAAAATAAATTTTCTGGTTAATTAATCCATAACATTCTCACCATTTTTTGATATTATATTTTATCTTTACGAAGAGATGAGAATTTATAATTTTTTGTTCGCGCGATATATCCCGCGTTAATTACTCGAAATTAATTTTCCGATTAATCAATCTCACATTCTCAACGTTTTCTGATATTCATTATTACGAAAATGAGAATTTACAATTCCATTCTGAAACAATATCGATCCTACGATGTATCTATGACCGGAATTATTGATCAGTTTGTCGTCTTGTCATACTGACAGTTTTGCAATTCAATTATAGCCTGAAATTGACTTGCCGATGAAAACTGGTAGACAATAGAGAATACCTAGAACGTGGTAACCTATTTGCAGGCTGTTTGACGGTTGCTACGCGAATACACATATAGTATTATTCGCTGATACTCATTCATGCATATTCCATGGCATTGTGGAGAGAAAAAGGGGCGAGGATGAGGGAGGGTAGTAAATTTGCGTATCTGTCTGGTTACTAAAATTCCCAACACTTTCGCGCTTATTGCATCCATATAAAAAATATTTGTGTACCGTTCGCATTTCAATGCACGATGAATGAATTTGGAAAAAAATAGTTTTATATTGAAATTGTTTCTTTTGTATCGTCCTCAAATTACATTAAATCATGGACATTGATCGTGCCATTAATATATATATCTTCAACAGTTTAATATAGTAGTTGCACAGACACGAACGTAAACATTATCGCAATAAAAGTGTCCAGTTTCGAGATCCTCCAAGAATTCTGGAGGAGGAGATTCTCGTGAAGGCTTTTGCAAACTGCGGATAAAACTTTGAGACAAACACGGGTTGTCTCGTACAAGGGGAATGCAGGAGAATGCACGAAGAGACTCGCGAAGGTGGGATTCGAGAGACCAGTTTCGACCTTAAAGTCCAAACGAGTTCTAACCCGAGAGTCTGAAATCCAAGCTACGTCGAGATACTAGAAAGTGGTCGAGGTGTCGCGTTTCGGTCTCCAACCTATCGAATGTTCCAGCCGGTTCTCTGGGGGTCGAAAAAAACTTGATCGGTTTGCGGTTGGGCGAAACATTCGAGGGTGTGACAAGAAAAGCGTTTTAAACCGATTTTTATTGCAACTCTGTTATATAAATGGCAAGGTTCAGTGGAGGACATTTTATTATTTAACAGTATCTAATTTCGAAGAATTTTACCACAAATATCAGACTAATTAATTATAGAATGTTTTGTAAAGTAGCAAAACTTCGAAGAGAAATGACTTTTGAAACCAAGTAATTTCGTATCTGTTTTCGCATTAATATTTGTTATATAAAATTTTTCCTCTCTCTTGTTATATTTTTATCACGCGTACTAATATAACTTTATATTTTACATTTGAATTTACGACACGTGATAAATCCAAATTTTTGCCTCTCCGGTGCAAAATGCGGACGTGACGTCTCGTGTTAATTTTTCGAAATGTCCCATATTTTGACCGTTATCGGTCATAATAAAACAAAACGCGGACATAAAAAAGCATCGTTCCGATGCGGCATGGAAATATACCGGTGTAACAGGATTCTCGTGGACCGTAAGATCTCGCGCAGAGACCGAGCGCGCGCGTGTGCATATTTTGTGTCTTTTTTTCCTTCTTTCTTCTTTTGGCCGAGGCCAGTGCAAGGTCGACTCTCACCTTGCCTCATATTGCCTCACACGTGCGGACTCGCGTGCGTTTGAAGAGACCACGCGATCGGAACGAGACATCGCTTACTCTCGAATAATCGATTTCATGTTTGCTTTAGTGCGGTATTACATTACTTCGGAGACCTGAGATCATTAAATCGATAGACCACTCTTGTTAACTCGTCATGTCACAAATATTCGACATGCGTGGGACGTAAATAGCCATCCATTTTACATGATATTTTACAAGGAAGAAAATTGCGTAATCATCGGTGCCATTATGAATTAATGAATCTAATCGCTACGCTATTTAATAATTGATTATTAATTATACTATACATATTAATATAAATTTGCGACATTCAGTTAAAGTGACCCTCATTATACTAATACACGTCACGTTTTATGGATAGTAGCAAAATTTAGGCCAAACTAGAGACGTTTCTCTGATATATATCACCCTCATGTACCATCACGTCGACTGTCAAATAATTGCAGCTCGTTCTAAACGCAAGTTCGAGCCAAAATGTGTCCGTTCAGGAATACAAACGACATTTTATGCCGCCATTCTCGGTAATAACTCGAGAACGAACTGAAATTCTCGATCAGGGAGGGAGGAGGGAAGGCGAACAATTTATTTACGATATTTTTCCTATGCAAGCAGATTCATATTCCGCGATAAACATCCTCCGAAAGCCATCGTGTTTCACGTGTTTACAACGTCTGAATAAATCGCATTCGGGAATGCGGTGCGTAATCAGCCCTCCCAAAGGATCCACCGATGCTCGATCCGGCTGCCTTTACGCGCGCATTGATTTACTCACAGTTTACTGCATATATTCTGTGCGCGATCCTGCATATTGTATATCCCGATACGTGCGTCCGCATACATAAATAAACAGTTATGGGTACGTATCTTCATTGGCGTCGCGACAAGTGAGTCATAATGGAGGACCTTAATAATTTCAACCTACGACAGCACAGTGATCGCGATAATACCGCTCGTCATGTTAGCCTCAACGTGGAAAGTTTATCCCGCGTATCTCACCGATGACTGATAACAATTTGCCGCTTTAGGTTGCGAGAGCGACGAGAGGATCTTGTAATCCAAATAAATTATAATTAATTGTGCGATGAAAGTGTCTCCCCAACTGTGTTCAAACAGTATTTTAATGTGGCATTGAGGCGAATCGGGGCGAATGTTTGACGGCAACGCGTAAGTAATTTGTCATTCGGATAAGAATCAGCTGTCGTGACGTTCGCAGAAAAAAAAGCGCGGTTAATTATGAGCACGTGTCGCATTCGCGACTCATTTTCACCACGATAAGGCGTATCTATATCTATTGCGACGAGGATATCGCAAACACAGGAGGGTACTTGTTATTCAAGTTGCGAGCTCGGGACCATGCCTGATTTAACTGCGCAAATATCACGCGAGGTGATATATTTCTGGAATTTTTCTATGACGACGATTAATTTTCCGATTGACGTACGGTTTTTGAAGCTTAATCACGCGCGATAATTTAAAAATGGCATTAAAAGCAATCCGCTCGTCTCTGCAGTTTTCAACGCGTACATATACCCTATAACTTCGTATATACCGGAGAAACGATTTACGGCGCGTACCTCGCGTGCCGCGGTTTCTCATTATCTCGGTATCGGCGGCAGAACGGCATTTCACGATCAAGGCATTGCACAATAGGCTCGAATTCCGCGCGTCCATTCAACTCCGCGCGATTAAACACGCGATCGGAAAGGAAAACGCGCGTTCGCGCTTCAAACGGTTCGCGTTATTACTAACATATTCGGCGACCGGCGGTAAAACCTCGCGTTAAAATTCTCGGCGAGACAGCCGTGCAATTTCCGGCGTTTCGTTGATGTTTATTTGTATTTTCCTTATATACGACGCGTAGAAGAAGAAGAAGGAATCGCGCAATCGATAATGCATTTGCATTTTTTATCGCGCGCGCATGCACGGGTATGCAAAAATTATAAATGTAAATATGAGAGGCGTTGTTAACTCGGGGAAAGTTATATCTGGCCGCGCGAAATTTTGCTGCCGCGCGTTACTTTACCCGGGCGGAAGTGCGCGCGCATACGTTATCCTTTTTGCGCGTTTAGCGTAAATCCGTTCTATTTTCGCGAACAGTGCATATGTTTATATACATGTGCGGGGAAAAAATAAAAAATTATGTCACTCGCACTTTTTTACAATCGCAATTTATTTCTCGCGACGAGTGTCGTTTTAAACATTTTAATTTCAACCATCAGCCATCCTTTCTCCCGGTAAATTGTTGAAATTAAGTCTCGGCGTGAAAAACGACGGGGCCAACGGGAACAGGAACTGCAAACGATGGGAGGACGGTAAATCTATCAGTGCTTATATTAACTGGGCGGTCGCATATTATGCAACGTAATGCGGCGTAGCGTACGAGAGAGAGTGCATACATATACCCCGGTTATATATATAATAAACGCGAGGTTCGGCCTTAATTAAATGAATATTCATGCGAGCTTCCCCGCACTCTGTGGCCGTAGAGAAGAGGGACAAAAAGAAAGAGGTGCTGGATGTCATATAAGAACGTCCGCGGCAAACGTCCGGTCGTAAAGGTCAGCGTTTCAACATTCGCTCGCACGTTGTTCTAACGCGGCAAGCAAGCGACAGGCGGTGCAAATTTCGAAAGTGGTTCAACGAGCTTGCGCGCCACGTGTCGTTATTCGACCTCGTTTACGACGAGGAGTAATTCATCGGCCGTGAGAGGGTGAGCCGCCGAAATTAAAGTTTAAACGACACTCGAGCGCGAGCGACCTGATCCTCGGGGAAAATACGGGACGCGCTCTTGATGACGGTGAATCGTGTGCTCGCTCCGCCGTTAAACGAGAGAAAATTATCAGGAAAACACTTGGATGCGTACTTGGTAGTTTGCGAGCTCGCCTCGCCTCGCCTCGCCCCGCCTCGCCTCGCCTAGTTATGCTAATGTTAAACGAACTCTCTCTGCGACGAGAGATGAATTGCTCCGTGCCAAAAAAACAACATTGTTGTTTGAAATTCAATTTTATTTATGTTTCTTAAATTCCTGATTTTTATGTAACTTTTTTAATAATTAGCATTATGTATAGGAAATAATGATGTAATAATTTTATTGGATGTGTAAGGATGTGACAGAATGTATTATGAATACACTGAGAGAATTTTCTCTCAGAATTTACCCTGAAAATCATGTATCGTGGGACAATATAGTATGGAAAGAATTTTATGACAATTTCTCTGATTAATATTTATCACAATAAAAATAAAAATATCTATCATAATTAAATATAAAACATGTTCGATTGTAATAGATATTTTTATTTTTATTGTGATAATTATTAATTAAAAAAATTCTCATAAAATTCTTTCCATACCGTATTGTCCCACGATTACCATGATTTTCAGGGTAAATTGTAAGAGAAAATTCTCTCTGTGTACAGTTTAAAAACATTTATATAATGAAAAATAAAATTGCATTAAAAGGCGAGGCAACAGCAAACATACTAATTTCTCAAAAAAAATTTAATTAAGAAAAATTAACAAAAAGAAAAGTACAAAATTATATACATCTACAATATATTATATATATTACAGTATATATATTATACACAATCTAATAAATTATAGATGACAATTAAAAACTTGATTATAAGGAGAATTTTCGTTTATTTATTTATCTTGTAGAGTGGCTTTATTGTGAATTAGAAATATAAATTCAGCAATATATTTCTCTTAAACTCTTGTCACATTCTGTACATTTCAGAATCCGTGATGCAGATGTTGCGAATTGTCGCGTATCATTCTGATTCCGGTCGGGGCGTGCTTTTGTTTGCTCGTTTTATCGTCGTCAATATTGACTGTGTTGATTGACCCTAGAACACTCGCTGCGTCAGCCCGCACCTGTCTCTTGCATTCTGCATCGCTCCGCTGCACTCGCGTCGCATCGCGTACGTGAGAGATAGGCAATCGCAATTCTGTCGGTTGTATAAACGTGAAAAAAGCAACGCCAGATATCGCGTTCGATGGTTTCAATTTATAACGAATTATTCGCGCGCCTATTGTCTACGCCTATCCGTCTACAGATCGCAACAAAAATGCATCGATAAACTCTCGGATACATTTTATGACTTTGCAAACGCGAGGGAGAAAGTTCAGTAATAGCTTTAATACAGTACTTTAAATTCAGAAAGAATAATGTTACGCGAAATATTAATTTATATTTAATCTCTAGATTTGCGTATAATTCTTTATTATTTGTATGAATTCTATTTTACGTAGTTTATTGTTGGAATTTGTTTCTGTATTTATTCAATTTAATGAAGCTAAATTTTTTTACAAATGAAAAATAATCATAGTAATTTTATTTATTTCGTGTCCGTGGGAAACAACTACGAAACAATTTATATTTAATCAAGAAACATGGAGTGGATTTTATCACGCAAACGCAAGAAAATAGATGACTAAAACGAACGTAAAAACCACATAGTCTCGCGTACTTAACATTACTTTCGCTCGACGCATTTTAAGATGCAATTTAGGCGGAGCTTCCGATTTGTTATGCATTCAGACTCTCAAAGAGTAACGTAAACATATGGTAATGAAATTCTCCTTTGACACATAACAACGCGTTTCAAACACGTACATAGTCTGGGTTACTTTTCGTTTAAGTTTATTCAGCCACAATATAGGAATTTTTTTTTGTAATAGTGGAATTAACCAGTGAAATCCTGCGAATGTTTTGGTCAATTTGCATCGAGATCCGGAGGTAATTGCACGCTATGTAAATTGACAAAAAAATTGATAAAAAGATTTTATTTGTTGCTTTATCATAACAAAAATTTAATTTGCGATTTATTATTTAGAAATGTCTCATTGCAAATGCTTTACTTCGAGTGATGAACTATACAACTGAATTGGATCGTTGTTTCATTGAACCGCTGTAATACATTTTGCAAATAGGTATCGGACTGTTCCCATCTCGAGGGAGAACAATCACAGCTTCTTGGAATTAATGCGATCTCGTTGTAGTCTGACAGTCTTGAGCTTTCTGATGAAGTTGGCACGTTTATCTTGAAAGGTGGCAAGTCTATTTGAGCCCGTCTCTCTTAAAAGGACGGCTAAGACGAAATTCTTGAGACGCGGTTACACTTCTTAATTAAGATGTGTCAGAACGATACGAAACTTTGTGTTATCTGGCAAATTATTTCAGTCTCATGCTCAGTGAAGTGATATCAAATGGGAACTTCATCACATGACGTTAAAGGTAAAGAGGATTTTAGAGAAATGTATATGTGTGCGTAGATTAATTCGAGAATCTAATAATCATTATTCGCAACGAATTTAACGTAGAATATTTTTGCGAGAGACAGATATATTGAAAAATATAATAAAGCAACATATGAAACGCACATTTATACGTATAAACATCATTCTTCATTAATTTCCCACATTTCTCATACAGAAGTTTTCTCTCATACAGAATACAAATCAGATTTACAAAACTGTAACGTTATTTTAGGATTTTAGCATCTCTCGCATAATCCGAATAAATATAATATTTCAGGAAATATTTACGTTAATTTGCTTTTTAAATTAATTCCGCATATCCCGATATATTACCTAGAAATTAATGCTAAATGTAGCATATGCTTTGGACGAGAAACTACTGTAATCCAATTACATACAGCACACGGTTAATTTACTGCTATATTACCAGCGCACCGTGATATTTATTGTGTTACGTTATTTTGGCGGGATTTTGTAAATTGCGCAACAGCTGATAGCCATGTACAATGGAATAAAGCCGCATATGACCATTAATTGAGCGCTCTTGGCAGCCCTACGTCAATTTCATCATATCCGCCAATCATGGGTCAAAGATCGCCCAACAGGAAACCTATATATGCTTATACAGCATGTGTGTATGTATGTTGGCATAGCTAATATGGTTTAGAGTAGGCGTGTCCATCAAAATGCGAGCCATTGCCCAAACCAGCTTAATAAGAGGCTTTGTCGGATATCTAAAGCATCATTATGGCGATATAAATATAGAAAATTTCTTCTCCTTAATATCTCGTAGAGAAAATTCATTTTTTTTTTTACGATAAATAATATCATTTAATGCGAAGGAGAAAAGAATTTTTTCCAAAGAAAAAAAGAGGAAGAAAATTTGAATTACAATTCTTAATAATTCGTGCAGACAAGGAATATTCATATGTTGCTTTTGCGATGCAAATATCTTTGTTGTGCTCCTCGAACGCGACCGCCGGTGCTTCGGTTATCTACAATATATGCAGCGGATTTCTTTGCGGCGACCGCTAATTAGAATTTGTGTCGCGAGTTCCTGGCGACGCGGCGCGCACTAAACAGCAACTGAGAAAGAGAAGAGACGCCCGGTGCATCTTGACGATGCAGTATTGCATGCAGAGTCGAGAGAGTCATTCTCTTCTCTTGCCTTTCGCGCTCTCGTTCGACGGCCCTCGCCGTCGCTCACGAATCTCAGATTGCATATATAGCGTGCGTCGACTGCGATCTTGCGATGGAAAAGTTGGATATGCAATTTTTTTTTTTGCAATCTGTCGTTAATTGATAAAATATATTGTTGCATCACCGACAGTGATTTGTATTCAGAAATTATTCAGCTCAGTTAAACAATTCTCTCTCTTTTTTTCCGTACAATTTTGTCAAATATTTCGCGCAAATTGCATGCGCGATAATATTTACAAATATTGCTTGTAACACAAGCGTGGTTAACCATAACTTAACGCGACTCGCTACAACAAGTAGCGAGTTGTACTCTGTCGTAAACCGCCGACCACAAATTTGCACTAATTTACGATAATACATATCCGGAAATTAGATAATAATTTACAGTAATCTCATACTAATGTAGTGCTAAATAGCGACAGCGTAATTTTCGACTGTTTTTTTTTTTACGTTGTTTGATTCGCTCGTGTGATTATCAAGCTTAGTGTCGAGAAAGAGTCAATGACACTAAATCGCGTGAAATGGAAATGATTGAGGCTCGACGAAAATCAATGCCCTCTAAATCCATCGGTGCGATAAAATGCCGACAGTCACGAAATACCGCCGTCGGATATATGAGAGAATTTGCAAAGCAAATTTTCCGGATTTTACCGACGATCGCGAATTTTTATTCCATTGCCCTTAGAGCCCATCCCAGGCTTCGAAGCTTCGCTTTAATCTCGCTGTTTTGATATGAGCTTTCAGTTTACTGACCTTTTGACTGTGATCTGCGGATTGCAAGCGCAAAAAAATGAAGAGTTAGCTTCGCATAAAAAGCTCACGTGCATATTCATTATTAATCCGCGGGAATCCGAGATAAATTAGCGTTTCTGACACTTTTGATACTTATCATGAATATAACTGTCGGGAGAATTCGAAAAGAAAGAGAATAAAGAAAGATCTAGCTTTATGATATTCTCGTTAGCGAAAAAATGTACGATATATACAATACTATGATAATAGAAAATTATATCTATGATTAGATGACTTGCTAAGACTTTTTCTCATTGCTGAGAATTTTAAAAAGAATTCTAAACATTTATAGCAAATTAGAAAACTTCGCGTAAATTGCTTAAGAGGTTCAACGCTTAGTTATGCGGGTGTGAAACATTAAACGTATACCGTATTTAAGACAGTGCAATTCGTTTTGGACTATTTTATCGCCTCGTGCTCAGTTTCTCGCGTGAGTTGTATACAAAGAACGTGTTGAAATTGCAGAAAGAATTTATTTATATTATATATATATATATATATATATATATATATATATAAACGTATAGAACTTGCGCCTCTCCTTGTTCTTTTCTCTCGACGCGATCTTTCTCGCCGCTGTTTTATTGCGAGGTAATCTTTTCGCGAATCGGTGAAAAAAAATTCCGGCGTCGTTTCTCGCATTTTTGCGGTTTCCACGGGGAATCGACTTTTCTGGAGGAAAACCCATAAGAAAGGATCAGTAGCAGAGTGAATTCTGGAATTTCTTTTTTCGTCGCCTACGATCGTAAAGCGACCGTTCCACCTGATTAAAGACGGTTCGCTAGTCGGCGTTTAGATGCATTTCCTGTGGCAACGAGCGGAAAAGCGCCGGAAAGAAAAGACACGATGAGCGCAAAACAGTCGCAGTGGCAGTAATTTATTAATGTCCCGGCAGTAATGTCGTCTCTTAGTGCAAATAGCTTCCACATAAGCGCGAAGAAAAAAATATGCACTCATAGCACTCGTATGCGAGTCTGAACAGCGGATTAGAGAAGAGGATTTGTCAAACTGCTCAGCGAAAGCTGAGCCTGATGCTATAATTTATTATAAATATAAAATCGCGATTTCTATGATGCAAATATATATTATGAAAAAAGAAATAATTTATTCAGTTTATATGAGGTAAATAAACGCGATTTGTACATTTTCTTGATACTTTGCATGTTATGACATCGTGTGTCATCTCATAGAAAGAAGTCAAGGAGAACTGCATTGCTGCTTGTAGAATAACTGCATTTATTAATCTCCGAAGGCCGCGTTGTAGCGAAGAAAGTCTCGCGCCTATTGCCTGAGGAATCTCGAAATTTCTCAATACTTTGTCATATTGTTGCGTCATGAAAAGATCCGTATTACTCTTTACGGAAATGACGCGAGATATTGCGAAGGAGCGAAGCGAGAGAGACAAAGTCGAATGACTTTTGAAAGTAATAAGTAATAACCGATCATCGAATTTCTCTGTTGCAGAAGGTGGATCCCGAGCTGATATTTACGAAACAGGAGCGAATCGGAAAGGGTAGCTTCGGCGAGGTCTTCAAAGGCATCGACAATAGGACCCAGCAAGTCGTGGCCATTAAAATTATCGATCTCGAAGAAGCGGAAGATGAGATCGAGGACATACAGCAGGAGATTATGGTGCTGTCGCAATGCGACAGCCCATACGTCACCAAGTATTATGGGTCTTACCTCAAAGTAAGTGAAAAAATATTTTATCCCAAGAGAAAAAGAGTATTTTATAAAATACTCGAGTAATTTATATCCACAGTTGTTGTATTATGAGCGTCAAATTGCATTTATCGGTTATATAAAATGCTGACCGGGACACTTTGCATCTTATCGCTATTCTGTCTCAACGAATCGTTGTCGTATAATCGCATATGGATAAAACTAAAAGCTCGCTATCGAGGACACTTTTACGCTCCATCATTTTTCATACGGCAAAGAATAGGAAGGGCTTGTATGACGGTCGGTTAACGCTTCCGGCTGTATCGGATCGTCCATTGCTTCCGCTTCCTGCGAGAGAGAATAAGGTTCAACAAGGTATCACGATCGTGAATACTGTAAATATCAGCGATTCGTTCCGTAATGTCGGTTGTAACATTATATAATTATAATCATAATCTCTTCATTTTTGAGCATTTTGATTCGCTATAAAAATTTCCTATTCAATAAAAAATAATAGGTTGATAAAAATTATTAAATATTTCTATTATCTAAAAATACACACACGAGACATATATACACATTTATCACAGAAATGCAAGGAAAGACATCTATGCATCTCGAGTGAACGTGATTTTATACCGTTTCTACAATACGCGCCGGGAAAATCATGTCGATCAACGGGATCGAGATCGAGCGCTTCACACGAAAAAGTCACGGACGATCGTTCGTTTGCATAAGTCTCGTCTTTCCTCACGTGAACCACGACGAGAAGTTATGTTTCGCGCGATCGTCGACACGCTTTCGACATTGGCCAAGAGGAGACACATTTCCTCGCCGTGTCGTTTTGTTGCATTACTGACAAGCCGGGGCTATTTGTGATCCCACGAGGAGGAAGAAAAGGAGGGGCAAACATTGTCCGCATTCTGAAACGAATGCCAGAATCTCTTAGGCAATTTTAGGTGGAGTCACAATTTTTTTTCTTTTTATACGAGCTCGTTCGTGTTTGACGAGATAGTAATACGTAAAGTATTTCAGATCATTATTTTCTTTAATTATAATTTTTTTTAAATCAATTTTACAGACAATTTAAGACGTTGTCTATGTTTAGATTTCCTATGAAATTTATGAATGGATTTTTTTTCACGAAAAGAGATAGTTTCTATTTATGTAGATAATATAAATTATATTTATGAGAATATTTTTTTTCGAGGTTTACAAATTTTATTACTTATATTAATGCAATTATGCCGCTACTTTTTACATTCTATTCCATAATAACGACTTGTAATAGCGACGACAAATTACTACCGATCGGTCTGAGAGGTTTTACAACGGCAACGAATAAATCATAAACTTTGCGAAAGGAGTCCTCGTTAAGGAAGGAGAGTGAAGGAAACAAACAAACCGAATCAACGCGATCGTTATCGACAATTGAGGGATCGTTAATTGCAGTAAAAGGTAGGGGAGACGGATCAGCGGTTTCTTCGCGTCGACCTCGCGAAATTGTATACACAAACGAGGAAACAGATTAACTCCTGCACGCCCTTCTACTTTTCGCCTCCCCCGTCGTTTTCACAGCGCGAAAGCTCGGTATGATTACTTATGAAATGAAGCCCCCTTCTGCCCCCCGATAGTCCTGCTCGGCCGAGGGAAGTTTCCTTAACGACCGCGCGAAACGGTCATTAATGATCGTTAGTTAGTTAGTCGCTCTCTTTCTCGCGAGCGTGAACGCTCGACTCGAAATACGTTTTCTCGCCAATTTGAGTCGCGACGCCCGCGATCCGAGAAATGTTCTCGCTTACGCGTTTGCATAGATAATTGCGCAAACGCTAAATGATGGCAATTATGAAGCTCGCGATCGACGTTGTTATGAACGATACGAAGGATCATCGAGAGTAAGGAGGTGTATAAACGTCTGATTAGCATAATTACGAAGTGGGGCGAAAGAGTTGACTCGATGAGACACGCCTTATCACGAAATAATTAATTCAGAAATAATTAATGTCATATAACTTTTTTTTTTATAAATGGCGAGGCTTCGTGACATTTCTACATCCTTCCACATCCGTGTCTCCTCGCCTCTTCCACGTCGTCGTCGAATTTTTTTTCCTTCCTCCGCACAATACGTACACAATGCCACGAACCTGCAATAATACGCGATGACACATCCCCGGCGATTATTGCGAGAGGATGAAAGAAGGCGCGCGGGTGCCTACGCGTCCGTCTACGCGCCTGATGTCATCGTGTAACGGGTGTATATATCGCGGCCGCCGCCTCGATCGTCGCGGCTTTTCTACCTTCGGAAACTGTTATTAAGACCGAGACCAAGTCGGTCAACAACGGTTATCGGGCGACGGCACTCCTCGCTCGAGAGCGCGAGCCAGATGTAAATTCCACCGTGTCTTTCTATAACACTCCGCGCGAGCTTTCCATTACTTACCCGCTCTCTCGCTGCAAAAAGATCCGAGCTATTCGCGCATGTGCGATATTACGGTGCGTAAAATATTTTCATTTTTTTCCAAAGAAGCTGCAATAAACTTGCATTTCGCATTCAAGACGATCTTGTAAAAAAACTACCGTGCGCGACTATTATATTTCTTTATGAAATACCGTAAAAGGTATGAATTTTTTCGGGTTTATTACTAGCGGCTTGCGAACAGCAAAGCTTTGGAATTTATATGAAAATCCATAGATGTACGTTGAATAAGTTGAACGAAAGATGACTCTCGTAATACTTTGCGGCACTCCCTCAAGTTTCTCAATCCGGATGTATCGTCGATTATGAGGGCGTCCCATTATGATTCTTTCGTTATATCCTCTCACCTCGTACGTTGGAGAGGCGGCTAAAAATATTGCTTTATTATCGATTTTCTAAAAATATTGTTTCGCTGTCGTAGCCATCGGATTAATAAAACAAACGCTGCACGTGTAAGTCATAATATTTTTTGTTTATCGTTCATTACGCAGCACACACACACACACACACACACATATGTTTGCACATGCATACACATACAGAAAGTTTTTAATATTTAATATCTTAACTTGTAATTTTTTTTACGATTAAAATTGTTTGAACGGCGTAACATTTTTTTAACGTCGTTGCAGGATTTTATCGGTATATTGCGACAAGTAACGGAAAGATTTTTACGGAACGGATTTTATCCGTGGCATAAAATATCTGGACGGTATATACGGGCGAAAATCCGCGACGCTTCCACTCTTTTACCTCATTATGATCGGTTCATTGTGCTCCGAACAAAAGACAATATCCGGCAACGCGGTCGAAATTTTATGAATGAACGAGTATAATTACCCGGTTATTATTCGAGCACTCGTCTCGGCTAATGTCTAGCCTCTCGACGAAATTACGGTATTTTCGCCACTTGGTTTCCTCTTGCGCTTTTCGCGAACCGATGGATATCGGTAAATTTTATACATAGAACGTGTCGTATTTCTCAAACAAAATCATCGTCGATCGATCGCGACACGTGCGCGCGATTTAAAATCTCAGTTTGCATCTCCAGTTTGCGATCGTGAAATTCGTCCGCTCGTGGAACGTCAAGTAGGTCGCGTGTCAATTTTTTCCGGTAAAAATTCCGCCGCGATTCTTACCGTTCCCTCTACTTTGTGGCGAGATTTACGGTCAGCGGCTATCGACGCTGGAAAACGTTCCCCGATAATGGCGGGTCGATGAAGAGGGTGCTTTAACTCTTAGCGACCTTACGTGGCCGCGATGCACGTGATGTTGTGCTTTATCGTGCGGAGATTGTCGTTGTTGTCGTCATGAGAGATAACCTGGAGCGTTTTAGATCGAGGTCGCGGAGATTACAGATGTAAAGCAACGTAAAAATACGAGGATCGAATACTACAAGAGGGTAGAGTGAACTGTGCAAAATTCAAATTAAGATCCGTCTGAAATGGGTTTTTATCCGTCCGCATTTTTCGCAGGGGTTGGGGGAGAGAGGGGAAAGTGGATCCTACAAAATGCAACGCGGCATGCAAAATAGAGACAAGAGAGCCGCTCGGCGAATGGATGATTAATGGACCGGTCGAACTCTCGTTGCTTTTTTGGCGCGCGCGTTATGTCCTTTTGTTCCTGCGTTTCGCGAAATGGCAGGAGTGTTGTTGGCATTGATGGACGACGCGACGGAATTAATCTTCGCTTTTACGCATCCGTCCTCTTTCTATGGCATCGTGCGTGAGCGACTAAAACGCCGAATTAAACGTCGATAAATCGCAACATATTCGCGAACAAATCGATGCGACCAGCCGTTTCTTTTTTCCTCCGTAGACATATTCCACGATTAGAGTCCAGAATTTCTAAAGGGTCTGGTTTTGGTTCCTTTTTTCCATTATATGGAGTCTACTCGCTCGTGATTTCTCAGAAAACTGCATTAAAAATTTTTTCGCGTAAAGTGAAGATTCTAAATAACGTCGATTAGTTTCACAAAAGATCGCAATTTCCGATAGGGTAATTACTGTATTCAAATGGACTTTCTCCCCCCCAAAGAGACCTGAAATTAAGCGCTTCTGTCGTCACTCGCCGAGAGTGAAAGCGGCCGATTACCGGGCTCCGTCAATTAACCATAATTGCCACGAACGGATGAAGACGAGAGGGGGAAAAAGGGGAGTGAAAAAATAATTCTTTACTAGAGATCTAAACCACTAGGAAATTGGCCGATTAATAATAGCTCCCTTGCAATGCTAGAATTTGTAACCCGTTACGTAAAGTGACCCCTTAAAGTTCCCCTTTAAGTTCGTCATCGATGATGATGATGATGCGCCGAACTTTGTGAGGAGGAAATCACTTGCATTAATCTCGGAGGTGCTTTCTCTCTTTCTAGAAGCAAAATTGAGAAATTAAATAAATCGCAGAAAGTTTGTTTAAATTAAAGCTTCTCTCTCTCTCCTCTAAAAGTTATAATTAATCAAACAATATAGTAAAAAAGGTATTTATAAAAATATGTTATTATATACATATTTGAGAAAAAAGAAATAAAAATAAACATCAATTTTGCTGCAAGTCTTGATCGATATTTGCTCCGGCAAGGCTCATTAACCCCCTTCGTCCTTTCGATTAACCCTGTTCGCGCGCAATTTACTTTCTTATTATCCCCTTGGGGAATTTAATACACGACTATCTCAAAATTGATATCTCTGATAACGCTTTCGATAAATCGGCCAACCGTCTGTCACCCTTCTCCCGCCTCTTCCGGCCGAAGGGAGACAAAGGGGTCTATCGAAGAAGAGGAATGACATGGCAAACCTCTCCGCGTAGAAATTCGCAGAGATGGGCGGTCGAAATCGGGTTGAACGAACCCTCTGTGTCGACAACGACGGCCACCTACCTCGAGACGATCTAAAGGGGGGAAAAAGTGGCGCACTCGGAGCAAGCAAGCCTCGTGACCGCCCGACGGTGATAAATGATGCCCATTTTATGGGCAGCCGTACTCGCCATCCTGGCGAATGTCCCCGGTCGACCTGCTTAAACTACGAAAATTATTTGCCATAAAACGATAGCGCGCGTCAACCGCACGTCGAGCGAAAGCCGGAGCCAAAGACTTATATAGAGTCTCTCTCGGGGATACTCGGGATATTCCATAAAGATAGATGAATGCGAAAAATCTGACGGTTCCATGTACTTTCAACACGAAGTGGTATCTCCCGCCGTGTGTTTATCTTGTCCTTTGGGGAAGGAAGATTCTTTTAATAAGCCATAAACTCTGAATATTTATCTCGAAATGTTCACAATCTTCTTATATAAAATATACGGAATTGAGATTCGGCATAATTTGCAGAATTTTTCTAAAATAGCGACGCGTTATGCGAAGGACTCGTGTTTTGTTTCAACAACTTTCACTTCGCAAGCGAGGTGGCGAGGGAGATAAAGTGTGACGAGGAGGAGAGCGATGTATATAAACACACGGTGGCGTGTAATTGCAAGGCCGCGGCCGATACGCCCCTCCGGGGGGAAAGGGTTGGGGAGGAGGATCAATTAATTATTTCTTTATAATCGATTGAACAAAGGGCGTAAATCTTCCTCGGTACCCTCGGATCACTAGCTCGGACCGTGCTGATTATTAACGCGCGATAACTCATCGGTTTTATCGCCCTTACCGCGTTGCACCACCACAATCAGCGTCATCGCCGACGTTATCATCATCATCGCGCGCTGTATAATTTATCCGATAAGTCGCACAGTGATTGGTCATCGATGTCGGATATAATTATCGCGCGTAAGATCCGGTCAACGCTGACGCGTTTGTTACCTTGGAGCGCAACACGCTCGGGGGGGAAAATTAATAGGCCGCGCAGGATACGACGACGTTTTCCTTAACAACCCTCACATTAGACAATAATTTACGACTGTTCGAGGAGCGATAAATCTTCATTACCAGAACGACCGCGAGATTAATCATATCGCTGTCCGTTGTTGAGAAAAGGTCGTCTCACTCTCGTGGCAGGATGTGCTCGCAAGCTCTGTATGTTGCTCTACATCGCTAATCGTCACTTTGCAATCGATCTGTCTTTCATTCACAGAGCACGATCCAAACGACGTATATATTCACGCGATTATCTCTCAGTGTCGATAAAAATCTTGCTTTTCAAATCGTAAATCATGAAAATATTTTTTACAATTAATTTTGACGTAATTCTCCAAAAATATCTGCATATAGACTGCTGAAATTTCAGTAATCCTCGAGCATTCAGAAAATATCTCAGAAATAGATCGCGACGCAGCAGGAAGCCGCATATATCGCAATACTTTCCGGTCCATTTTCCTTAAAAGTGTCAAGGTCCGACCCGAATCGGAAATAACGATCGTTTGGCGAAATTGATACTATTTTCGTTAATTGGCCGGGATTCTTATCGCCGAGATCGCAAATCTGTTACGCATCTCCGCAGCGGCTCTCAATCGAATCCGTATTCGTTCTGCTCGACAGGGTACGAAGCTGTGGATCATCATGGAATACCTGGGTGGCGGCTCGGCCCTGGACTTGATGAAGGCCGGTAGCTTTGAGGAGATGCACATTGCCGTGATATTACGCGAGGTGCTCAAAGGGCTGGATTATCTGCACAGCGAGCGTAAGCTCCATCGCGACATTAAAGGTACATCCGCTCGATAAGGCTCGAAAGATGTTTATGACTAACACTTTAACCCTCGGCGCCGAGAGATTTCGTGCAAGATAATTTTTAGCAAGACATTAAGTATCACGCTAATTATAATGTTTCATCCAATTAAATTCCGCAGGAAATTAACTGCGATGCAAAATTTTTTTTCTCCGTAAAAAAAGATTTATTATTTCATTATTAACTTTTCTTTGTCATAAAACGCGGAAAATAAAATTTGCTTGTCTCTCGAGTGTATAACATATAATCTACTTTA
Source organism: Prenolepis imparis (assembly GCF_030444845.1). Lineage (NCBI taxonomy): Eukaryota > Metazoa > Arthropoda > Insecta > Hymenoptera > Formicidae > Prenolepis > Prenolepis imparis. The sequence continues at coordinate 19,293,145 of NW_028141160.1, forward strand.
ATTTTTTTTCTAATACTTTGTATTTTTATTTTGTAAATAAGAGATAAATTTATTTGGCGCGGTACTTTTCAATTTTATAGCGGCAAATGTGTTACTGAGCGAGATGGGCGATGTCAAGCTGGCCGATTTCGGTGTAGCTGGTCAGTTGACGAACACCACCAGCAAACGAAACACTTTTGTCGGCACGCCGTTCTGGATGGCACCCGAGGTCATCAAACAGTCCGCTTACGATTCCAAGGTAATAAAATTAAAAATTTTGTAAATTATATATTATCGAAAATTAAAAAAGAATGTATAATGCGAATATTTCTGAAAAAAAAATAAATATTTTTATTCATATTCCTATATTATCATTAATTGTTTATAAAATATAAATATAAAACTAATAAGTTTATAAAATATAAAAATATATAAAACTAATAAGTATATAATATTATAAAATATAAATATTTAACTAATAAATATAAAACCAACTTTTTAATCATTTAATGCTCGGTTTTTCTTTTTTATTCTTCATTTTTCTGAAGCGCTTTATGTCATATTGGAAAATTATCTCCAAAAGTAGCGCGGTCACGTTTTCATTAGCGTATCGTTAGCGCTTCATTAGACTGTGCCAATAGTAGCTTCACGAGCGATTATTCTGCAGGCTGACATTTGGTCTCTGGGCATCACGGCGATCGAGCTTGCAAAAGGGGAACCTCCCAACAGCGAGCTGCATCCCATGAGGGTCCTCTTCCTAATACCCAAGAACAATCCGCCGCAGCTGACCGGGAATTACACGAAACAGTTCAAGGAGTTTGTCGAAGCCTGCCTCAATAAGGACCCTGAAAACGTGAGTGCACCGTTACGTGAATAGCTGTTCGCGTTTCGAGTCATTAGCCGATTAATCTTGTCTATTCAGAAATGTGTTTGATGCTGTTAAACAGTTTGATATCTTTATTACGATTATCAAAAAAGTGACTTGAACAAAATAGCAAAGTAGACAATACAATAGAAATTTAATTTACAAAATCAGATAACTCGACGAGAGAAAACACGATTGAACTTTTATTCATCAATTGTTGTATTGTGCTTGTATAGAGGCCGACAGCAAAGGAGTTGCTAAAGTTCCAGTTTATCAGAAAGGCGAAGAAGAACTCGTATCTAATCGACCTGATCGATAGGTACAAAAAGTGGAAGTCGCAGCGCAGCGAAGAGTCGGAGACCGAGAGTGAGAATTCGGACTCGTGAGTATCTCGGTTCGCGCATTTCTTATGAAAGTAAAAACTGGCTGCCAGTTATCCTCAGTGTGTTACGTACATTGAGAACTTTTTTTCTGCTGCATTAATTCCACAATAAATTTATATCTCGAACGTATAAGAAGAGAAAAAACCAGTTCAGAGCCATTTATCAATCGCGCGCGGTATAATAAGTTACGTCCGAAGAGCGCGGTAGTAAATTGTAACATGCTGTATTACACGGTGTTCAGGGAGGAATCCAAGCAAGACAGCGACATGGACGAGCCGTGGATAATGACGGTGAAAGGCCCGCACGGGGTCAAAGGATCCGTGGTGCCTATGTTGCCACTGGACGAGCAGCCCGCATCCTTGACCCTAACGCACACGAATCACAGGTCCTCTAATCACAGCCAACCGAGCAAACCGCATGCGAACGGTGCTTCGCGATCACCGCCGAAGGACACCACGCTTAATCATTACAGAAGCGAGTCAAGAGACTCGTTGCGCGATGGTCAAGCGAAACATACGCCGGTATGTTATCGTTCTACATGCGATCGATTTTCATTGAGCGATATTTCATTGTTTTTATGCTTACATTTATATTTTTTTTTTTTAGTCCCGACCACACGAAGCTGCGCCTCCACCACCGGTGGATACGAGAGAGAAACGAGACGAGCGAGACTATCGTGATTCGAGCCGAGAATCTACGCTCCGAGAGCCGAAGGAGATACGTGACGGTCGCGAGAGAGAAGGTGTCAGGGAGCGAGAACGAGACAGGGAAGGCAGAGATCGGGATAGAACTAGCAGGGATTTTAACACGCGGGAAAAGAGGAGAAACAGCAAGCCGGAAGTGCCCATCACTTCGATGGCCGATCACAGACCCGGCGAGGATAAGCAGAGGCCTAGAAGTTCGCAGGAACTCAAGCATCCGCGAAGCGTCGCTCTGTCCGGTGTTGTCATGCCTTTGCTTTCCGAGGTATATAATGAATTATATGTAGAATTATAAAAGTATAATATGTACACACATTTTACGGCAATGATTCATGTTTTTGGCAATCCTGCAGCTTCAACGAAAGCACCAATATTCGGCAAGAGACAATAATGGCGAAGGTGGTAGCGGTAGCAAGAATGGCGGTGTTATAGAAGAATTGCGAGGCGCTTTCGAATCGGCGGAACGCACGTCGCCAGGCATGACGGAGTCTCTTATTCGCGAACTCATTAAGGCCCTACTTCCGCCCAATCATTCGGAAGGACGCCTGTCTATGCTAATGGAGAAGGTTATTCTGAGGTAATACTCTCTCTTCCCCGAGCGTATATGTATATTTATTACGGCGGATTCGCGCAGAAAAAAATCAACGTGCTTCTCTGTTTAAGGGATACGTAGGGACGCGAGAGGACGAAGGTCCGCAAGAGACTGTGGTCCCAGAATATACTGACGTTGTAAAGCCATTCGTTATTTTTCTCGATTATCAATTTGCTAATCAATACGAGCCGAACACGTCGTCGTTGAATAGCGACGACTCCGATGAATGCGTGAAAACGCAAAGATGCGAGGGAAATGCGTTCGTTATATGCCTATCCTCCCCAACATCTTTTCACGCTCTTCCCCTCCCTCGTTATAATCTGTAAAGACCGTACTACAACGAAGTCTATCGAAGCTTTACGAAGTAGTCTATACTGAACCGCCCCATTTTCATCTATCTATCTCCACCTACCTACCTCGCCATATGATAAAAATATACGTGGACGACGGCAGATGCACGTGAAACGTTGTGCCAGTATTCTTGCAGTTCCTACTCTCGTCTATTGTCATCGATCCTTTCTCGAACTTTTCAATTCAACTGTCCTACATTTACACGTTTTTCCGTGTCAGTTCGTCGATCGACAGTTCCTTTCAATTACGAATCGAATCATCATAGAATTTTTATCGGCGACTTTTTTCAAATCTAGTTTTAAATATTTAATGACAACTGTATGCTCTCTTCGAAAGAGAAGATGAAATTGTTTTATAATAGGAAAAAATTGAATTATATATTTAAATCAATAGAGCGACTTGTCGCTAAAAATATATTGTTTTTAATATTATAATTTAAGATATTAATATCAATAATTTATTAATATCAATAAAATTCATTCATTAGCTATACGGAACTGTCGATTGATTTCTTTGCAGCTTTTTATGTCATAAAACGTTCTTCATTATTAGTAGATTAATTGCAGAAAGAATGTAGAGTATGTGTATTTAATAGCTTCAAACTTTATTTTGAGAAAAAAAAGATAATGTTCTAGCAATCAATTACGAGTAGGCGAAAGATAGACTGCAACGTGTTTGCAAGAAGGTTAAATTGCAATCTTTATTACGTGATAACTTAATAAAAATCTTTTAAACCTTCTCCACGTTCAGCGCGAATATCGAATATCTGGCGAATGCGACAACAAAACAAAATTGTACAGACTCAAAGGCAAAGCGGATAGATGAAAAGTATTCGATGACTTGGTCTTGCTTCAATGTAGATGCGTCCGCAACGTGCACTATCGCACTATATCGAGTATATCGACGTAATCTACGTGAGAAAGGTTCTTTTGAAGCTTCTGTGGAGCTTTTAAAAGCGGCGCTTCTACCGATTTTACAGACAGTGTATTTATTTAGTAGTGTGTTCCGATAAGAAAACTTATTCTCTATAGCAGTCGAGCGAAAGAAAAAGATGTGTTCTCTGAATAGATTCCTTCCTATTGCTTCCTACGCGCTAGTGCACGTTTCGGACGCGAAGGAAAAAGGCGCTCTAGCGCGCGATGCTAGAGGAACTGTAAATATGTATGTAGCGCGATAAGAAATAGTCTTATTGTTCTTGATCGACGTCTTTGCCAATCGGTCGCACAGCTCCGTTAAACGATCTTGTTACGAAGAGAAAAAAAGGTCCCTTTTTCTTTCCGTGGTCATCTGTCGTCATTGAAAAGGATGATAGATGATAGGCTATAGGTAATATTGCGATTACAAATTTATCGAGAGCTTTTATCGTTTCGTCGGTGTAGTTTCCGCTTGTTGCGTAAAAAATTACAGGTAAAACCGTTACAGCTTTCAGCCAGCAGTTCCCCATACGCGACACATAGTACCGTTTTAAATATATGTAATTAATTTCTAGTTGTGTGTGAAAATCCCACTTGGAAATCGTCGAGAAATGCTACCTTAGAATTCTATCGTCTCCGAGTATACATATAACATCCGTGTGCGAAAAACACATCGATATCTTTCTCTGTCGCGCCTTGAAATATCCGTATACATCGTTAACTTAAGAATAATATCCGAATCGTTTCACATTAACATGTTGTTAAAAAGCTCGTATACTATTTGTCGGATATTGTAATAATAATTTCGCGATCCAATAGTTCGATAGAGAAATTAATATCGCAGGAAGCGTCTTTTATATAAATAAAAATTTCAATCCCTTTCGACAGAGCGTGACGTGGAACGACTTGACAATCGATCCGAGGCGGAATTTATTAAATGAGGAAGTGTACGAGGAGAGTTTCTTGAACTTTGAATACGCAGCACGTTCGAGCGGTAGCGACCGAATATATATTACGCGAAACTTGAGTACTGCCGTTCTTCCAAACTCAACTTGCGTTATGCACACGTTTCCCGAATTCACTCCCTTTTCCCTCCCATGTTCCTCCTTAATTTCCACGATCGAGTCTGAGCTGCGATGACTCCCGCGCAGGGCGTCGACACTTAATCCACGTTGTTTGTAAACTAATGTATTTTATAAAATATAGAGAGAGAAAAAAATATTCCACACACACGTAAAAGATAGAGGAATTATAGAGAATATGTCACATCTACGGGGTGGGGTCGGAGAAAAGTCTCGCGAATGAGAACACATGTGTTCTGACGGAATACAAGAACCATCCCGCGTAAACAATTGTGTAAAGAGAGATACAAGAGGGTGATAGAGCAAGAGTGAGAAAGAAGAGGGATAATGACGAATATATGTAAAAAGGGATACGTCAATTAATGGCAAAAATCTAAAAGTGAAATGGCAAAGGGACTTAATTATGTTATAAAATGATTATTGCGTCAATTACAATTTTATTAATTTTTTTTTTCAATTGAGTCTGCTTTTCGCTAATCTGGATTATGTTTGTAATAAACTAAAAAAAGAATACGATAGTATGGTGTATTCTATAAAAATCTTTGCTCTATCACCGCCTTTTCCTTTTCTCCGTTTTGTTTTCCTGCTGCCCGCCTAGATGAGAAGTAAGTCAGAGTATGCGATATGTATCGATTTTATTTTTAGTTGAGTTACGTTAATTATTCATTTACGTTATATTGTTAATACAGTCATCGTATGTCAATTGATCAAACGATTTTTTCCAGTTTCTCGTCTTAAATCGTGCGAATAAGGAATCCCTTTTACGGCGACCGCGAGAAAACCGCTTGACAAGACTTGACATTGTTTGACTCTTATGAAACTATTGTCTTATTGTCGTTATTTCATCGTTTTTGGGTTAAGTTCTTTACATTTTTACGGCGATCGCAATACCCTAAGCAGGCCTCATAACGCTGCCATAAATGCTTACCGGTTACATCTGCGCGTTAGAATATCGCGACGAAGGCGTCTCTGTGCCGAGTTTGAGAAAATTTATGGCTGTGTAAGCAGTATATATGTTAAAGAAAGAAAGAAAGAAAGAAAGAAAGAAAAAAGAATTGTCGGATCAAACCCGCGGAGTAGCGATCGATTTTACGTCCAGTAATGTCAATCATTCGTTTGATTGAAAAGATCTCTTTTCTGGTGACCGTCTTTTATTGACGGTCAAAGAATTGTATATGCAGACTATGTATGAAATTATATCATCTAATATCTCTAAGAGTATTAACCCGCTAGCAGTTGGACGAGATTCACACATGTTACAATCTTCGACAGAGAATTGTTATTTATATAAATTTCTCTCTTCTCTATACTTTTAAGTGGATTTTATTTAAGCTTCCTAGCGAGAGAGTGTCTAAACGTTATTATTACTAGCGGGATATTTTTTTACTACTCCCGGGATTAAACTTGTAATCAGCGAATTCGTTGTAATTTCATTTCTCACCGAGATAGAAGTAGTTAATAATTTTTTTGTCCAATCGGCCTCAACAAGAGGTCTCGGCACGCTTTAAACGAGCGAGAAAAATTGCGAGATAAAAGCTCGGGATGCGAGCGAGATACGGTGACGGGACGTAATTAGACGATTGCTCGGAGAAAACGTTTGCGGAAGAAATTTCCCGAATTCGCGCGCGGTCGGACCTTTCTCATATGCCATACTTAACAACAACCCGGCTAGAAGAGACTTCTGCGCTTTCGCGCGAAGGTCGGACGCTAAATAAATTCGTTCTTCCGTTCCTCTGCGTATATATGTATACATATGTAGATTACGGACGGATAAATGGCGCCGAACTGTGATTTTCGATTTCTAGGGAAGCATACGTTTGCTTTCTTTTAGTTTATACATTTATATAGTTGACCGAGTGAGAGTTTTTATTAATCGAGATCATGGTCAGAGAGAAAGAAAAAAAGAGAGAAAGAGAGACACAGATCGACAAGCGCGAAAGATCCCGCTTGCGATCCGCGCGAAATCGCACCACATTCAATCCGAATTACGTGTCCTATCGTATCCACAGCACTCTTCTTTGTATTATACTCTTAGCTAACTATCCATCTAATATATTCAACGTTATAAAACACAGACACACACACACACACACATCGTGGTAACAATAATATCTCTCGGCGTAGAGTATATAAATACATATATAAATATATATATATAAATATATAAATATATATATTTTTTGTATTTTACTTCTACCTTGGCTGCGTTGGACTGTATTATATTGATTGTATGTGGCATGCTAAGGGCGTGTACAAATATGAAATAAAGATTAAGTGAACCACGATGTGGCGATTACTCTTTCTTAACAATAATGCGGTGCGCATCGATTTCGGCCGATTATCTTTAATTGTTATTGCGAACTCTTGTTTGCGAATCTCTATTTATTACGAGATAATTTTCTTTATAATACAAGATATTTTAATTCTAAGATATGTAATAATTCTATTGCGAACACAATTTAATTGTACATGTTTTTTTTTACTCTAGAGATACAAAAAAATGTTAATTCGGTCAAAGTGCACCGCGGCGTTTCGGCGTCGCGACGTCGTCGTCGTCGCTGTGTGACGTCATCGGAAGAGCGCAGGCCCGATGCAGCGAGGATAGTCCGCGAAGCCGGGAGGGGCACGAAGGGGCGTAGGGATTTTCTCGACGCATCTCTCGTGCAGTAGTCGACACAGCATCCCGCGGGTGGTCGCGATCGAAGTACCAGAAGAGGCGGGAGGGCCGACGAGCAGAGAGGGAGGCGAGGAGGGATGCTGCACACACACACACACACACACACTCTCTCTTTCCCATTCCTCTCTCTTTATCTCTCGCTCTCTGCCTCTCCCCGTCCGTCTTTCATTTATTGTGTGCGAGACCACCGTCTCTCTCCCTCTCGCTAAAAAAAGAGGGACGTATATGTAAAAACCCAGCCTCTCTATATCCGCCGCGAGAGAGAACTATTTGCGGCTTTCCCGAGAGAACAAACCGGACACAGAGCGGAGAAAGAGAGGGAATTCTCGTGTCGCACACAACGCGCCTTTTATACATACATAAATAGAACGGTATACATATACACATACATATATACACCTCGACGGAGAAAGAGGACGCCGTCGTTCCCGGAAACGCTCGCGATATCCGGAGGTCCATCCGCGGAGCGACAGTGTTTACGGTATCTCGCGTTGCGTTGGAGTGAACGCCGACGAGGGTGTGTATCCCTCCAGGGGATGGCCCGAGGGAGTTGAGCGTCTCCATCCCTCATGTAGGCGACTCGCGGAAGGGTTGACCACCGTCTGGCCGTCGATCTGCCGGTAGGACCCAGCAAACAGCATCATCCCTCGATGACGTCGCCGCAGGATACCGCCAAATGCGTCGTCGCGATACTGATGTACGTATCTCGAGGCGGGACGTCGCGATGCAACGCGCTGAATGAGTTTTTGTATAGCCGCGTATATATCGTATCTTTAAAATCGTCTCTCGTCTGATTTTTTTCTTATTTTATATATACATTTTTTTTCTGGATTTAACATTCTGGATACGCAATTTCCCTATTTTTATTCTCTATTTATTTTTTTATTTATTTATTAATTATATTCCCGATGCAGTTGCATCGTATACGATGTGCCTATTGTGGATACTCGGTACCTATTTCGCGTCGCGCGTTGCATTGTGTCATCTCGACGTGCATTATTGGCATTAGACACTTTTCGGAGCTGGTAGAAATTTTTGGATTCGTTTCGCGCGCGTTCTCGACTTCGAAAATATATAATATCTATACCGATTTGCGTTGCTGACGACGGCGATGCTGCTTTCGTTGCTGCAGTGGTTTCCAGCATGCGCGACGCATAATGCAACATTCCATAAGCAACGTAATGCGTAGGAGGGCGTTTACGCGTATTCCGCTGATTAATTTGCACGTGAAATAGATTAGAGTTATCTAAAATCAGATCCCGTTTTTTTTAATCGGAATTAATTACCCTTAATTACTTATCTCTCTCAGTCATTCCTCCATGAAAACATTTTACGACTTGCTCGTTTAGCACCTTAATTGTCTCGTAACTACGCCCATTACATAATCTCTGTAGGATCTTGATTATTTCTCGTTGTGCTTTAATAAGGAATATTTTCTACTTTTTTTTTTCATATTTAAAATTCTTCTAGATCTGTAGTATTTTTATTTAGATACTTTATCGCGTTTTGCTGCTTTCGCGTAAAAATCGGAGCAAAAACAAACGTTTCTTCAGAAACAATAAGATCGGCACGTGCGTTTCAACGTCGTAAAAACACGTGTTACATACACGCTCGGTATATTTCAGGACAGGATTCCGCGATGCGGAATTCTCTCTTCGTCGGTCGTGAAAACGCTTTCGCAACCGTCGCGGAACTCGGACCGTTTCGTAAAATTATTATTACGACGATGGCGAGGAAGGAAGGGATGGATCGCGCGTGGTGATCAGCTGAAGATGACCAGATAATGGATTTATTTATGGTACATTTCGCATCTCTCTACGCGCAAGAGAGATCCTCCGAGCGAATGGGTGCTCCGATAAAAGTAAGCGGGTCGATTATTCTGCTGATTAATATTAAAAGGTCCTTATAATTCGGTTCGTCGGTCCCACAATAGATAACTTATTCTCAAAGTAAGTCTACGCAATTTTTCTTCTCTCGTGTTATCGAAAAATATAAATATATATTCTTTGTTTAATTTTTCTAAATTTCTCATTCTGAGTAAAAATAGAAACCTAATTTAATTTAATTATTTTGCAATTTAATTTAACTCTCTCTGTCATACGAATTTATTCTATATCGATCTCTTCATTAAAGTGTCGCACAATGTATACTTATCTGACAAGTTGTAATGATATATTTGTTATTCGTTTAATATAGTATTTCGGCTGACGGAATTTTTCGCATATATTTATGTATTGAATTTCTCTCATTTCTCCTCCCTTTATTTCTGTATATATGTATATATATCAGATACAAATATAAATAGAAATACGCGTAAACAGGTACGCTTTTCTCACGGAAAACGACAGAAATTCGATGCGAATTAAAGTCTGACAGTCGCAATACGCGGGATAACGGGAAAATGCATTTTCCGTGGTTGGATCTATATAATATGCAAAACGGATTCGTATAATTGACGGAGGACGCAAGATTGTAGTATTAGAGACGTATTACGAGCACACATCGTAATTTTCGTGTAAGAAGGAAAGCCCGTTGTAAGACTTGCGCTGGATGGACGAGACGAAATAAAAGCGGCATGACTTGACATCACGCCGATAAACATCACGTATAGCGATTTAAAAGCGCTTATTGCACCCTTGGCAAGTGCGCCGCAGGTAATTCAATACTAACCGCCCATATCGCTATATTGCAGCATTTTCCACCCGGAAGGACCGATCCATCGTCGATCCTAAAGCCGATAGATAAGAACGAATAGGAGAACTTTCTCACGGCAAGCATATGCATATTTGTCGTGTGTCTCGAAAGGGTTGACGTTCATTTTTTTTATTCCTAGATTTAACGAGCTACTTTACATTGTGAACTTGCACGCGAACTCTGTGATGAGTTTGAAATTTTTTTCTTTACAATTTATTCTAAATAATCTACAATTCCAGACGGAAATTTAGAATGTTGTGTCATATATATTCGAAGAATTAAAGTATACATGTATACAATAGATAAAAGAGATGAGAGATGTAGCATACATTAGATGAGAAATGACAGAACAGAATGTGGCCTGCTTTTGAGCACCTTATTGTATCGTTTCATCGTGTCGCGGACGTAAAAAAAAAAAAAAAAAAAAAAAAAAAGAACCACCGAAGAATTTCGTAGCAGCGGTAATATCCTAATATTCGAATAATCAGACATCTTAAGCTAGAGCTTGCGCGCGCGCGCGCGTAATCCTCCCTCATCATCGTCCCATTGCCTGCTAAAGCATAACGCTCGCCGGGACACAGCTACATAGATAGCTACGCTTTAATTACACATTTTTCTTCACCGCTCCAAAAAGCCACCGATGTGTAATAGAGTTGACGGAGAGCCATTCCCCTTCCTCTTCGTTCGTCGCGCGCGGAGCGGAGCGGAGCGGAGCGGATCGACGCGGCGCAAGCAGTGAATCCCGGCGACGCGCGGAGCGTGGACGTACAACGGCCGACGCCTACGGTGCACAAGTGTGTGCGGTTCTCCGTTTACACATTTATATTCGAGGATTCCTTTCAAAATCCAGCGGCCTCATTCGTCCGACACCTAATTTCTGCGACATTAATCTTGCGTTTTTTCCCCCATCTTACGCGCGACGTATATAGTGTTCTATGTTAAAAAAGCGGGTACTTCTTTCGTTTACATATACGCACATCTTAATTTTATCAATGTAAGGGATATTGTGATTGCATCATTTATTTTGGACCTGATTATCGGCTCATTTATTTCTTTCTCTGTCTCTTTTTAATTTTTTACTTCCGCGTTTCGCATTCGAAATATAAAAATTGATATCGGGGACAGCTTTAATACTAGCTATGTGGCTCTAAAAATATACCTCGAAGTAATAGCTATTTTCCTTTCGTCACGGTTCAACGACGACGACGGATTGTACAACACGAGACATCGTTGAGTAACGCTCTGGAGATTACCCACGATAAGACCGATAAGAACACAACGTGTCATTCGCGCGTAAATGTCAGGTCGCGGCTACACCGTTTAAGTCACGCAGTAGTTTCCGCTCGTGCATGATCAGACCGCGCCTTACGAAATCTTCGCCCACGTCGCGTCGCGATGCAACCTCGCGACATATAGCCTGGCACAATAGTCTCCTTCCTTTGCGCGACTCATTAATTTAGCATTTAGTATCTGAATCCCTTCGTCGTAAATGACAGCAACGAAGCTGCCATTCTTGAAGTCGGTAGTGTCAAAACGGTAAGCGCAAGCAGCGCAACAACAAACTCGTTTCTTCACGCTGTACTGCTTCGCAATCCGTTTTAAAAGACTCCACAACGAGACTTCGCAGAAGCCTATCCGTTGTAATTACTTCTCTCTCGTGGCTGGAAAAAAATCCTCCTTTTTCAGTAGTTTGATTATCCCTGTTCTTTATTATGAAGGAGCATTTGACATTTGACATTTTGTAGAGAAATGTAACGCGTATGAGTAGAGTTGATAAAAAATTATGAAAATTATGAACTAAGATTATTACATTTTGATCAGATATAATAATCTAGGTTCATAATTTCGATCAATTCTACTGACATGTTCGTCATATTTCTTCACAAAATTTCAAATGTCACATCTCTACAAAATCCAAGTCCATATCTTCGTAAATTTATTTCGTATTTTCACCTGTCTTTTACTTTGTATTGAAAACTTTGTTTAGAGAATCTTCTTGGTTTCTAACTCTTATAAACGAAGAGACACGAAAGGAATGACGCGTCGAAAAGCATCGACTTAAACCCACCACGTCGACGATTCGCCTACAATCGCTCAGCACAGTAGCTTCATTCTGCAAACGACTTTTCAGGCGTTCGTCGTCGATTACAACCGGTTAATTTAACGTTGCATTGCACAAAATCATTCCCTTGGATTAAACGAGAACTATTAAAAGATCCTCGCGAGAAAAAAATCTCTTCTTTTTCTTTTGCTTTGACTTGCCGTTTTCACCGATGATGCAATTAAAAGAAACACTGGTTCGATTTCCAAGTAGAGATAATACGAAGTTCGTCGTCGCGAGATAAGTCATTTTCAATTAGAAACAGTCGAGAAAAGAGCACTTCACAAGAAGAGAAGAATTCTCTTAAAAATCCGAGAAGTGCACTCTCTTTGAATGAGAAGAGGCAAATTAAAAATAAACGACAATGGCAACGTAACTGGATTTAATTGAAAGAAGCATTTTTATCACGTGAGCGCATCTATGCAGATTGCAACACACGTATGTATGAATGCAACGCGCAAATTGAAAGCGCGGCGTACTTGAATTCTTCGTTCTTATTCTCGAGGCGAACTAGTATATTATCTCGTATTTGAATACTGACCTTGCGATGATGCAATTTGCATCCGCGCGTGGAAAGGAAAAACTCGGAAACGCATTCCGCACCCGCTCCTGTCAAATGCAATTCCGCGATATTATGTTCGCGACGCGACAATTAAAGCCCGCAACTCAATTCCGGTGTCGGTGACCTTTCCCTTTTTTGGTTCCCAGAGAAATTCCATGGCGTTGAACGTCGTTGACGTCGGAAAGATGGAGGAAAACCGGACCTCCGCCGCGCGTCCGTATCGTCCTCGTCGCGGATAAATTTAGCCCTTTAACACGCGATTTTAGAGCATACACGTCTGACCTTTCCGAATACGAGTGTACCATGGAATTTCTGCGGAACGAGAGAGGAAGGGAACTGGGACACGGAGAGACCAAAAAGAGAGACGACGCTTCGACGCGAGTCTTCCGAGAACGACATTTTCGAATAATTGTCTCAGTTTTACTCTCTGGAAATTTTAATTAAGTGCAATTCGCTCGCGAGATAAAAACCGCGACGATGATATCAATTGTTTATCACAAAAATCGTCCAAGTGTCAGTATCAAATAAAGTCAATGGTTAAATGCGCGATCGAGCGAGATTATCGCGACGCGTTGTCAGAATAGCATCACAATAAAAACAAGAGGAGGGATGACAATCTAACAATGTGTTTTTTTTTTTAATTATAAAATCAAGATCAAGGTTTTTAGAAATTAAAGACGTGTAAAATCATCGAGGTTTCGTTACATCTCTCGCGTGGGATTTCGCACGTGAAAAATCGAGGGGACATCGCTCGTCATCGCTCGAAATTAATTCGATCGGCGTCGATCGACTAGCATTATTCGGGGTGGCGCACCACGATTTGGGTCGAACGGACGAACATCGTTACATTTTATGGAGTAAAGAGGAGGGGAAGCCGCGTTCTAGATATAGAGAAATAAAATAGGGAGAGAGAAAAGAGACGTGATGAACCGCGTGTCGTGTGAATAGTGAATAGTCGCATTCATTGTGTTGCCATCAGTTTTAAACAGTAGCCATGCAGGACATTCTGATATCCGAGCTCGATTTTCCAATCGCGAAACAATATATCGCACGCGCAGAAATATTGTAATTAAACGCGCCCACACACACGCTTACATTTACGTATGCGAAGTCATCATGTAATTGTGTGTATAATTAAAGCAGCGAGTTTTTATGCCGCGAAAAAAACTCGTGGAAATTCTTCGTTAAGTGAAGAATAATAATTATTTTTTTTAATGTCGATTTTTTATACATAAGTAAAATTTTAAAATTTGCATTTCCTGCAAGCAATATTTATGTCCTTAATGCAATATCTCATCTAAATAGCAAGGAATGTACACGATTTTAACATTCAACGTAGTTTAAAATAATTTTTTTACGAATATTTTTTTTATTACAGTGTTTTATGTGATTATGTTGAATCGAGGTTTTGTCAATTTATTTTTTCTCTTTTTTCCTTACATAAGGAAGTGATACAGGTGGAAACAATGTAAGTGTCCGTATGTTTGTGTCAATCCGGAAAGCATCAATTACCATATACCGGAAGCAAGAATAGGAAGTGTTTGATACAATTCTCGGCTGTTTTTTTTACCGAAAAAAAAAAAAGATATAATTGAGAGAACGAGTGTCGATGTGAGTGAAACGACATGATCCATAAACGTTAATTTGAAAAGTGCCAGAAAAGGCGAGATCTCGCGACACGCACGCACACATACACGCGTGAACATTTCAATTAAGAGTAGCGCGAGCGTACATATGTGCACGTATGTGCTCGCTTGCTCGCGTGCGTCGCGATCGCGCAGCGTGATAATTACGTCGTAGCATTCTCCGTGGGATGAATGAACGTGACCCGCGCATTTTTTTCTCCCTCCTGGCTCGCGACGCAAGGAGAGAGAGAAGGAGAAGGAGAAAAAGAAGGGAGAGAGAAAAGGAGAGCCAGGCCTGCGTGGTGGTGAATCGAACGTGCTCGTCGCTCCGATAAAAGCAACCACCCATTGTGATATCGCCAAACACCAAAAAAGAAAAAAAAAAAAAGATTGCGAGAGATCGGGAAAAGAAAAATTCAAAACCGCGATCCGACACTTCTCTCTCGCGCGCGAGGAAGATCGACTGCGCCGATTTGACATAACGTGCCCACGTGGGTATATACTGTCAAAGTGAATAGCGCAATCGATGAGAACGCGAAGACGAACCGCGCTCTTTCGTCGATCATCCCGGTGACTTTTGTGATCCGAAAGGGCGTAAACCAAGGCGACACATATACCGTGCATCGAAATGATCTTCGCATCTCTTTTCTATACCGTCGATATAAAAAGATAAATGTGAAATAAAAATCGTAGGCTTTGAATTTCCAGTTTTACACGCGACTTTCGTACGCGAATATTTCGTGTATTTTTTCTCTGGTCCTCCTATATAATTACGACGCGTTGTAAAAGCGAGTGGAAATAAGAGTAGAGATTTTTACGAGCGAAATAGAGAAAGACACGTAAGAGAGAAAGAGAGAGATAAGGAAGACAAGATCACGAGGTGATGTCGAAGGCTTCGACGTGACGCAGCGGTTTCCCTCCGTGATGCGGAGAGACATAATGTGGGAGGATCGAACGGGCAATAAGGTCGAGAGCAATTGAACTCTCGACGCGTCGGTGGATTTCGTCGTCGACGAGGGAAGACGACACACCGCCACACCATTCAGCATTCGATGATGGAGAGGAAAAGCGGAGGTGAGGCGCGGCCGAAGATCGAGATCGTGCGCGTCTCGTCCATCGAGCGGAGCAACTTCCGGCCGCTGGACGGGGTGCAGCTGCGCGCTACATACAGCCACGTGCGAGTGGGCACTTACTGCCCGGAACCGGAAACGGCCAGCGGACCGACTGCCGAGAACAAGCCGCCGATCGAGCAGACGCGACGCTTCAAGAAGTTAGTATACATTTTATTATTCGCGATCGCTCGATCGCGCGAGAGAGCGACGAGATATCTTCTTATCGCGATAGAGCGAAAACAGTTTTTATACCGAGATAACATCTGATTGATTTTTTTTATCGCGTGTGTGCTTCGGTATATTACTTTACGTCGTACTGATAAGCGTTTTCGACATTTAATTTTATTTTTGATGTGAGATAAAGAACATCGATCCCTAAGAAATGCTGAATTTTTTGTAGAAACTTGGGACCAGTATCAAGACTGCTGAGACGTCGTCATCACGCGACATGCCTTGCCACCAAATCCTGTGATAACATTTATAGCGTGAATAGAAATAGTAATTCTCTGGATTGGAGGGTCGGCCAGAACGCCAACGAGCAAGGTAATCCATTAAACTGTGACTCATAAAATCGTTAGCGAACTGGGGGAGCTCGACGAGTCCTCAATAGCAATTTACTTTTTTTTTTAAATTTGATCAGATATAAAATTTTTCTCTCCCTAATTCTTGTGACACTTGAATCTTTTCAAAAGTTATAATACTTGTATATAACTGATTAAATTTTTTTATTTAAAAAAAAATTCTTTTTATTCTTCATAAGAGTAAATATTTGATCACTTTCAGGCGAATATATATATGCAAACGTGAGATTTATATAAGATCGCTCTGCTGCAACTAAGTAAAGTCCTAATAATTCATAAAATCTTCGCTTTTACATAAATCATTGCACATACGATCGATTTTTTTTCAGATCTGCAAGCCAGACAGAGTAGCAGCCTGGACTGGAGGGTAGGAAGATCTGTCACTTTCGGCTCCAATCAGCTCCATTGGAGAGACGCGACCCGGAGCGCCGAGCAGCTTTCCAGGAGTGCGCCTCTCACTTCCGATCATCTTCAAACGCCGAGCACGAGGTATGCTAATTCGCGCACCTCGCGTGTTTCGCGCACACACGCAACAAAAGCGAATAATTTATGATAAGCTCATTCGAAACGGGGCGGCCGCACGGCTGTTTCGCACGGTAGACGAGAGTAGAAAAGGTATAACGGTAAAGACGTGAGTCAAGAGGAAACCAGCAAGTTTAATGACGAAGAGAGGAAGGGAGATTTCAGTATTGAATGTAGCGGGTGAATCGCGATGAAGTCATACACGCAGCGAGGAAAATATATATACCGGGGAAATGCCAGTTACGTTGGAAACGGTAATTAATTTGTTGAAAAAAAAGGGTAATGATGTTCGGAAGACATGCGATGAAAATGTGCAACTCGGCGGAAATGCAACTCGCCGCGGAAAATTGATTACACGTACGTGAAATAATTAGTAATGTCTGTAAAGTCTACGCGTCGTGTAAATAGTCTTCGTTTGACGTAGTTGTGTCTGTGAGAGATACGTGCACATTACGGGATTTATATTGATAAGATAATAAAATTGTTTGATACGCATCGAAATATTCCGCAAAGTTCTCAATTTTATGCATTAAAGGCTATTTTTTTAAAGATGCTTGGTAAAAATCTTTTTCTCTCGTCGCGCTTTTCTGCGTATCGCTAAGAAAAGTATCGTCTTAGATCGAAACTCGTGTCGCTATTGAGACGACTCTCCCCACGCCTGTCCCGACCCGGAAGCAAGGGCTCGCTGCAATCGTCGCCGACGATTTGTCCCTGGATCCAGGTCGAGTACTCGTCCGAATCGATCGAGAGCAGTAGGCGAGAGGAGTCGCAGGAGAGCGATGTCAGCTTTCAGCAGGAGCTGCAATTGAACGAGCTACGGAAACGAATGGCCGGGATTGCCTCCACGTCCCAGGTGATTAGTAATCTGCGGACGACGATCTGAATAAAGGTCCCGGTTCCCGTCTCGCGCAATAAATCAATATCATCATTACATAAGTAACGAATCTGTCGATGACATAGGGGAAGTGCATACTTGGTCAATTCGCGCGTATTGTCGATAATTTAATTGCGGACGAGATTAATCGTAACATGTGGCAGCAATAAATACATTTGGCATGTCAGAAAAAAAAACACTTTGCGATAATAATTTTAAAAATTCTTGTAAAAATATATACGTGGCTTTTCGAGAAAGAAATATGACAAGTTTATAGTTATAAATTATTTGAATCTGCTTATGATAACGTTAAATAACGATCAATTAGAATTTAACGATCACTTAAAGAATGTCCGATGAAGTCACCCGGAACGGAACGGCATCGAAGGTGCGCCCATTAATAACTTCCGGCGAACTGATCGTTCTTGCAATAGAAGACGACGCGAGAGGAACGCGGAGCAGCTAAAGTTTCCTCATTCAGTTCGACGAGCAAGTAAACTCTCTTAACGCGTCTCCAAACCACCCACTCGCGTTTGCGCAAAATTACGACCTCGCGACGCCGTAGGGGCTTTTGCACTAAAACAGTTTATCACGTGTCAGGTTACGTCAAAGATTGCAGCCAAGGATGCGGGACAAGTGAACTTGCCACGACCCAGGATTCAAGTGCAGGAACCTGAAACCACCGAGTGTAATCACCGCAGAGCGTAAGCCTTCATTTTTCATTCGAGAGATCTTTCCTTTCTTTCCTCTCTCCCTGTTTCCTTCACGGAATGGCTCGAGTCGCGAGATTTTACGAGCAACGAGAGAATCGCGCAATCGATCTCGCAAAAATCCTCGTGTGATATGTTACGTTTTACGTTTCCTTGCACACGCAAATCGCGAATGTCACGTATTCACGAATTCGCGCGGATGGGCGAAAGAAAAGTTTCCGATCTGACCGCAGACGACACATATTCGAAATGCGAATCTTAAGTTTCGAGGGAAAACTTTTCTCTCGAACATCCCCCTTGGCGCGATTTCCCGCATCCGATTTTATGATTGCATGAATCTCGAAAATGTTTGCTGTGACTCTCGCAAGTGAAATAAAGGATTTTCTTTTACGTCATGTACATATATACCGCATCCAATAAATGATTGTATATATGTTTTCTGCATTACGATCTTAATCTTCACCTTAGCAAGATCGTCGCAAACTTTTCGCAAGTCTGTAAATAATTAATAGATGCTTGACGCACCGATAATTTTTTTTAACACATTAATTAACGCATATTAAATTTTAAAATAATAATATGTTTGAAATAATATATTATAATACTTAAAACCCGATTATTATTTTTAACAGATATCAGCTGATTTCTGTCAAAAAATATTAATCGCACACACACAGATAAGGTATTATAACATATTATTTACAACATATTTCTATTTTAATTTTTATAACATATTATTTTAAAATTTAGATAGCAAATTTTTACTTTATTATTTTGATAGATTAAAACGTCAATTTGCTACTTAAATTTTGAAATAATATGTTTTAAAAATTAAAATAATTATATGTTTTAAATAATATATTATAGTTCTTTAAACTCGATTAAAATTTTTTGACAGTTATCTGCTCACATTTCTGTCAAAAAATATTATTACAACTAGAACAACACAAGCACGAGCTATGCGCGCGCCATTCCTCGGTTTTGTATTAAAAAGAATGATATTTAAAAAAAAAAATAATATAAAGTTTGTTTAAACTCGATTACTATTTTTTGACAGAAATCAGCTGATTAAAGCATTAATTTGCTAATTAATTTTTGAAATAATATGTTATAAAATTAAAATAACAATATTTTAAATAACATGTCATAATTCTTTAAATTCGATTAATATTTTTGACAGTTATCACAGCTGATTTCTGTCAGAAAATATTAATCGCAGATAAGACACATTATAACACATTTATTTACAACCTATTACTATTTTAAATTTTATAACCTATTATTATTTTAAAATTTAATTAACAAATTAACGTCTTATTAATATTTTTGACAGAAATCAGCTAATTAAAGCGTTAATTTTAAAATAATGTGTTTTAAAACTTAAAATAATAATATGTTTTATAAATATTATGTTATAGTTTTAACTCGATTAATATTTTTGACAGTTATCAGCTGATTTCTGTCAAAAAATATTATTCGAGTTTAAAGTATTGTAACATATTATTTACAACATTATTATTTTAATTTCTATAACATCTTTTTATTTAAAAATTTAATTAGTAAATTAGCGCTTTAATCAGCTGATTTCTGTCACAAAATATTAATCGAGTTTAAACTTTATATTATTTTTTAAAAATATCATTCTTTTTTATACAAAACCGGAGAATGGCGCGCGCGAATCGCGTGCTTGTGTTGTTCTAATTACAATATATTTACTATATATGATTCACTCTTTTAAATAAAAAAAAAATTTTTTTTAATTAAAAAGAATTAAGAAATATTTTAATCGCGCGGAATATATTTATGTACTATAAATTTTTTTATTTATAACATTGCTGTGTTATATCTTTTGATGTTTATTAAAATAATCTTCTAACTTTTCTATGAATAATATTTGCAATTTTTCCATGCGTACCTGTCATGTCTAACGTGTTCTTTTACTAAAAAAAAAAAATAAATAAATAAAAATTAAAAAAATTAAAAAAAAAGAGAGATTTGTTGTTCATGATAAATTTTATTAAAATGTATTTATAATTCGTTCGCAAAGCAAATATTGTTATTTTTTTCCAAGAACGTCGCTCTCGATCGTTAACAAAATTAGACAAAAAAATAATTTTTTTCTTTCTTTTTTTAGATTTCTTTTGACAGAATAATTGATAGAGTCGATTTATAACTAGAGTCTAATACCATATCACATGCTCGACTATTCATAATACGAACATATCAAATTATAAGAATAGCCCTCAAAGTGATGATTAAGATACTGTTGAAGACGATTTATCATCAATGACCTATAAACTAGACAAAGATGATTTTCTTTCGCTGGTATTTCAAGTAAAGTACCTTCCTCTCTATTAGGATCTACAAAATCTATCGTAGCTTCTGTTTTTGGTACGCCCTGATCGTTTAACGTGTGCAATTGTAGCATAACGTCAAGCTTGTATTTGTCATCATCGATTGAATCATTCTCGCTGTCACTGCCTACTGTATTACTAGGAGATTCCTCGTCTTGAGGCGAAGAACTATCGCTCGCGTCCGCGTCATTTTTGAGATCCTTATTCGGAGATTTCGTGCTGACGTCAGATTGGGTATCGAGATATTTAGTTACTTTCATTTTGTTAGACGAACTTGTCACGGTTTTACAAGACGAATCGGTCCTTTTCCTTTTATTCTGATTTGCATTCAAGATGCTCTCGGTCGAGGACTTTGAGGTCGATGCACCAGCCGATGCTACAGTACTCGACTTGTCGCTAAGTTGAGGAGTTTTTACTATCTCATCTGTGGTATCATTCAATAGCGATTTATCGTACAGTAATGTATAACAGCCTGCCGACCATCTCTGCAATTCTATCGTCATCTTAGGCCTCTTACTCTTCTCGTCAGGCACAAGTTCGAGCTCCGTGTATTTCCATAGCAGTTTAAAGAAGGAGATAGATTTAAATAGATCGCAAACGTCTTTCAATAATTTTGGTAAGGTTTGTTCGTCGGCTACCTCGTAGTGACGTATGTCCGCAGGGCCAATCATCTGCCAGCTAATGTCTTGTGACGTCAAATCATTCATAATTTGCTTGTATACAGATTCTTTCAAGAAGCATTCAAGAAGTGTGTAAGATGCTTTCGAAATGTTCTTGTGAATTTGGTCCATTATATTAGGTAATAGATAACGTTTCGAGATCCAAGAGCTTAATTCTACTTCCGCGGTGCTCGGTTCTATGAAATTTCTTATCGATTGAACTCTTGGCGGTTTAGGACTACATTCTCTTAAAGGACCGTGAAACCAACCATTAATTGACCATCGACATTTGTCGTCGGTTATTACTTCGGCTACTTGATGATAAGAATTGTGTACAACTTCGAAGAATACGAGAGAATTATATTCTGGAATTAATGATCTTACTACTTTCAAAGGTGAACCATGTTCATCCGCATCAAAAAGATCTAAAGTACCTCCGTCCTCTTCTGTCCAATTTTTCGATAAATATAATATATAAGCTATTCTCCTATCAGCCATATTATCATCATGGCACAATAAATAATCTGTTTCATAGTAACGAGCACTTGACATAGATATAGTTTCGTTTAGCTTAATGTTCGTATTGCGTTCCATCCATAGTGCCAAATCTTTCTGGAAAGATTGGTACAGCATCTTGCTAGAGTAGTCGGATGCATCAGACAAATCGTTAGTTTTCTCAAACTGATAAAGATCACTAACCTTGCGTTTATGTTCATAATTTTCCAATTCGCACTTTAAAGTCTCTATAAATCTCTCGTCTTTTAGGAAATTTGATATTCGACAAATTTTAAATGGTTTCGATACGACTTCAAAATCGGCATTTTTAAAATCGGACTGGGAGTGCCAGTACTTTTTGAATTCTTCTTGAAATCTCGTACTAAATATGTGCTCTGAGAACAGGCTATCTAACATCAACATTTTCCTATCTTTTTCAAGTTTAATTCAAAAAGCCTTGAATATTTATAAATCTAGTTTCCTAACAAGCTACGCAAAATAATTTTTCGACTCGGAGCATCGACGTTATATACACAGACAATATATATTTCGGTGGGAAATTCTCTTATTTTATAACATCATAAAACATTTCTCAAGCAATTGTAAAGTGATATAGATCGTATTTCTATCGCGCGCTGCCACTTATTTAACAAGGAATCCTAAAATTATTACGATTTATGCAATTGACAATGTTGCATTTATCCTTTCGCTTATAAAAGTTTCGAAACGAGATTCGCAATTTTCGAATGCACGTGATACTATTTACGAGCGGCAATCTAACCTCTTTCGTAGACTCGTCGGCGCGTCGTAGATTTTCGTCGAAACCTCCGGCCTCCGGCGTGTCTCGTCGTCCCGGTCACGTTCCTCAATGCGACAGATGACACAGTATCACGTGATGTAGCTCGGTATATGCAGCCCACGTGGTCAGTCGTGCTTATACGTGTGCGTGTACCTGCGAACACAGAGGAAGCGTAAAAAAGGACGGTATTGTAATCGCGAGGATCGCGATAATCGTCGCGATCAATAAACCTCGGCTTGCGAATGATCGACGCGCGTTCGTACGCATACTTACCGCAGAAATAACGACAGTGTCCAAGCCCAAAGAATGCAATGAATCCGCCTCCTCCGATATCACGCAACGACGATGATTCGACGACTTCCCGCGTATTATTCTCACGGAAAACATCCGCCCGATCGAAAGTGGGAAAAGGGAATGAGTAAGGAACGTAACACGTGTCACGAGTGCCCCGTAAAAATTTCCGCAAAAATTGTCTCGTCTTTCGCGTCTCTTATCAACGATTTATCGATTATGATTTTATTTAACAAATAATAACGATAATTTTTTTATCGGTTCTCCTAGCGAGTCTTCAGAATTTCGAGATCCGCCAGCGCGGTAACGAGAGGAAAATTTTGAAGGTTTGAGTAGTTTGAAAGTTCGCGCGCTCGTTAGTTGACCGAGGCGCCGCCAGGCGGCGCCGGCGTCGCCGTGGCAACATGGCGGGTGCGTGTCGCGTTTGACGGGTGCCGTTGTGAGTCGCGTGGACGGAAGGGATTCGTACAGGGCGCAGCCCGACACGCGCCGCGGAAAAGTGTGCGAGGTGAGGTGAAGCGCGTCGGGACATTCGTGCACGGCATCGGTTTCGCGAGGAAGCGATCGTCCGCCGACCATCCTGGAGCCTGACAGCAGTAGGACGCACGTATACCGTGAGTAAATATTATAACCCTCTTGCGCGCGTGCACGCGTTACGTGACAAAC
Organism: Prenolepis imparis; assembly: GCF_030444845.1. NCBI lineage: Eukaryota > Metazoa > Arthropoda > Insecta > Hymenoptera > Formicidae > Prenolepis > Prenolepis imparis. The sequence goes on from NW_028141160.1 coordinate 19,316,734, forward strand.
TTCGCGACGTTCCTACATCGATTTCCTTCCTCCTCGCGGTATCTCGGCCCTGATTCCCTTTTTCCCTCAATTACGCAATTTGCCTGTGTCGCGCTCGCGAGAGCTGGGTGGGGTCTTTTTCCGGAGAGGTAAACACGCGCCTTCGCAGGACACGCGCCCAGTGTCCTCTTGTTTGCGTCACGAATAGATTTGTGGCCAGGATCGTTTTCGTCGATCGCGATTCGCACCGGCTTCTCGGAGGATTTCTTAGGTATTAAAATCAATTCTGCATCTCCCGTAAATTTCGAAGCTATATACTCATTATTGTATCGAATCACAACAATCTGTATATTGTTGGAGAAAATTTGAATTGTTCTGCTCCGATTTAATATATGTGTAGGTGCGCGCATAGTGCTCGTCATCGTTTCCTTTACACCTGACGTTGCAGGTGTCCTTTATGTATTTGCAACGGGCTTGTAACGGCATTTAATACGACTGATGAATTGATTGAAGTGGTGATATATAGGAAAAAAAGCTGCATTTCTTTTATATGCGAGAATTATAAATATTTCGTTTCAGATTTGATTAATTAATCTCCCTTTATTTAGTGCTGTACCGTTAAATAAATCAACGTCATTTTTGGAGCACATTCGTAAGATATACTCTATATACATGTTCGTCCGTCTCTCATCATTTATACAGTGGGTTTTAATATTTCAAGTGTTATTGTCGAACGCGACTCATCGATCGATGACTCGTCGTTCGAACGTGGGGTTCGTTTCTCTTCTCCAGGAACGGAGTCTTATTAGTCGCGTTTTTTAAATTTCGACTCGTATATATGGATTATTAACCTTGAGCCCCGTACTTTCCTCGCGTCCTACTGCGATCACGATTATGGCGAGAACGAGTCATCCAAGTTCGACTTCGTATATATACGCGACACCGTATCGGCATTTCGCGGAGGCGAACCGGAGTCTCGCGTTTTCGCTTCAAATTCGAATACACCAAGGCGATCGAGTAGTTTAGCATCGAATTACTACGTCGCGCGTTTTCCCTGACAATTCTGCAACTATATTATTGATCAGTAAATGTAGTCACGTGTGCCGATGCCGCCGGTTTTTCTTATAGTCCGCGGCGTTTCTAATATCGCGTAGCTGACCCTCATTTCTCGCGCAATCATCTTAAAGTGAAAATTCGAAATTGTTTCCCACAGATATATCTCTATCAAGATAACGATATAGTTCAACTACGACATTTGTGTATTTTTTTTAGCTACAATTTTTCGTTTCGAGAATGATATATTTTTTTTAATATCTTGTACAAATGTCAGTAAAGATTTTTTACTCCGAGCGCGCTTTAAAATCACGCTCAGAGGCATAAAGCATTTAAGGTGATCGATGCATCACTCGGAAAAAAAAAAAAAAAAAAAAAAAAAAAAAAAAAAAAAAAGTACTCTTGATAAGATAGGATCGTGCGCGTTCTAATCGATGCACTTCCCGCGATGAGATGGGTCATTATCCTTTCTTGTCTGCATCTCTCCGCCGACAAAATACCTCCGGCGATGTCGGAGTGCCGGGTTTAATGATTGCGCCACTTCAGTCACTAAACTGTCAGTCGTGCCATTAGGGCGTTGTTGTTGTTTGATGTATGTCGATTAATGTAGTTGTGCATGCGTGTATATATTCGAGTATATATGCGCAAACCGTTACGTGTCTCTTGTGCGTGAAAAAAAAAGAACAATATGTCGAGACGCGCGCACGCATAACCCATTTATTCGTACTTTCTGCGTACTTAGAGTCTCCATTCAGATATCGTCGTGAATTAGTTTTCGACTCGATTTGCTGGAAATGTCACTTTCAGAAATTAAAAATTATTTAATTTGTACAGAGAGCGAATAATACTAACGCCGACATTAATTTATAAACGTGTGCGACGATGTATTGTTTAAATTTTTATCAAAATATAAAAAGGATAAGGATTGAACTTTTTTTTTATTGAATAATATCGTCCGATTTTATTCGACACATTCTATGGCTCGTTGATATCGTCTGGCAGATCGTGAGATTACAGAGAGATAGTTTGATCAATGACGTACGACTTTTAATAAAGTAACGGTAGTGTCCGAGAGCCTGAGGCTCGCACATATTATTCGCTACGTAACACGTTATAAATATACCGTACGGATTTCAATAAACTTTGTAAAAATTTAATTTTTATTGTTATAATAAATTACAATTTTTAACGAATATCACAACATACAAATATAAAAAATATTGTAACTGTAAAAAGATAATGTTTCAGTTAGAAAAATTGTACAATAGGTTTTTTTTTATTTCTCTAAATATTTTTTCTTGATGAATTACATACGCGCGATATAATGTTAAATAAAATATTTAAATATGTACAAAATTTGATAAATTAAAAATACAATACTTTTTTAGGCAGGCATTATCGCTTTCTAAAAAGAGGCATGTTAAATCGATTCTCGAAAGTCTCGAAGTGTTGTTGCCTCTTTTTCGCGATGCTGATTAACTGTTTACTGTTTTGATACGCGTTGTGCGTTATATTCATAGCATCGAGAGACTGTCATCGCGAGGGTTAGCAGTTTGACAGTTAGTCCAAATTAAATAAAATAAAATAATAATATTAAATAATGTGTGTTATAATATTTAAAACATATTATTATTTGATTTAATTTTATTTTGGACTAACTGTTAAACTGCTAAACCCTCGCGACAGTCTCTCGGTACTGAATATAACGCATTGCACAACGCGTATCGAGACAGTTAATCAGCATCACGGAAAAGAGGCAACAATACTTGCGAGAATCGATTTAACATGTCTTTTTTAGAAAGAAAGAAAAAAAAAAAAAAAAAAAAAAAAAAGAGAAAAGACTAGAACAATCCAAGCGCGTGCTACGTGTGCACTATTCTTTAATTTTATATTAAAAAGAATATTAAAAAAAAATTATATAAAGTTTATTTAATAAGACAATTTCTATTAAGCTCTTATATGCCCATCTATATATATATAAAGTTTATTTAAACTCGATTAATATTTTTTGACAGTAATCAGCTGATCAACTGTCAAAAATAATAAACGTATAACGTCTCATATTATCTGAATTAAATAATTCGATCGATAATCAATAATCGTATAATCATTCAATTCTTATAGTACAATAGAAAATCATTGCAGGACAGATTAATTATAATTTATAATTCGCGTGACACGTTTCACGATATAACGATGACATCCCAAATTTTCTGATCTAAATAGTCGCGCAAAATCATTGAGAAATAGCCAGTATAGCTCAATTCTCTATTCAATGAAAGAAGAGAGAGATTCATTGACTCGCGAAACATCTCGTCCTTTTCTATTCCTTTTCGCGTCCTTTTCTTTCGAAACGAATCTCGTGTCCTTCTCTATTTCTCATCTCATCCTTCTCGCGTTATCTCCAATTCCCTCACGCTCGAGTGAGCACGGCTCGGAAACTCGAAACGCGCATCCGAAACTCGATACGCAGATAAAAACTGAGGCAAAAAATATATTTTTCGACGACCTTCAATTGTTTCGGTGTCGCGCGTCACTAAATAAGGTATAAACAAAATCGTCGCGTGCATACTAGCTAAAACCGAGTTTCTTATCGCGCATAACTACGTGATTCATGTGTCTCCATTCGCTCACACAAACTTTTTCTTTCATATCTTTTAGTCACCTATTCTCGCAATTGCATTCGTTAGTGTAGTTTCGAACGTTCTTTACGAAAATCAGTTTATTCAAGGCGCGCTTAGACGATTTCTGAATTATCACAGTTTCTCGTATTATTCTTAAATATCAGAATGATGAATCTTAATGAATGTTCAATATACTTACTGAAAAAATCAATCAGTTTGTTCAAAATAAAATAAAATAAAATAATATGTTTTAAATGATATGTTATAAACTCTAAATTAATATTTTGACAGTTATCAGCTGATTTCTGTCCAAAAATATTAATTGAGGATAAGGTATTATAACACATTATTTACAACATATTATTTTTGAAATTTTTCTATTATATTATTATTTGTAAATTTAATTAGCAAATTAATGCTTTATTAATATTTTTTTAACAGAAATCAGCTGATTAAAGCGTCAATTTGCTAATTAAATTTTAAAATAATAATATGTCATAGAAATTAAAATAATAATGTTTTAAATAACATGTGTTAAAATACTTTAAACTCGATTAATATTATTGACAGTTATCAGCTGATTTCTGTCAAAAAATATTAATCGAGGATGAAGTATGATAACACATAGTATTTACAACATATTACTATTTTAATTTTTATAACATATTATTTTAAAATTGAATTAGCAAATTAACATTTTAATCAGCCGATTTCTGTCAAAAAATATTAATCGCGAGTTCGAACAAACTTTATATTATTTTTTTTTAATATTCTTTTTAATATAAAATTAAAGAATAAAATTAAAGAAGCATAGCGCACGCTTATGTTGTTCTAGTTATTGATAAAATAAAATTCGAAAATGATTGTGATATAGAGATATCATTTATACAGTGATACAAAAAGGCTCTGAATATTTCAACATAAATAATAATAAAATAGGGGTTGATAATAGCCAAGCGTAAGATAAAGATATAAATAATAAACTTTCCAATGAATCTTAGGCGCTATTTATTGACTTAAAATTAAACGTTCGATCCCCGGAGTGGGGGACCGAAACAATGGTTCTGAGTTGTGAAATATTCAGCAAATATAGTCACTGAGTCATCTCATCGCTTCATAAAGATTATATAATAAAAAATACACAAAAGAGTACAGTTGCGCAATATTTTTTATTTTGGTTTCATCGATGTGCTTGTTACGTTATTTAATTTTCTATTAATGACATATGACCATTTTTCATACATAACTGTATTTTAGATTAGATACGTCAGATCAGACACGTCAACGCGTATTATATAGATGATTATCGATATAAATCGCGGCGATACGCAACGTAAATCAAAAATGTGTCGGGTGCACTTCCTCTTCTCCTCTTGGACGAGTGTGATGGCATCGTAACGGCTCATCGCAACGTTCGATTCGCTTATGGCATCGTCCATCAGTAGAGTGCGACGTGCTTTCGAGTGCAGTTGTGTATGCGCGTCGTCAAGAGATTCCGGGTGGTCGAATCTCTCACACGCGTGCGGTTCTCATTGTGTCGTTATAAGAGTGACTCTCTCGACTTTGCCTCCCGGTATGGTGCATCGAGGTAACGACGTTCTTAAACTGATATTAATTGGCGGTGATTAGGACGGAGAGAGTAAAGCGATCGGTAATCATCGCGAACGACAGATACAGGACGTGTACGTACGTCGAGAATATATGAGAATTTTTCGTTCATTTATTTCTTCTCTCTTGCAGTTTAATGTGCAAATTAATTTAATATTATATTTTTTATACCATTTCCACGATCTTTTAAATTCAAAATTTATTTTTTTTTTAATGTTAATTTCAATTGACAATATAATATTATTATAATTTCGACTTGAAAATGAGGACAGTTTTAATGCATTTCTTCATATAAATTGCCAAGTTTCATTTCATTACTCCAATCCGTCGCGGAATGATGTGACTTTCATATGATGCAGAGCGCGATAAAATGCAATGTCCTCGGTATGACAGCTTCTACGTTGCAACTAGATGATTGCCGCATAATTTCTCAGCCGCTATAATATACCGCACTATCGTGTGTGAAGATTAAAGCGAAGCAGGAAACCACACAATCATGCGCGATATCGCGGTTTGGTATCACGCATCATTTGACGGCCGCTTCAAATCGGTTGTGACAGATGTAATTGAGATTTGATTTTTCGTCGGTGCACACTCTTTCTTAATCACGCGAATCTGTCGTTTTTAAATCACGCTGATCACGCTCTTTCTCCAATCCGTAAAAACCTAATTCAATCACGTTTACGAACTAAATCGTTGATCATAATTAGACTTTTATGTTCCGTGTCCGGATTAAGGATCGTTTTACTACTATCGAATGTAAATAAAATTAGAGATCGCAATTTTGAGATTGATTAGTATCGTCACGACGTGGCTAAAGAAAAATACAAGTTCGTGATTCCTAGCACTAGACTAGATGATTCATGATTGGTCACAGGTACCGATCGAATTAAGTTACAAATATACTAATGCAACCTTGTTACGAACTAGGATGTCAAAACAATGCGGATAATTCGCGCAGCCTCATTAAAGAACAATTTAAGCGTGTTCGAGGCGCGTTTATTTTACGAGCGTGGTTGAAAATGAGGATATTTTTACCCCTCGACCTGCGCTAAATTCGACCCGTGTCACGCCTTCGTCGTCGGGTATTGTTGTCTGCATTGTCCCCGCGATCGTTACAGTTTGCGGCGCCTTATTCGCGGAATGCCGTTTTTTTTACCCGGTACGTAATTACAATAGGTATTACACGTCGACCGGCGCGAAATTACCGTACGGAACCAACCATTCTTTGTTGCCCGTTTTACACGAAACACCGTACAGTACATCGTACCGGTTTTCTCTGCTGCCGATCGATAAACAGGAATAAAGAACCGTACGATACTCAACTTCGTTTCTCCGGAGTAAAAGCCTCGAACAAAATTTCGCGCATCCGGAGATTTTTTTTAATGTTTACATTTACAGAGCAGAAAAAATAATACTGCAATAACCTGGAGAGGATTTATTTATATAGAAATTTTTGTAAACATTTTTTTATATAGACATTTTCTGTAGTGTATGTACATAGGTATAACGTACTGAAGAAAAATTCTTCTCAGAGAATATCGCGTTTATGGTGCCTTTATTATGTGTAACTAATCGCACTAATACGGGATATAATACGGTCTTAAAAGCAGCCACAATAGCTCGTAAAACCTGTACTTATTTATTGTGTAACTATGACGATGCCATTAACCGCATCGAGGATTACCCCGGTGACCCTGTTTGCGTTTATTTTCTACCAGCATTCACATTGTAATAATCGCGTCGACATCGCGACATTGTTCCAGGGAGGGAGCAAGTTTCCCGCTTCCTCTTTCCCCTTACTCGCCGCATGTAATGTAGCCGATTTTGTACGCGCTCGTCGCGCTAATATCTGGAACGTAACAGGTTCTTTTATGGTTGCCCCTACCCTATATATCGTAATCCGCCTCCTCGCATAATTTATCGCATTCGCGTAGGCGTGCGTGCGTGCGTGCAAGCTGCGAGACGCGCACAGGCAACCTGCATCCCGCGCTTTCCCTTTTTCGGAAATCCGGTTTCCCGCCCCGCTCTCAACGGAAAGATAGACCGCGCGAGTTGAGACACTCCCATAATTTTCCTTCCCTCTTGAATGTTTATCGCTTCAAAAGGAAAACGAACGTCAAACGGTTCCTCTTTCCCTTGCGATCGCTCGTCACGAAGCGAAGATCGCTTATGCAAATCGCACGGAAATATCGGACACAAATTGCGTGCTTGCGTTTCCTATGCATTTTGCATCTAAACGTCACGCACACGCTAAATTATGGATATACATATGGATATAATATATTTATGTATGTATATATTATATATATGTATATAATATATATATTATATATATATATATATATATATATATATATATATATTTATTTATATTATTTATATACATATTTATTTATTTGTTTCTTGTAGTATTAGGATACTAATTTAAACTACTATATAGAAATTTGTAAGCATGTAATATGGAGAGGGAACTATGTTCAATAATTCTATGTTATAAGTGTGTTATATATATATACGACTGACGTTCTTATTTACACGCTCATATCGTTCAATCCTTGATGTTTCCACGTTTCGATATATAGCAACACTATAATATGTTTATACGACTGCACACGGTAATCTGGCACAAAGCATCTATAGATCGACACAATTGCACGCAATTTCACGCGCTCTCATCTCTATTCCTACATCATATACATCTATCATATACATAAAAAAATTTCACGCGCGCCACTTTGATCGAAGATGTAGAGCGTAACATTGCATTTATTGATTTGCGTCACGCATGTGATCGTGACATTTCGTTGCACGCGTCATCGTGCACTGCTGCTGCCTCGATGAGGTATAATTTCCGTAGGATAAAAGAAATAGCCCGATGAATTTACGTCGCCTTTTAACCGTAGTCGTTTTCCATATAAATGCATCTCTAAATAAAGTGCGGGCGTTTCGCCGCGATTATTTGTCCCATTCTCGGCGAGACGTTTGCACGACAAACACCAGCCACGCCGCAAAAGCTTTCGACATCGCGAATAATTACTGATGCTCATTGTGAGTCAACGACGTTGGAATGTTTTCCCGTCAGCGTCATGCGCCTTGCTCATTCAATTCGGGGCTCATTTTGTTTCGTCGTATGAATAAAAGTGAAACGCGCTTGATTTTTTCTTTTTAATTCTCGTTCATACGTTATTTTTATCCGATAGATGAAGATGTTATCTGAAAATTAAATTTGTTGGCTCCTAAAAATGAGCACAACCTTGACACCGTTCGCACGTGCAAATCGGACGTCAGAATCGGAAAGACACGATGACCTTTGCTTAAATATACTTGGCCGACTCTTATACGCGGTGGCTTTCGTTTAAAATACAGAAGTCGAAATTATTCTTTATTGTCTCGTTAGTTTTACTAGCCCGGCAACCCACGCTCAATTTACCAAGAACGGCTGAGAGCATTCGTTAAAAAAAAATCCCGATTGTCTCAGAGCTGAATCATAATATGTCGTAAAATATCGCATACATAAAACATGAAATAATCTCGTACAAAAAAACACGATACGCATTCTTTCGATGATTGCAAGACGGAACCGTTTACACGCGTAACTAGTCACTATAGTATCCGCAAGAGCGGTCTCTTTAATTAAAACCATGTGAGAGATTAATGACGTGTAGTTGAAGCGTGATATACGATCTTGTATATATGTAAGCGTGACGTATGACGCGTCGTCGTATGTTAAATTTCGACTCTAACAGCTTCTCAGACGAGGCGAGGCTCCTGCAAGTGATTGTGGTCTTCAATGTAGATTTCGATCGAGGTTCTCTCTTTCACTACCCGATATGCAGTCTTCCATTACAACGTACCTCTTACTTCCTGCGGCAGTGTCGATATGGTATTGAGAGGATGTTTTCACGGGTGAATGGAATAATTAAACATTCGCTTTCGGATAATTTTTCACGTACATTTTTTTGCAGATATCAAATGAAACATAAAAAATTATAGTTTGCACAGAGGATACAAATTCTTTAAAAATATAATTATGAACATTGATAAAAATGTTTGCTATAATTTTTATATGAAAATCAAAATGATATTGATGAGTTATTTTATCTTTTAAATTTAAATAATTTTTATGTAATTTGAATATAAACTAATTTTTCCAATCGCAACTGAAAACATTTTCTCACCAATTGTTTGAATATTTATAATATTTTGATAGAAAGAAGAACTTCAAATTAACTAATTTTATGAATGGCTGTCGTTTTTATTTTCTACATTATTCAATTTATTATTCTCGTATAAGAGCGCTTTAACCGGAAAAACTGTTTACGTAGTTACTTCCGCGATGTTATTTATTATTTATTGAGGATGCAGCATTGCATATATTGGCATTACAACCTCAGAATTATAATTGCTGTCAGTGAATCGGTGAATTGACGTTTTTTTTTTCAGTGTCAGAAAGGTGCGCGTTTAATCCTTCTGACCTTCAGATCTTTAAAATACACAGCGATGTACGAGCGTGGCGAAAATTAGCAGTTAATTGTAAAAAGAAAATAATTCGAGAGGAAGATGGAAAAGCCTACTAAAGGGAGGACAGACACATCTTGATTTAGCTGGCACAATTTTTCTCAGACGATCGTCGCGACGTCCGTTCTCCCTCGTCCTTCCTCCCCGCGTCTCTCTTTTAGTTTGTACAAGAAGAGGGGCGACAGTGAGAGTATAGTTCAAATGTCACTCTGGTTTATTTTCGTTTATATATAGACGAGAGAGTTCACCCGGTGTCACTTACCTCTGAATACCGGCGACGCTCGCTCGACAATTTTCAGAAAGCGAGGAGGAATTCCTCTTTGGCGGGAATGCTGCACAAGTCTCGCGAATAAGTACAGCTGTACGCGAAAAATACGTGAATACACAGTATAGAGAGTAGAGAGAAATGTGACTTTCGAGATTTTACAATTAACATAAATATACATATATAGTCGAGACATAAAAATATATATTAAATCGATTTTGAGATCTTATTTTCTGTCAACTCTCACGTCGATCAATTTTGCGCACAATAATTCATTTGTGGGCGCGTATATTTTCTCTGTTACATGTTTCGGATAGGCAAACCGGAAAACGGTTTTAATACCGGTATTTGAACCGTCTTATAGCTGCGATAGTGGCTCTCTATTTTAGGCTAGTCTCCCCACGATTTACCGTTCATTTCGTAACTTAATATACCTCGCAAGTTCTCAACCGTGACGTCCAGATAGGATTCCCATGCGTGTTTCATCCGATACGTGATAACATAAATATACATAAATATTCATCTCTAATGTGCAGAATTTACGAGATTTAACTTTGAAGTTTGACAAAAATTTCTTTTATAATAACAACAATGTTTTAAATTACCGTTTTTCTGAGAGTGCAATTTTATAGCTTGTGATTATTATGAATTAAGTGAATAATATTAATTTTTATTTTACTCCATTTTCCATGAAGCGAGCTTAACCCATATTCGGAGGTAAATATTTTCCTCTTCTAAGGGCCAATTTCACCAACGTCGATTAACTTTGACCTCCAGTTAAATTATATCTTTGTCTCTTTTTAAGAACGTATTTGAAAAGAGACAAAGATATAGTTTACCCGAAGATTAAAGTTAACCGACGTTGGTGAAATTGGCCCAAAGTGCGTGAAACTTCATGTCAATGTACTTCGTGACTAGACGAGAAATCATGAGGCATTTTACATCCAGGTCACGCGTGACCTAGACGATGCAAAACAGCTGTTGTTGTTGTTTTTGATGGCAGCGCAGAAGCAATCGATTAATTAGTCTGTTCGAGTGACATTTACATCGCTCATCGATAACGCTTTGATTGTTAACGATCTAATCGCGCGTCTTCTAATTCTTATCCATTATTCATATAATCATTCGCATCAATAGCTGGCATTAGTGGTGTATTTTCGATGAATAAATACGCGAAACAAAAGGGGTGTGTGAAGTTGGCACCCCTATGTTATGCTATCATAGTTCTGTTAAGAGTTCTGAGTTATTTAGAACCATAGGAAGAGTGCTTGATAATTTTTAGAAATAGTTCCGGTTCCGGTCATTACGATAACGAAAATCAGTTTCAAAAAATATAGGGGTGCCAACTTCACATTTTTTTACACATCGAGCTCTAATAGTTTTGAGCAGAGTTTTAAGGTTCTTTTAAATAGTTATATATAGTTCCTGCGATTTTTTTTTAAAGAACTCTGCAATTTTTAGATAAAAAAACGTACCTTCAATATCGAAGATATTTCTAAAATATCAAGTTCTCGTGAAAAACGTTAGAGTTCGTGATTTTCTAAATGTTTCGTAAAAGTGTATTAATTTAAAAAAATCAATCTCTTCGAAACTATAATAGATAGAGCCATGCGGTTTTCACGTTTTTTCTTGTCTTAACGAGTACGATTCAGAACTCTAACGTCTTTCACCAGAACTTGATATTTTAAAAATATCTTCGATATTGAAAGTATGTTTTTTTTATCTCTATAAAACTTGCAAAACTCTTTCAAAAAATAATCAGGAACTATATAACTATTTAAAAGAACCTTAAAACTCTGCTCAAAAAACTATTGGAACTCGATGTGTAAAAAAATGTGAAGTTGGCACCCCTATTTTTTGAAACTGATTTTCGTTATCGTAATGACTGGAACTATTTCTAAAAATTATCAAGAACTCTTCCTATGGTTCTAAATAACTCAGAACTCTTAACAGAACTATGATAGCATAACATGGGGGTGCCAACTTCACACACCCCGAAACTAGAGGGATGATGCCTTCCAGGGACAGGTGCATTCAAGGAACGGACAGATCGGTATGCAAGATGCTTATGCAGTTTTCCTTTGTGAAAACGTGAGGCGCGAGAACACATGTTCTTTGTTGATTTGATATCTATATAGGAAAAGAGTTTATGCACAATGCGCGTACCTTGTTCCCTCGGGATTTATGTCCATTCGTTCAGTCGCGTAAATGACACATTTGTATCGCATATGGTCGCACTGTGTCGCATTTGGTCTCATTGAGTATAGAATCGCAGATAACATATCGAACTTGAGCTACAGTTATTCGTTCCGAGATAAGGTCACGTACACTTTTACTACGAACTCGTTAACAATTTTCTGAAGATATAACATTAGTCAGACTTTTAAGAGAGAATTTTTGAATTTTTTTTCTTCGATAATACTAAAGCGATTTATTCGAAAAAATTTTGCATTAATTTTTTAAATAAATTCTCAATTTTATATATTTCAGTATACATTTGAGGATATATTTAGGACATATGAGATTCTTTCTATGTAATTTTTCATTGGATTCGCACATGACAACTCTTTCAGCGGAGTGTTAGCGTCATGTTGCATTTGAATTCATAGCTGCGCTTTCTGCATTCCCAGACGGCAGCTTTTGTTTCACGCTAGTCATGCGTTCGATTAAATTTTATTTGTGTCCTTGATGTACTTTTTTTGCGAATTTTACAATGCTCCGTGGAATTATGATAAATTTCGCGTTAGCGATTTATGCAAATTTTTATGAAATATTATAATTGACAAATTATCGCTCTATTATGTTAGACATTTTATTAGGTTTACAATATATATGACTTATTATTAGTTGCTAGAAATTAATCGGCGCGGAATATGAAATTTTCATGAATTTTAATTCGTGAGTAAATTCTAATCGATCAGAAATCAACTCTTCACCGTTGCGAATTTTTATTTTTATCGGTAGTCTGCAGTTTTCGTGACCGAAGATCATTTGGCGGGTGTCGTGATGCCGCGATATAGCGGAGGTAAAAGAATCAGCTGATACGAGGTCGAGGAACCTTCGTTCGATAGCGCAGAAGTTTGTAATCGGCTGAAACCTACATTTTGGGTTGATGCGCCATGTATATAGCATAAATCTTCGGCAAGAGAAGACAAAATTGAATTCTCTCTCTTTTTTTCTCCCTGAAATCTTGCTTTGTAATCAAGTGTTTCTTTGCAACGAAAAGGGAGATTCGTAGATATTATAGAGTGAGATTCTTTGACTATTCCGGGTTGTTAGCGCTAGAGTCGTTGACATCTTGAGATGCTTTCGATGCTATCGGTGTAAACGAACCGGGAACCCTATCGTGACACAAACCACCGAACCCTTCCTTCGTCAACAACGTTCCGGATTCTGTCGGTTTCAATTACCGAGCCCGTAAATCTCTCCGGCAGCACTGAAATAGATTAATGATAGGGAAAGCTTTACAGGGATTATGTCCCAACATTTGGGAATACGAGAATTCTTCCGGGATGGAACGAAACATATTATACCCTTTCTCTGTTTTATTTCTATCTTATCTTAAATTTATTTAACCTTTACGTTGTGACATATATATATATATATATAAATTGGTTTTAAGAATAATTTACAACAGCTTTTAATATATTGATAAAATAAATTTTTAACTTTTTTTCATACATCTCTCTCGAGACTAGAGAAAATTAGATGAGATCTTTGTTTGAGCTTAAAAGTTTAATATTATAGTTAAATAATAAAATAACTATAACATGTACATTTCAATTTTTATATTACTGATTTAGCTCACGCGTTTTTCGAAAGCTTTTCCGCAGAAAATCTTGGCGTGTCTCTTGGGAATTTTTTTCCATCTCAAAGGCAAATAAATTATGTCAAATTACTAAAACACACAAAGCGTAATAGCTTCTTATACATAGTAATGCATACTTTGCGACAGCCACGGATTGAGGCCGTTTGAAAATAGACATCGAAGAAAGCAACCCTGGTGAAGAAAGAGAAACTATTACGCAGGCCATAAAAGCGCTTACGGATTAACGGTTCATAAAAGACCAGCTGACAGAAACCAAAAGGGATTATTAGCAACGATTTACACAAGATACTTATCTGCTCGCCTACACGCGAAATCGAAGGCAAGCTTTTCTTCTTCCGCGTGATACGTTATTCGATCGTTTCTAGAAAATTGCATCAACAAATTAACTTGTGCGTGTAATTCATTTTTATCATATTATTTTCATATAATTTTAGCAAAGAGGGTAGAAAAGAAAAGAAATAATTCTCATCTTCGATCATTTTCGGCTTAATATACGGATAGCTATACGTATTCGGAAAATGATTTCTACTTGTAACTTGCAATAAAAACGCGTCAAATTTTTTTACGTCTCAAGAATCTGTTAAATTTCGTCACAATCGAGGGGAGTGACGATTTGTGAGGATTGCTCGCGAGTTATGCGTCGATGCGATCGTCTTTGGGGAGCGCACTCTTCTCTCTGTGGCGTACGCGCGTGCCGGGCACGTGTACACACGCCGACTTCCCGCTCGCGATCCTCTTTAAATTCATGCACCCTTCCACGTTCGTTCACGCGTTAATGCCCGCGCAAAGGGAGTAAGACATAGAAGCAGAAGAAGAAGGAAAAAACAACGCGCGGGGAGAAAGCGGCACCGTGTGCCATCGTGGTTTTTTGAGTGTTCCAAAAATACTCTCGGCTCGAGAAAAGATAAAGAGACCAGCTGGAAAGACGGGAGATTTGGAGAGACTGGGTGAAAGAGAGAATCGCGGTACAGAGAGAGACGAGATTGGGAGGATGCCAGTCTTCGGCAACTAGTCATCCTAGAAACGTGCTCGCGAGTACCACAGCGACAAAAGGCGACGCGAAAAAGAGAGAAATCACAATTGCCGGGTGATCGCAAAAAAGAATAATAAATAAATCGGTGGCGATCGGTGAAACTGCGTTATATGTATATACACGGATATACATCCTCTCCACTTATGTGAAATTAATTGACAATAAGATGAACTGTGATGTGTTTATAAATGCGTAATTACGAAATATTATAATAATAATTTAATTAGGAATAAAAATTTCGCAATTCTTATTAATTTAGAGACGGAGAGAGAGAGAGAGAAAGAAAAGATTATATGTAAATAATATAACCCGCACACTACTATATATAGAACGCACAATAATGCTTGCGGAATCGTATTTTAACGACGCTTATATCACCGTTTCGAAATACAAGCAGGAAAAATAATACGCGTGCAATACCATCCCCTTTGACATTCGCAGATCATCTTACGATCGATATATCGGCCCACGATCGCACGCCGTCGATGCGCATCGAGCGCAATCCGAAGTGACGCGTTCGCGGCTAAGGATGCCTTTAAAAATCGAGAGCGGTACCTACACAGTGAATCCGGTAACGAAAAAGAATGTCTCCAAGTTCCTCCTCTGGAAACATTGGCGGCGAAGGTAGGCTGAGAGAAAGAAAGAGGGAGAAAGAAAGACAAACGTAAAGGATTGAAAAATCTTGGAATTTTTTAAGAGTGTAGGGATGTTCTGACGACAATATTATGTGTGTTATACTTGCATGTTTTTTTTTGTTATGGAGAATAACACGGATTTATAATATTTGTTCTCACAGAGAATGGATAATTTTAATACATGATTAATAATTAATGTATGTCGTTGGCGATTAATCTATTAATAATAATAATTAACGTCCCATTATATATATAACACTTTGAGGCACAATGTGTTTGTTGCGTCCTAAATGTTTATGGTGAACAATTAGAACGTGATTAGAGTCGAGATTCATTAACGGCATAATGTACGACGATGCATTTACGATATGCCACACACATCGAAGCTATCATTTCTATATGATGTACGGATAAGATGATGCATTCGAGATTGAAGACAAGCGAATAATTAATAGATTCGACACATTGATGATGATCTATTCGAATATTTGCGCGGTCAGCATCACCTTATGGAGAAATGTCGTTATGTACGCGCGCGTATACATATATAATAACACTTTGACATTTTCTCCGTCGATTAATTCTCGCTCGTACGTGCGTCCGCGCATACACACGCTCATCACCATCATCATCATCATCGTCATCGACGATCGAGCATGATTCGTTCACCTTGCACACCTTAGTTTTGCTTGGCCGCACGCCTGTACATCCGTGATGCACCTTAAACCGTTAACTTGCAATTATGTCAGCGCCGATTTCCGCATCGTAAACAACATTGTACAACATTGGACAATTTACCTACCTACCTACCTATCTATTCACGCGACTCGTTTCTTCAATCCGCGTTACGAACGTCGTGTATATTACATGCACATGAATGCAATTTTGGAGTCTGATGCATTTTTCTGACCGAGGAGCTGCATCGATGCATTGTAATGCAAAAAATTTATTACAATAAAGTATTTGTAGTTTCGTTTACTACAATTTGTAATACATAATTAGTAGAATGTTTATATAAAAATATTTCGTCGCGATTAATTCTAGATTTGGAGCATCTCGTATATTATAATTCCAATAAATACTTAAAATTAATCGAAACATGTAACGATTTGAAAAACGAGTCGCCATGTTTTATACTGTGTGATTTCTTCGAAAAGAGTCCCTCTGTGTTCCTGTGTGTACGTTACACTTACATACACTGTCGTCGTGATTACATGAGCGAGTAAACGTGCGACAATCGTCAATTCGGGCGATGTGTTTTTAATGTGTAACATGTTGAAGAGCTGTCGCGCGAGTTTAGTCGCCGATGTGAGAGCGATTTTAACTGCATGCAGTTTGATGGCACTCATTCGATGCGCACCCGCTTGTGCTGATCTATGTACGTGAGGTTTATTCCTTTTAGCCACACTTTTGTGCGATATTGAACTGCTTTTCCTTTATGTTGGTATATTTATTATCTAATACATGTCCTACTTTAAAAAGTAAAAAAAGTGTGCAGTTAAAATGAACGAACCTGTAGTTGATATCCCCGTTCGATTCGCGGCGAATGACCGATGCCTTTCGCACGATTAGAGCGTGCAATTAACACCGGCGTCGATTTGCCGACAATTTCATTCGCGCGCCGGAACTATTTGCACGAGTCTCTCGTGAGCGAGTTATTAGCGATAAATCAATTATCGGAAGCTGGTGCCACTCTGCGATAAGGTCTCCGAGATCCACATCTGGTTACACAAATATAGCTCTCTTTTAAATATTTCTTTATTTTGATTAAAAATAATGATTATTGGATTTGGTATTTCAGCCATCTGTATCTGCTCATCTTCACAAAATGTGCTTAAAATGACTATCTTGCATTTGAATATTAAGCATTTTAACATTGATCTTTTAATTCTCTCGAATTTTCCAAGTATTCTTTGGATTTGCTGCTTTATGTGTTCAATGGCAGAATATTTCAATATTGTTAATAAATATTTTATAGATAATGGATTTAAGATGACTTTACAAATAAAAGTCCAAGTAAAAATGTTGACAGGCATACATTCCAATAGAGGAGGATCATTTTTAGCACGTCTTGTGAAAGTAGAAATATACATAGATTAGCTAAAATAAAATTCGCTATAATTCGAAAGCAAGATCAAAAATCGAACATATGTTTAAATAAACTTTTTTGTTTTTAAATTAATTCTAAAATAGATATCAAATATTACAATATATCTTATATAATGTTACTTTGTTTTTTTTTTGTAATTATTTAACTTGAAAATATGATAATAGCTATGTTGAGATAAAGAAAAGTTAATGAAATGCGGAGATTTCGTGCAATACAACAGAAAAAAGAAAAAATATAGCATTGATGCGAGTTGCGTGTGTCGCGGCAATAAAAACTGCTTATTTATTCATTGTCTTGATTATGCAGAAAAATAAAGTCATGGCGAAGTTAATGAGATTGTCTGCACATAACATATGATGTTTGCCTTCATTAAGTTCACAAATCTGGTTTTTATTGCGCTGTGCAACTTTCCACTCGGTTTTCTCCATTGCTATGGAACATTAAAGCGTCCGAGTTTTCGTCCGACAGTGCTATATCGATATATCGCTAATTACTCTCATTACATTGGTAAAGAGACGGAATATACGGTTCGTTAATATTACGCAAAAAATGCGCCGAAAGAATTTCAAGGAAATCTCGTCGAAATTGAACTTCTCTCTTGCTTTATCGGGCGACACTGTTGTAAAATCTATTTTTGTCGTCCGCGAGATTCTTCTGCATCAATGTTATGTTGTCGAGTCTCTCCGCAACATCCAGCTGTGTAATATTATATACATGCAAAATACGCCGGTCCATCGAGAAACCGGTAATCTATCGGACTTATTCGAGTGGCGCCAGCAGCCCCTGTCCCCATAATGTTCTCGAGCTCTCTCGGTGATACACGATAAGAAAGAAAGCAATATCAGAGACCCGTTTATCAGTTTACCGTACGAATGTCACGTGCAAAAAGCAGTCGCAATGATTACCGGTAAATGCTAATTCGTGCCGCTTTCTCGTGCTTCGAGGTAATGTGACATTCAAAAAGGAAATGCGGAGAAATGCAACTCGTTTCGTTGGATCTCTTCTGCGGTAACTTAAAGTCCCATTCCAGGTCTTTTTTTGTGATTTTTTTTTCAATTTTACTATAAATTTCTAAACTTCTTCAACGTCAAATAATCAATATTTTAGATTCATTGAAGGAAAGGTCGTAAATTGATTTTTTCTATTGATTCTCTCTATACGATATTCAAAGCCAGCTTTTGAAGACAAATGTTAAATATTTTAATCACGAATTAAAATTCCACAAAAATTGATTTAATATTAAAGAATAACATTTTGTTACCTATTTTGATCTTTCTTCGAGATTTTCTAAAGAAAACATCAGTTTTTAATCAGGAATATCGCGATATAAATATATAATAACGGTATATTTACAATCTACATGTATGTATATACATACAAATATCGTAAGCCGGTGTCGAGCTCGAGAACACACTCCGTGACATACGCACACACATACACACGCGTGACAGCATACGGGATGAGAATCGGACCTGTGCAGTGTGCACGAGGATCGCGTGAACGAGGAAAGGCGAGCGAGCGGGGGTGGCGAGGTGGCGGGCCTGGAGGACGTTGACGACTCCTGCGTCGCGACGGTGACGTCTTCGGTACCCGGGGCCGGTGGCATCCGCTCACATCGACGCACCAGACCGCTTTCTCTGGCCGTGCAACCCCTCAACTACCATCGCTTGGACCCGGACTCGAGACCATCGGCGGCGATCGGCGCCCGGCATCGCGCCAACATGACCAGCCAGGAGAGCATCGGGAGTTGCAGCCTGGACGTCGACCGCTCCGCGTCCGACCGATCAGGTTGGCTATCCACGCATTGAGAGACACCGTTCGTTTCCGCGATTGCGAGACGCGTTACTTGATAAGAGATCGTTACGCTGTTATCGTGAGGAAATTCCGTGGCTAAATTATTTTATCGAATTGAATTATGATTATTAATTAAAATTGAGATAAGTTATCAGTATAATCCTAAATTCTCTCTGAGAGAAATCTGAAATATATGTCTAAAAATTTCAACATTATTTATTAGATATAATCTGATAATTTATAATTATAATAAAATTTCGCGAAAAGAGAATCACGATTTGGAAATTTTATAATTGACACGGATTGGACGGAGTTTTTAAATGGTAATATCTAGAATGTAGGAAACAAACTTTGTTGCAATGACAGAAAATATCTCTTCCTGGAGGGATCGTTTCTCGCAGGGAATTCTCGGCGAGAACTCGGTCAGGCGGAGAATGATTAGACGCGTCGCTCAAGCGAGAAAATCATCCCGGAAAAAAAGGTGGAATGTGCGCCTGAAAAGAACGTATCTTACAGTTTATCTCTTGAACGAGTGCTTTCAATTATCCTAAAATACAGCACTTAATTGGCGTTGAAAGCTGCACGATAAACATCCGATAGCGCCGACACAGTTATCTAATCAGTAAAAATTACGTGTATTTTTTTCCTTCGACTTCTCGCGCAAAACAGATCGAATATTAACTACAAAAAGTCTGATTTATAGTCTGACATTACAGATTAGTGAAATTTATTGAAAAAGAGAGGATTGTGCGTGACTAGTTAAAATTTTTCGTATCTTTCCTATTACTATACTAATTCTCAGGTACACAGTCAAGATCAATGCAGATCTTCCAGACTTCAAGGTCATCTTTCGGGGTCGCCGATCTTTCCCAGCGTTACCTTCTCGCAGGTCGCGGGTGCTTTTTGTTCGCTCGAAATGCCGATCGGATTTAGACCGTAGGCAAGCGCACCAAGTGCAATGCTTCTTTTCCTCGTCGTTGCCAAGAAGGCGTCGACGAGATGCCCGTGAGGGACTCTCTGCTCAGTGTTCCAGGACCGTCGCTACGATTTAGACGAGCGTGAAGAATTGTCGTCGGTACATCTCGCTTCTGCGAGACGCATCAGCCGATCGCAGTTTAGAACTGTGTGACTAAGTTGAATTTTTGCTGATTTCGACGTAACGAAACTTGGAACCGCTCCATTCGTAGAAAATAAGGTCGCGGCAACGATGTGAATAAGATTCGTTGAACGCGATCTGGCATATGCGTAATCGCGTGGGTAGCAGTGCTTTTCGAAGGTGAATGTCTCGTCGGTTGAGTTGGCTCGCGAACATTGATCAGTTAATGGGAACACGGTGAATCGAGTAATTGGTGAACTTGCGTGCGATCTAAACGTGTACTTAAACGCGCGATTTAAATATTTACTTGCACAATTCTCGATTTATACAGCTCTAGTTTGTCATAATAATGCAGAAATTAATTTTTCAAAATTGTCAAATCTTATTCAATCTTGCAATGTGACATTTGCGCTAGGTTCTTTCGTAATTTTAAATTGAAGCTGAAGAAGAACGCTTAGTCGAGCGAGTGTTAGATTGGAATTTCCTCTTTCAGAGAACACCGTAGACTCCGTGTCGGAGAAGACGCTGCACAGTCTGAATCTGTCAGCGTGCAACGGCGAACCGGTGTCATCACCCGAGAATTTGGCGAACGGTAGCAGCGAGACGTTGCAGAAGTCGCATCTCAGTCCCGATGAAAAGAAGCTGAATGTCAGCAATGTACATCGCGACTGCCCGGAATCGGAGCAGCTGACGGCAGCAAAGAAACCAAGTTATCTGGGACTTGCGTGCAGCATAAGCGGCTACTCGGGAATCACTAGGTACGACAGCAAACTGAGGGAAGGATTCCGCTCGAGAGACAGCAGTCCTGGCACGAGGCTAATCACGAGGGACACGAGTCCTGCAGGTTTCAGGTGAGACGCTTGCGAGATTCACTTTTTTTTTATTTCTTCGTAAAACACACATGTATCGATTAACTGAGTGTTTAAAAAATGTTAAAAGATCCAACGAGAATCTCAGCGTTCCGACGCCCCAACATCCGCCTAAGAGTCAGTCGATATCGCCATTAGCGATGGACAGGCAAAACGGATTTACGAACGGTATGAAAGAAGAGTGCAAGGTGGAGACGTACATGGAGAGCAGAAGCACACTCAGCATGTGCCAGGGTTATTCGGAAGTCGACAAAGCAGTGTCGTTACACACGACGTTTTCCGACCTCAGTCCCATTAGAATGAGCACTTGTGCGACTAAACGGAGTCCCGGCTTGTCGCAGATGATGTCCTGTGGTCAACAGAACAAGTCCTATGGTACGGGCTTCTCCTCTTCGAAGCAGGATCGTAAGAAAAACTCCTTTCAATAAACAATTTTAGTTGTTAATTTTATTATATTTTTCAATAGTTTTCTGCATAATTTTTTCTGAATATTTTCTTGAATTTTATAAACTAAAAAAAATTTTTTGTGATTATTAAAAATTAATTTTTAATATCGTTAGACCAATACAGAATGATGCGTATGTATCTTTCTTTCTCTTAGATAATTTTACCAATATTTCAATATTGGTTGCTGTTGCCATATAGTCCGTAGGTCATGGTATCGACTTATTTTTGTTTTGACATTACACTATTGACATTTGACGATTGTTACTTTTTGTTGCGAGAAACACACTGTTGATACCTATATAAGTATAATATGTTATTGGTTAGTTTTTCTGTTCTATTTTGATTTTTGTTGGTGAATCCTTTTATAGGTTTGGATTATCTCTAGTAAACTTTTTACGACTGCTAAAATTTACAATTAATCTAATAAAACTAACTTTTCTAACTCGTAGAATTTCTAATTAATATATTTTTATAGATTGTGACACTATTCTACATTAAATAACTTTTATATCGTTATTTTATATTGTATTTTATTGCTATTTTTTGATTGTCTCATATCGTTAAATTTTAGTTTTTTCTTATTATTTCAATTATTGTAATTTGGAAATTCTAAAAAAAAGGAAATTCATAAAGGATTGAAATATTCAGCGTGATATAATATTTTGATATTAGTTTTTATCTCCATTGGATTTCTTCTATTTTAATTTTATTATTCATATTTCACATCATCAGTCTTCTAAATTTTTTCACTTAATTTTCTCTTTGTTTTTTGTACAGTTTCAGGTACATCGTTGAATGATTCTAGTATTCTGAACGGTTCGACGGTGGAAGTTGAGAGTCAAGTTCTAAACACTTCGTCGAGTAGCGAAAAATCTTTTATTCAGCAGCGAGTGGAGCGGCTCTACGGTCCGGGTGCTCTGGCACAGGGTTTCTTCTACAAACGCAGCACCACTAAGATGAACACCAGTGACAGTCATTTTAATAAATCCAGTAATAACAATAACATTTCGACAGACAACGCAAACATGGAAGAATCGTTGAAGAATTTACCTGTTTTGCGACATCTGCGCCCGGAATTTCGAGCGCAGCTTCCTGTAGTCAGTAGTAGAAAACCCACGGACGGAACGGAACAAGTCGGAAATCACGGAATCAAGCCTCTACAAATGTATCTACATTTTATCCACAAATAAAATAGAAATTGTCTTTTATTTTCTTGTTTTAATGACGAAATATTTTTTACATTTTCAGGGTTCATTCGATTCATTTAAGAAAAACCAAGCAGAAGACTCCTGCAACCACGAATTCACAGAACAGCATAATGAGAATACCGGTTATCATAGAAGGTGAGGCACCGAGTACTAGTAGTAAAAGCATACCCGATCAACAGCCAGCCGCGCCGAAAGTAGTGCTACCTGTGTTAGACCTAGAACCTAGCACCAGTTCGGCGAACGTAGCGAAACAGACTCAAGAGGCGGAAAAAGTAATCGAAGAGAAGGATGGTCATTACTTTATGAAGGTAATTGAAAAGAAATGCATATATTATACGCGACGTAGACGTGATTCTCGGTAATATAAATTCATAGAGACATTCATGTTTTCAGTTATTGAAACAAGAGACAGATAGATTGCTCTCGTTGGCCGCATCTGTAGAGGCCGAATTAGCCAGCGGCGACACCGTTGCATTACCAGAAGAGGCAGCTGGTAAGCTACGATCTGCTGCGGGGAAGGCTAGATTGTTAACTTCGCAGAAGATGCAGCAATTCGAAGGATTATGTCAAAAGAATATCGTAAGAAATATTTTAATTTTTTTTTACTTGCGTAATTAAATTGAGCATAATTAATGATTTATATTTTGATATTTTAGAATCAGGTACCGGGTGAAGAATTTCCTACGACGAATGAAGACTTAGCTGGCTTTTGGGACATGGTAATGTTACAGGTTGTTCAAGTGAACGAACTTTTTGAGCAGATAGGAAAACTGAGGAAGTCACAGTGGCAAGAGGTACGTAATTTAAATATTATTAAAATTAATTCGGCTTTTATATCGCGCGAATCCAATGTCGTCGAAGAAACTATCAAAGTTTGAAACACTCTCGCTAAGAAATAAATTAAAATTATCACTGTGTCTAATCCGATAAAACGGAAGATTTTGTCCGAAATTGTTGTTCAAAATTTATGCAAATAATATGCAAAGTCAAATCTACGTTTTTCCTAATTAAATAACAGAGATATCTGTTATACAAGAAGATATATATGATTACGCGATATATGTTAAATGTAACGTCTCTTGAGTTTTTCGTTTTACTTATCTTTTTCGATAAAAATTAAACAGGTTTTACAACATTTCGACGTTCGTCGATTGCGACTATTTGCAATTATACCGTTGCACTTTGCGCAGGTCGTGCTGGACAAGAAAACCGCGTCAGCCTCGCAACAGAACGGTAAACGACGGGTCATACCGGTCCACAAAGCGAAACCGACCGCGAATAGCGAGGCGAATAAAAAAGCGCGCGAGGCGAGAGAACAGGCGCGACGACAAATGATCGAGGAGCGAAGACGAGCAATGCGCTTTAACGCGAATCAAAACACCGATAATTCGGTCGAGATTTTCGCTCCTGAAACGTAACGATGAACCACCCGTTGCGCATTGAGTCGGAGCTTGAACGAGCTTGATACGATCATTTGGCATTGCGCCTCCTAGGGAATATTAATATGTATAGACTGTCAGCTCTCGAATACAGAGAGATAGAGAAAGGGAAGGAGGGAGGGAG
This sequence comes from Prenolepis imparis, assembly GCF_030444845.1. Lineage (NCBI taxonomy): Eukaryota > Metazoa > Arthropoda > Insecta > Hymenoptera > Formicidae > Prenolepis > Prenolepis imparis. Next base: position 19,341,368 of record NW_028141160.1, read on the forward strand.
GGAGGGGGAGAGAGAGAGAGAGAGAGAGAGAGAGAGAGAGAGAGAGAGAGAGAGAGAGAGAGAGAGAGAGAGAGAGAGAGAGAGAGAGAGAGAGAGAGAGAGAGAGAGAGAGAGAGAGAGAGAGAGAGAGAGAGAGAGAGAGAGAAAGAGAATGAATTTGATGGCAATCTCAATCAGCAATCAGCTTCAGCAAAAATCAAATCCGCTTGTTATAAAATTATTCATATCCAAGATCATCTTTCGCGTGTGCGCGATTCGAATGCGAATTATACGCATACGAGGAACGAGAAAGTATTAAGCAGATAGATTGTGTAATATATGTTGAAGTTGCAGAAATTTAATATTATCTACGAGAGAGAAAGAGAGAGAAAGGATATAAATACATGCAAATTAAATGAAGGGCAGAAATTTACGTTCCATAAAGATCTCTCATTTTTCATCGAGCTTTGACGTGTCACGTATTATCCCGAGCATTTTAACGCAATAACGCGATACGATGACGGTGCGTCGCCTCTTGTCCATAAAGATATTTTGTAAACGCGAAACGTGATTTACGATAGTACTTTATTTGTAGAATTGTTTTTCTACATTAACGTATCGCAACAGACAGGGGGGAGGGGGCGAACATTATTAACTTATATTTATAAAAATGATAGTAAATTGTGTGGGCGTTTAAGAACTGGAATTAAAGAAGGAATATATACAGTTCTGCAAGCGTTCTCACCAATGGGAGTCAGTCGCTTTTTGAAAATCTAGAGACTGTCTAGGTTAAGGATGGAAAACAAAGAGAAATTACAAGTATTGTATAATATATATGATGATTCTGATGCAAATAATGCAGCACTGTTTTCTGATTTTCTTGGCTAGACTTTTAACTATAATAATTTACAATTTTTCTTAACCTAGACAGGCAGTTTATTACGTAGCTTATGTATGTAAATAGAATATTACATTTGCACAAGGCCGACTCTATGCCGAATGTTCGCCTAATAATTTTTTTCTATCAAGTATCGATAAATATTGTTTCCTCGTTAAATGAAATGTCGTCAACAGCAGGTAAGAGTAAAAAAGATTCCTATTATTCTTATTATTCTTATTATCATTGTCACAATGCGATTAATATTATTTTATTATTATTATCATTCTAATTATAATTATATGCAATTATATCTCCTCATCATGTCTCCCGCACGAAACGTGGATGTAAAAAAAAAAAAAAAAAATTAATCCCGCTCTCTTTTCAGCAACGTTCTGCGAAATGTTGTTGCTCCAAGTTTCGCGCGCGAGACTCCAACACGCCAGAAGGCTGACATTTGTAAAATGTTCGTGTTTGATAAATCGTCGAATATTGCACATAAATTGGAAACGTGAGAGAGAGAGAGAGAGAGATACACTGGATGTATGGCAGATGCGTCAATAATATCTTTATTATTCCGACTGTGATCGACAAACGCGTCACTTCAATGTCCATGAATTGTGATGTCGCCGAATTTGACATTCCCCTGCGAGATAAGAGCATCTCTCTCATCACATCACATCAATCTCTCTATTTGCATAGTTATGCGACTGTAGCGTTTCTGCGATTAATGGTCAGCGGTTTTAACGGCAAGTCGTCAACCAAATAACACTCATACTTTAAGTAAATAATCGCATCGCGCGTTGTTATACACGAGCTATAAGTATAATCGCGATTTCGTTATTCGCTCCGGTTACATTTTCCTATCATTGTCAATTATATCTTATTCTTTTTCGAAATTTTTGTATAAATTCGCTCATGTACATTATTAATTGTTGATTCCCTTGGTGCCTTCATTATTTATACATGTGTATATAATCGATTGACACGTAAGCCGATAATTTTTTATGTACATGTATCTATTTAAATTATATACGTTCGATCGAATTTCAAACAATCTGTTAATAAATAATAATGAAACGAATAAATTCCATTATTTATCAATCAAACTTGTTGATATAGGGAAGAACATCAAAAAATATAGTTATAAGCAGAGATGCTTATAAAAGAAATCATACTGTTAAGTATATTATCTCTCGTTACGATAATACATTTATTCTCTTTACATCGAGTAAACAAAGACAAACATTTATGACAAAATTGCTTACTTTATTCAATTTAAAATAGGAATTCTGCAAAAAAAAAAACACTGCAGACGTCTATATAAGTTGCGTCAGTAATTGTGGGAAGACGGTAAGTACATTTAATACTTTTCCACCATATATGTATACGTCGTATATGATATTCTGTTAACAGTCATTGCATTCTAGTCTCGCGCGATTAATTTTACAGATTGTATAATTTCATTCGCAAAAAGAAAACTTGTCTTTGTTCTGTTATGCAGTGAACACAACGAGGTGAATATTTTTAAAAATTTCATTGATCTTTTCCAAGCATTCCTTTTCGACGTTTTATACGCCGAAGGAACCCGTTGGCGAAATCGGACCCCTCGCTGATTTTATTTGCGCGCTCAGGCTAAGCATATTAAAGTCTTTCCTTCGTTCATTTTGTCCTGGACTTTGTCGCTGGCCGTCGACTTCTCCGCCTGTCCGCTAAAAGCGGCGCAGACGAAAGTGAGAGCGACACCGATCGCTGCGCTATAAAAGGCCCCACCTGTGAAGAAATTATTCTTTTAAATTTTTTCACAAAATTTTAATATATATACATGTATATGATTAATTTAATTTGATTTAATTTATATTTCAAGCAGGAAGTTATCATTTGATCTCCTTATTAATGATTTTCTTCGAGACTACATCATAATTATTTCAAAATAAGAATTAAACTTTGAAATATTTTCGGAGAGAGAGAGAGAATATTTAAAGTTAAATTTTAAAACTGAACTTGCAAATTTGAATTTTTAATATTAAATATCTCTGTGTTTTAGATTTTACCAAGACTGCAGTTAGCAAGGTAGAAGGCGTCAGCTTCAGGACCGCAGATCCTCTGCACCCTCTCGGCACCCCAACCGGCGGGATACAGGATCATCCCAAAAAGGTACAATATTCCTGTAAAAATAAAAAAAAAAAAATGCATCAAATTAGAGCGGTACACTAATTTATATGAGCACGTATTACAAGGGTGCATTTTTCCGATTATCCGATTTGTTAGAACCATTAGACAAAGTATCGTTTTTTTTTAAGATTTGCGTATACTCGTTGATTATTCCGGATACAATCTTTCGTTATAAATGAAAGTTGCGCCACTCGTGCTCGATACCATTGTTAGGCTAAAAGCACGTGTGCACGTGGAATTGCCAGCTGCAAGGCCTTCTAAAAATTTGCATCACTCTTACTATTGTGAGCAATTCCGAGAAAAGACTGGCGAACCTTATATATATTGGATTAAACATTGAAACACGTGAAATAATGCGTTTGTAAGAAAAAAATAATTATTTTCAAGCGTACAAAAAAACTTTCTAATTCCGCTGTACGTATAAGAAGAAATATATAAAATTCTTGATACATGTGATGGCTAAAGATATCGCTCATCATTTATAAGATTATTTCACGTCTGAGCTAAGAAGCTTAGTGTCGGGGTTTCATCATCTCATCATCATATCAATCCTCCTCTCTCAAGGAGCAACATTACCGGCAACGGCCTGCGCCACTCCCGCCAGATTGAAGATGCTCTTACGGCCAATGCTCTGTACGCAGCATCCCAGTAGAGCAGCCAGCACGGTCACCGACATCGCGGCCAGGCCCGCGGACAAGAAAAACAGGGAAGCCTTCCAGCATCCCGGAAAGACGTTGGAATCCGTCGCGAAACCATCGACGTTAAAATTCGCGCAATGGGTCCTGCTGAACAATCTCGTGCAACGATTAAAGATCCCGACTGTCGGCGTGTAAGTTTCCGTGCCGTTTTCTGAAATTTTCGAACAAGCAACGGAACGATAGATAGAGCGTAGGTGTATTGTGACGATAACTCAAGTCTGTTAACATTATACGGCGAGATACTTCATTTGTGACGAATGTTATCGTCACCATTATATATGCAACGAACTTTGATATCGCGCGTCCGCGTGATATCTAGCTGGGAAGAAGATATTTACTCGTATCCTTAATCGTCGGTGGTCCTATGAGCCATTTGGGAGTGATGAGACCCGATAAAACTGCCATCAACGCTGCTAGAGACAAGAGCGTCCACAGCAGACTGCGACCAGTGACTATCACATAGCACATGCTGCCTTCGTTTTATGCCATCACATTCTTGAATTGCTCGATCACTGAAAAAGAACATATTAATTTTTTACAATTTTTTATTTACATATTATATTGGAAAATGATTTATAATTATCGACACAATTGACAAAGTGAGGATTTGTAAGAAAATCCTCTTGATAATTCCTCTATAAATAGAACACGAGGTTTGCAATTAACGCGAACGCGTTCTCGACTGTGAGATTCAAAGGTTTAATGAGCGAGTTCGAGGATTCGGGCCGCCCGCGCGATGAAATATAAATGCCTTTCACATGTATTTCGAGGAAATACGCGCGCTGGTCTTGTTATTCGAGGTTCTCTCTTTTGCTCGAGCACGCGGGTATAGGTATTAAAAGTGAGGCTGCAAAACCGAAACATAGGATACACAAATCTCGGGTTACGGCACAGCGACCAACACAGAGTCCTAACTCTTTATTCTGATTTCACGGAAATCGTGAAAGGGCACGGGATCCCCCCTTCGTCACTGAATGATTCGAGATCCGTGGATTTGACTCACGGTGCTCGTTCTAGTGAAATCTTTGACGAACGAATAAGACATCGTGATTGACTCTGGGACCAGACTCTTGGTGGTCCCTTTCTGAAGATGAAGTGGTCTCTCTCGGAAATATCTCGCGAGTACTTTCTTTATAATCAAAATTATGTAAATTAAAATCTGATTTTTTATTTAGAATCTCAATTAGACCTTATAAGAACGATCTTAAGATTTTTTTTTCCAATGCAAGGCCTGTGTGAAAGGGCGGGATAAAAAAAATGTCTTGATAATTTTATCGTAATGGCTGAGACATCGTTAAGCGTTTTAAGTTATCTTCGATGATGATGTCTTTTTTTTGTAAAGAAAAGTGGACATTAAAAGTGGATTAATCCGAAGTAATCTTCATCTGAGTTAGCTTTCAGTCGGAATAGCTTCGGTCTGTCTTTTCGACGTGTTTGTGAGGGCGGCGTCTTTTCATTTTTACACCACACGTGCTGCATGAGACCGCTCTCTCGAGATTCTTATAGTGCTCTTCAAACCCGCAAACTTAATCGCCCTCGTCCTCTTACCGCCAATTGAAGAGTATTACTTTGATCTTACCGGCAACGAGAGGCGAAGATACGATCTATGCGCATCTCGAATAAAAAAAATGAATTTTAATAACACGATTATATTTTTGGAATATTCCACGAACGATTCTATATTCTTGAATTTAGAGATTTGTCTCGAATAATAGTATCGTATATTTATTAACATTAATTTTTTTACTTTTGAAAATTAAATATAAATAAATTTTACTATTATAGCTATAAATAAATTTTATTATTATAAGCTATTAAAGTGATATCACGTGCATAAGATCGGAGAAATTTATCGCACTTAGTACAGTTGTCACTTTTATTATTCCGTCACTTCTTGTCTGCGACTCGCAACCACTTCAGAAAGTATGTTTACTTAGGATCACACCCTAATCGCTGTTTATATTTGCGCTCTCTCGGATCCGGCACAATAATGAATCCTTCTGACAAGAGACGACGTTGACGTATTATGAGGGTGTCTTAAGAAAACGTTTTTTTAAAGCCAGATTTGTTTTCTATCATTTATTTCTCTTTCGTTTGACGATTGTTAGTTTATTTCAATCATAAATTATTCTTACCGGATAACAATGCGAGAATATACCGGCAATTTTCTGCTTTCCCAGATTGATCATCAATTAAGAATAATTATTATATAATTGGCACCCACCCCCGTGACTGTCACGTTACCGAGAGAGATAGTTATCGCTTCCACTTAAACGATTTTCCATCACGCTTAGCTCTTTGTTTCGACATTCCACGGTGGTCTGTTCTCGCGCATGATCGGGAATTAATAAGCCATAGTTAAATTGACAATTTAAATCTATGGGATTCGAGCGGACAGAGAGAGATAAGCGCGGCATCGGACGCGTGGGCAGGCTGCTGCTGTCTGCGCGAATAGACAGACAGCTGCGGGTTTTTTCCCTTTCATTTTAATTGCCGACTTCATTGGTACGTAAGCTCTGCCACGCCTTCTCATAATGCGATACGGTCCCCGTGAGCGGACCCCTTTCTCCGAGAACCCGCGCGAGCCACCGTCGTGAATTAATCCTTAAACTTGTATCGAGGTCTCTCGACACAAGTAGAAGCGCGCGGATCTTTCTGGCTTGTTATTATTTCAATTGTCCCAATTTTTCGCCATTTTTATTTTAATTGTCATTATTTAAATTGTCTTTATTTGATTTATTCGCGTGTAGACTTTTGGACAATGAGCTGCTGCGAGCGCTTTAATTAAACGTTTTTCAATCTGTGAATATGTTTTCGCAGTCTGGAAGGGGACAGATTTATTATCACGAAATCGAGCGCTAGATTTAGATTTACAAGGAAATTATTAGTATTCTCCGTTGAGTTACGATTTTTCGACCATGAGTTACCGGACAGAGGACTCATTGGCGGATGACTAATGGTCGGAGCGTCTGTTCAACGGCTGGAAAAGAGGGAGGATATTGCATTCCGCGAAGATGCGTGAGCCAAATGAGAAATTCAGATGCCACCCACAGACGCGGTCACAATAGGATTAAATATTATTATATAATCCTTTGCGAAACGAGCACAAATCTACTTGACAAAATCGAATGAATCTTCTTATTATATTCAAAACAGAATTTTAATTTGTCGCTGAATTTTAAGGATATTAAAAAAGACACGAGAGAAAGAGTAATACATTCTATTCAAATTTTTAGAGGAAACGTCATCTCTCTGAGAGAAGATCTCTTTAAAAAAATCTGTCAATTAATGCGACGCGGATCGTCTTAATTATTTTTTGAAAGCCTCCGCCTACGGCATCTAAAAACAAGGCACCTACTCTTCTTACATAATCTCGCGAGTGTATTATACTAACGCCATATGCGAAGCAGCTGTTAGACAGGTGCTCCCTTGCATCTCGCATCTCTTGTTTTCATCTTCCCTCTTCGCCCTTTTCGGGATCCAGTCTGCAAGAAGATAAAGAAAGAAAGAGAGAGAAAGAGGGGAAGAGAGAGATTAATTTCTTTCTCTTCTCTTTAACTTTATCGTGTCTTGCTTACACCATCCATTTTACCCGTAGTGATTTATCGCGATTCCGAAAGCGATCTTTTTTCAAACGATCGAGTGGTCCTGAAACCTTACTGAATTTGCGATCGAGATTCGCGATTATCAGAAAATCTAGCGAGAATATAATTAATATCCGAATTGCATTGAAAATCATGGATTATCTAATGATCAGAATTAGTCAAATATGATCAGCTGATTATTGTTGGGCATTTAAAGAAATGATACTCAAGTAAAGTATAGCATCAGGAAATTAAGTATACGGTGATATACATTGCAATATAAATTTAATTACATATCTCGATATATATAATTATATAGTAATAAACAATCTTATAAAGCTATATTACTATATCATACTTAAAACTTAAGGACATATTTGATTCTAGTGTAAAAACAAAGACATTACGTGCAATGTTTATGATAAAAAATCAAACAAATTTTTATCGATTGATATAATTGATGGATACCGAGACTCGATCAACAGGAAGTGTATGATGCGCACGAGGAATTACTTCCGATTGTGAGTTCGATAAAACGTTATTTACGAGCGAACCGCGCCGTGTGATAACAGAGATGCGAGCCTTCCGCGGTTCTAGCATAACGACAGGATAATTAAGGAACGACGACAACAACCTAACGGTGCTCTCACGTTGAACACCCTGCAATTAAGATAACCGTCGTTGATCGGTCTCAAGTCCCGCATACGAACTCTTCGTTGTAGAGTCTCCGTTTAATTACGATAATCCTGATTATGGCGGTAAAATATGTTCTATTCGTAAGTCAATGCTTAGTTAAGTTGTCACATTGTGTGAGATATAAAATATGAATATTATTTTATATATAAATTATCATTAGGAGAAGCGTGTGTGTCAAATCGAGTAGACATTTCTCAATAAATCCATTTTGTACATGTTATTTTACTTTTAAATCATGATTGGCGCATATGTGTTATTTAAATTAGATACGCGCTGAAAATGATTCGTTGGATCCGGCGCGAATTCGCGATGGCACTTGCGGGTAAATAAATATAAACGCCATTAACGAGTTTATCTCGATCCTCTCGGAAGTTGCACATTTGCCGCCTGCATCTGCGTGCATATTCCTGAACGAACTAATCGCCGAAGGCTGGCCGCAAGGCCAGCACGATTAGGTTCTATTCGTTTTAGTCGCGTTTCCTTTTGCGCTCTCTGCGTTTAAAATAAAATAGATATGTGTTCAGGTTCTCTGAAGAGAAAATGAGACGAGGAACAAAATGCAGAGAGTAGTGCAACTAAAACGAACAAATTAACAGGCGATTCCGCGAACGCCGCTAATCATCGCGGTTGCTCGAAATCGAGATTATTTCCGCGCTCTTCATGTTCACGCAATCTTATTTTGATGTATTTAGAATGTTACTATTAATTTTGCAACCACGCAAGAGATAAATCTTACCAAAAATTTTTAGCAATCATCATATAGAAATAATAATCATTAGTCTCATAAAGTTAGCGAATTTTTAAGATTTGTAATAACTTATATTCTTTTACTCCAAGAGAGACCGGTTTCTCGCGGTAAATTGCCGTGACTTTGCGACTACTTCTCCTGTTAAATTCTCGTGTTTACGTACGGAAGGGCGTGTTAATGCGAAACTTCTCGGTGCGATTTGTTATCATTTTTGGCGAGCATCGCTGCCGGATAAACATTAACATTCTCTAACGTTGTGTCGAGGGTATGCACGCATGCACACACGCACTTACGCAGCTTCATTTATGCGTGCACACGCGCGAGTGCTCAGCCAATTTATATTTATGATGTATCAGGCCTCGATGACACAGCGACTGGCTATGCTGGTCTCGAACCAGCCAGAGAGGCCAGGAAGAAAGGAAAAGATAGGAGCAATAGACACAGAGAGAAGAACGACTGACAAGAGAGTGGGAGGAAGGAGAAACAGAGAAGAAGAGTGAGTGTGTGTGTGTGTGAGAGGCGAGAGAAAACACCCACGGAATGTAAAACGATTTGACCGCTTGTCCTTTTGTGGGTTACTACCACTTCCGTTCGACTTGATTGCGAAAGAGTGAAAAATCTGCGACGAACGATACGTTGTGCAGTAGATCGTTCGATATTAAGAAGGCGCAATTTCGCGAAGCCAATTTTTCCGCAAATTACAAGATCGTTCTATTAAAAAAGAAAGACTTTTCTCTTTTAATTGAAAAAAAAATCGCAGTCACAAAATCGTTATTTTAGAATTAATTAAAATCTTTCTCTCTTGACACCTCCTTTAATTTTGTCGTCTTCTTTTGGACAAGTATTTTTCAGATTTTTTAAAAATTCTTTATTGAAACATTTAAATTTGTAAGAGAGAATAGATTCGATTTGACAGTTACTACTACATTATATTCTTCAATTAATTCTTTTGTTTGCTCTCAGGCTATCACATGTTCGGTCACCACATGTTCGGTAAACTCGTGCATTTGCGTGAAATGACACGTGACGCATTTTAATTGCTATTCACGGACTATTCGTCTTAAATAATGCACGCCTATACGTGACATTACTCCTTGAGAAAGAGTTCTTTAAAGAAAGAGAAGAGCCGATTTCCCGATAAAGCAGACGCGACATCCGTGAGAATCTATTCCGCGATTTTAACGTGCAATGCAAAGAAAATAACAATAATTTCTTGTTAGGTAGTAAAATTTATGATCACATTTTACCGAATGAATTGATGCTTTCAACGATCGTTTATCACAATTTTTTTGGAGATTGAGGAGCAAGACTATAACGCCTTTTATCTGTCTTTTAGTTTGTTACATTCTTTCTAAATTTTTTATCTATACCCTAGCTTAAGTCTATCTGATGCCTCTTTTCGATTGACTTTCTCAAAGCTCTTTTTCTTCAAAGTTCTTTCGTCGTCCCGTGTGTCTCGTTCATCCAACTCTGACCCACTTGAAAGCCGAAAAGAAAGGGTCCGGAAGGTCCCATACAAAAAGCGCGGGGAACCCCCTTTGTTCATCGAGTCGTTCTCCAGACACGAGTCGCCCGCATTCCTTACACAGAGAAAAAAAAAGAGCAAGCCAGCCTCCTTCCGTGTGGAGAAAAAGAGGAATAAGGTGAATTTACAAGTGAACGCGGTTGTAACAAGCGGTCGGCCGGCTGCACCGAGTGCATCAGCAACATCTGCAGAAATACGATTTGATCTCGAAAGATCTCCCTGTGTTTTTGCGCTTTACCATACGCGGTGCAAAGAACGATTGTAGAAGTATATAGATAAAGTTGCATAATTAAAGTTCGTGTGTGCTGAAAAATTGCTGATTTTGGAAATTTAAGATACATTTTCTCGATCACTCTCTCTCTCTTTTCTTTTTTTTTCGTATATGCGATCTTAAATAAAATATTTTATACTGATTATTTTCTCCTATATAATTTCGGAGTCACACAACCTGAATGTAAATAAAACATTTTTCCATTCTTAGGCTATACGCAAATAATGCGAAAGATTTTTTTGCATAAACAGAATGCAGCGACATTTGAAACATTTTATAGCTATGTCTCTCATTTCACTGATCGACTAGGAAGATCAAACTGCTTATCACGCGCAGAACTTGCCGAACTTTAAATCGTAATTAGGACACATCGTATCAATTAATTTCCATTATCGCATGTTATTTTTCCGTCATTCATCAAGTGCATATTTCTGAGATAAATGTAAACACGACTTGAAAAGTGTCTTAAAGAATCACGAGAAATAGAAAAGAATCTGTTGATCGGTCCGCGATACAAAGCGAAGCAACGCGGTCTAATTGACGACGTCGTCTACATTATGTCGTAATTTGTACCAATTTAGCGCGATTATGCGTCGCTTAAAATTAATATCAACGACTGCGAGTGTGCAGCGAGCCGTCTCTTCGTAAGAATCAAAATGATCCGGGAAGAAATTCGAAACCACCCCGGGATGCATAATTCATAATATCGTGTCCGTCTGTGATTACGGCGCACCTTGACATCGTGATGTAAACACCCGTAAATTAATGCAATCGGCGAGGGATGCACTCGCGAATGCAAAAAAGTGCGGAACATTCGCGTGCGAAAATTTACGTGATGTAAACTCTTTTGCACATCACCCTCGAAATATCCGTAATAATAATCTCTTTTGGAACAAATTGACGTAAATCACAAATTTTTATTTTGTACCACAATATCACTAATTTATTTTTAAAAAGGAGAAAGAGAAACAGAAGCTTGTATATAAAATAATTACAATCAGAGATGAACACATCAATTCTTGCAAAGCAATTGAAAGCTGCGAAACGCTGATTGAAAATTAAATTAATATAAGATAAGAAAGTTAAATAATTTTGCGATCACAATTAATAATACATCAGCGATTTACCTTTCGTCGCTCCTCTTCTGCTTTTAGTCCAGCAACGTTTCGCAGCAAAGCCGATGCCTCATTGATAAGCGATGATTTAATTTTAATACTCAGAACTGAATTGGAAGTCACTATTTTGACAGAACGCGCGCAATTTGTCACCGATCGTGCCTAATCTTGAGATAGGAACGCGAATAACCCACCTCGCATCTCGCGTGCGGCTCGCTGGACGCGCGAAGCACGACTGAAGAACGCGCCTCGCGCCTCGTTCGGCGGAGAGGCGCTATAACGAGACGCGAACTTGTCATGCCGCCGTATAGAAGCAAGAGCAGAATTGAACAATTTTATTTTCATGATAAATCGCACACACGAACAAAAGACTAATTAATATTTATTATAATATCTAAGAGTTTCCTATCTTTAATATAAGAATTTAAGATTTTTAAGATAAATATAAGTTATATTCTAACAATTACATAATCAATAGTTCTTCGAATTATTCGTAATCATTATTATACAACAATGTATGTGTGACTCGTTTGTTAAATTATTTAGGTAATATATTAATAATACAAATGCATATAAATATATTGGTAAAATGGATTGATTGCCAATGTGTAATTATTATATAGAATAATTAAGAAAATGTTAATAACACTCTTCAATTACAGCAAACGAAAATACTTTTTAATGGTATATTTCATGATATACAGTGAGACTTGTATAGCGAATAAATTACGAATCTCTATTTTCCGTAGAGATTTAATTTAAATTTTATCTCTTTGATTGAGTATTCTTGCTGCGCTCGCCGTCCATTTAAAAGGCAACTGTTCGCTTCTCGTACGATGTGTCATCGATCGAGCCTGGGGCTTTACGACGGTCGTTTGTGGCGCCGTTAGGATCGACACAAATCATTTTGGTAATCGTCCCTGTAGCTCCGTAATTACAGACTTTAATCCCTAGAAAGCCCCACGGCTGACCTTTATCGCCACTCGATGCTCTCTGCCTCCTATATTGCACCATGCAGCGCGCACTCACAAAAGTTCGCTCGATACTTTCCCGAAGGCTTTTCCCCGCACCCTCGGTTATGCATGCACGTAGGGGTTAGTCACCCCTATATTTTCCAAACATCAGATTACATTTCGTCCACAGCGGAGGTGCCCGATGGAGGCGCCAGATCTATGAATTTACGACGCATATAAAAAATCGAAAAATTCGATGACTGCATGAAAGCAAACTGCATGAAAAATATTGAGAATCCAATATTCTTATAACAAATATCTGATAACATTGACACAATAATTCTAATTGTAAATATACAAATCTTTCTTTGTATATATGTTAAATATATGTGTATAGAGAAAGAAGCACATAATTTCTTATTTAATTTAAAAAAATTGACATGTTTACTGATTTTTTTGTCATTTGTTTTTCTCGAAATTGCTACAAAACGAGCAAAAGGTTAATTAAATCAACAAAGATGACGAACATTAAAAGAAAAAATGCTATATCGATGAGAGATAAATCACCTTCGATAAATGGTTAATATATTTTATGTTAACATTATTCGGAAGGGAAAATAAAATATAGAGACATTTGTAAAATTATTAAGATAAGTGATATATAGATTTTTTCATCAATATTATTTGTTGTGACAGATCACTCAGGAACAATATCTCAAGAAAATGTTATCACCGAATTTTTAAGGCATTGCGAGGAATATGAAGAAGAACCGTTGCCTAGTTTCTTAGTAAATCTTTGCAGATATGCTATTTATATTGATTTATACGTATATTATTAATTTTGTAAACATTATGTTTTTGCAGATAAAGAATGGCACGGAGTATACAAAGTTTGAACCAGAAAAGTAATTATTTCGATTGTTATTAAAACTTTTGTTCTGTCTTTAAATTCATGGTTTATTTAGGGTCAAATTGGAGGAAGATGCTCCGATCTTCTATATTTCTTTTGAAAATCCTAAACGAATGGAAAACATACAGAAACTGGAGTGCAAAGATAAGAATCATGAAAATATATTAACATTTACTTTATCACGTTTAGTTATTGATAATTTAGACTTGTATGTTTGCAATACACTTGTATACACATGCATAACATCTTTTTCGTATTACACGACAGGAAGTATCGATTTGCATTCTGGATGCACTAAGTACTACGTTGCAGAAATATAACACTATTACAGTGCTCAAGTAACAGAAACTTTAGAACTTGTAACTTTTAACATATATATATGTAATACATAATTATATTCTCTCAGGTTGCCTAATTGTCAAATAAATGCTTACGGCATCCTGCAAATAGCAAAAATGCTGACGGAATTAGAATGTCTGATTGATTTAAATCTGGATAACAATCCGAATGTGCAAGAGAATTATTTTTTACTTTGCACACCAGCTACAAAGTACGTTATACAATGTATATATGTAAATACTATTTTGCGAACGTTTAATTTGGAAAATTTGCGTTTTATATAGTTTACGCTATTTATCCTTGAAGATGTGTAAGTTATCCGATAAAGGTATACAAAAAATCGCAGATGAATTGAAGTTCTGGGACTTGCCGAATAACTCAAAATTAATTGCTCTTAATGTGGCGGATAATGATATTACAAATATCGGTGCCGAGTATATCGCTGTGATGTTGCGAACTAATCGGTAATAGTTGATTATTAGTTTTAATTTAAGAATTAAACTAAATTAATTTTTTTTCGAGGCAAAAATATTTAATGTTATGTTTGTCAATATTCCTAGATCTCTACAAAGCATGGTCTTAACAGGAAACAAGATACAAGATGACGGAGCCTTGCGGATAATCCAGGAACTTTGCATGTAGTTTTAATAATAAAAGCGAATAAATTAAGTACTTTGGGTTTAGGCTGTTATCTTTAATAATAATATAACGCGATAGGTCCCCTTTGACCCACGAAGAAGTCGTCGATCTTCGACGTCGCAGATTTCTCGAGCTAGAGAGCAAGGTTGATAGATTATCTCTCGCCATAGTATTACTTTGTCCAGTCGTAAATGAAAGACTGTAATTATAGGTGGATAATGAAACTATTCAAGAAACTTCGGTCACAACGCGATGGAAGAGAGATAAAACAATGCAGCATCAGAATTTAATTCAGAGTTCTAAAAAAAGTACGTTTAACATTTTCCAATTGTCTTAAAAATTTATTTCATGATAGTCATCTTCAAGATGCGGCGAATCGTCGCGACAGCTCGTCAAAGAAGAGAATACAAACAAATTCTTCATCGATATCAGACAATTCCATTCAAGTATATTTGATCAGCATTTAATTAATTTTTTAATCAGAAATCATTGAAATAGGAATAAGAATATAAAATATAATTTTTACAGATTTCGGAAAAATTCTCAGATAGCAATATTAGTCATCCATTTACAAGGGAAACTATGGCAATAAATGGTTCTGTCATGACGAGCGGAAATTTAGAATTGCAACATTTGAGTCTAAGTTGTATGTCTTTATTATATATCAAATTTTTGATGAGTTCCAATACATATTTATGATTGAAAATTATAATGTTTTGCGGCTAGTCAATCGTTTGACAAATAAGTCATTGAAGAAACTGATATCGTGTCTGTATTATCAGAATTATGTGCTGTTAAATGATTATAGTAGAGGATTATTATATGTATTTTTGGAGGTAATTATTCATGCAAAATTGTGAATAGAAAAAATTTTCCTCGATATATATTATCTTATCAGTTTTTTTCTATAATTAGGGTAATGATATCTCAAAGAATGAAGACTGGACAACGTTTCAGGAGCTTTTATGTTGCAGGCGACAAGATAATCAAATAATTCGAGATGAGGATTTTAAAGATCTCGTGCCAGTAGAAAGTGAAATCTTGCGGCACAAAATCAGTGTATAATCATTATTCTTTTTAATTATTTTTTTGTTAAATTTTTTGTACCTCTAAAAAATCTTCTTTTTAATGCAAATTTGAATAATTAAAAGTGATATCAAAAACTGACTATTTCAGGAGAGAAAATCGTTTTCTATATTTATATTAATTATTCTATATTGTACTTTTTATAGAGTCTTCACATTTAAATTTTGAAGTCATTGTCGCGCGAGATGGTGCAACCAGCGATAGTGCAATTGTTCGGAAATTTTATTGGACGAAAATTTTATCTTATCACCACGCATGATGCCCTCTCTGCATCCGATGCACACGAACTCGAACTGACCGCATTGTCACTTCAATTATTTCATTTCGTGAAAATGTTGCTGCACGTCGCCGCCGTTACTGTGCTAATTAACATTGCCATTATTGAAATGGATTCCTTTTACTCTTTTCCATCGGAAAAGATTATAGATCTCCCATTGACCCAGGTAATAAGTGAATTACGTAAACGCTTTCCATTCATGAAATACAAATAATAGTAACACGTTACCATTTTCGTGCAAAATATTATTGTTTCCCAAATTTACATTCTAATCGGTTTGACAGTTAAAAATTAACGATTTTTCCTCGTCTATTTGATTAAGTCATTAAATTTGGATAATTCTGGTATAATTTGTTGTTTACCTTTTATTTTTGATTTTACATTTTCATACTTGTATTTGAAATTTGTATATGAGTATAAACTAAGGAGAAGAATAAATTTGAAAGATGAGTAGATGTGAGAAATACAATTATAAGATATTATTTATACTTTTTGCGTGTTTCTATACATATTCGACTGACAAGATCTTCTGAATAATCGCGCCAATTGACATTACTGACATCTGGTGTTGACATTCAATAATTTTCATCAGTTTACACGTGATAGTTACCGTGTACTGTCAAGTTCTCCATCGCTCTCCGTTTCTTTTTACTAAATTTCGGCGACCTTGAGCACGTTTTCCAAACGCGAGTTTACAGGGAGCTTTGATCATTTCGTTGCAGTCTTTCGCGACATTCCAGTCGACATTCGAAGGGTCATTCTAAATATACACAACCTTGATAGCAATTTTTATACGATCTCTAGATTAGATTGTGACGTAAATACCGCATAAGGAAACGCGCGATAATAAAGTTTGTTGATTAACATCCGGTTGCGATGTCACTGTGATCATTGGCTGCAAGTCACGTGTGAGACAACCCGCGATTTCCGACATGTATGAAAACCTGTTCAAGAATCCTTTGCACCGTGTATTCGTATACGGCACGTTGAAACGAGGCGAGCCGAATCACAGTCTTATTAAGGATGCTGCGAATGGCTACGCAAAATTTTTGGGCATCGGCAGAACGACAGTTTCATATCCTTTGGTGATCGCTACAAAGTATAACATCCCCTTCCTGCTGAAGAAACCTGATGTCAGCAATGTGAGTGGAAAAATAATTAATGCCTTTTACAGCATTAAAACTAGAAGTTATATAAAGAATTAAAAAATAGAATTGAAAAAATTTTTAAGAATTTAATTAATGTAATCGAACTCTGTGATTATTTTAATAATAATTTCAATAAAAAGGCTAATAATACGAGAAACCAATTAGATGTTTAAATATAATAAATTTACTAATAAAATATATTTAATAAAATATTTCTCTAAAGATTAATCTTTCATTTATATAATATATATTGTAACAAAATTTACATACACGTTGCTTCGGAAATATAAGCAGCTCGTGCTTGGAGAAATATATGATGTGGACTCTAAAATGCTGAAGAAACTGGATGAATTAGAGGAGCATCCTACGTTTTACGAGAGAACCGAAGAAGAAGTCTTATTGACACCAGAAGCTATGCTCAAGTCCGGGAAAACTTTCGAAGAGGTAATTTAATTAATAAGTATGTACATAGGTTGTTCCGGAAAGTATTTTTTAATGATATTTTGCTATCAATTTATAGAATCAATTTCTTTTTTAGCGAAAATATCGACGAGAGTCGTCATTTATTGCTTTAATTTTCGAATTAAAATTCTATTAAAATCATTTAAAATTTAAAATATAAATTTTATTATCTATTTCGCCTTCTTTTTTTTCTTTTTTTCGAAGTTTGGCAGTGAAAATTTTCTTGAAAAAGTTCTTTTTTGATTACTTATAATTAGAAATTATTGCAACAATTTGTTAATAAAGAATCCATTCTAAATTAGTCAAGAAACCTTATTGTTAAAATTATTTAAAAAAATATTAATTTGATAAATTTTGAATATTTTTTTATATGAAATATATATATATATATGTATTATAATTTATATTGTCTCTCTCTCTATTTTCTGTATGAGTTTTTCAAATATTAAATACGTAAGACGTATTTTGATAGTTTCATTATTTAATTTCATTAATTTTTTCTTTTAACTTTTAACGTTTTCTTTAGGTTGGCGAGTTGACAAAAGCCTGGATATATTTTCTGCCAAGATACAGGTCCTCCTTACTGGATAGTCCCATGTACGCGTCTTATAGCAATAATGGAAATCATGGACTGAAATATTGTGAGAAGTATGTTCGCGATACGTCTTATGATCACAGAAAGGAAGTGCAATAAATCATTTGCCGGCGGTTTCTGTCTCTTTGCAGCGCTGAGGACGCGTCGAGTCTTAATGACGTTCTTTGAACACTTGATCTGGTATGGAGGATGACAAATATTCTCTCCTACGATACTATTAAAATTCTTGTGATTAAATGACCCGAGAAAGTGAGAATGTGCAGAAAATAATAAAGATTGTTTTCCACGCGTGCATTTTCCGCAAACATTCTATAATTATATTTTAAAACTATTTCGTAAGAGCATTTTTTTCCAGCCCATAACAAATAAATAATCTATATATAATAATATATAAAATATATTCTTTTTTTTCTTTTATATATGATTTTAATATAAACTATTTTTTTCTAGGAGTCTATTAGATAAAAATAATTTATATATATGTGAATATAATTATTACTTTTTACATTTTTTTTCTAATTATTTTATTAATAACGTATAATAGTCGTTTCAAATTAAAAAAAATTAAATAATATTGACATAAAACAGGATTTTATAAATGAAGGAGCAGAAGAAAGTGGCAACCAAATATATCTTGATGATAGAGTTTTATTAAATATGCCACGTATGCTCGCACCTCATACTTTCGCGCACTCTCACTTCCTGTCATTCCATCGCTCGCTCTCATGTATAACAGTAGCGATAAAATTAGTGTGTATTTCAACTATTCTGTAACAAAGAGCAGGCTAGTCCTCCACGGCGGCCAAAATTATTTTAAAACTATCGTTGAGAGGCATCGATGCTGCATCTCTACTACGTGCTCAAGTTAAATATCTTTCGACGCTGTTTATTTAAAACCGACGTGTTTCTTTCGAGGTTCTCGGAAAGACGGTCGGCTAAGGTCCTCGCGAGTATCTGATCGCTTTTTTCTCTTCGAGAATTGATTAACCGATGATATACGGTGCGGCAAATTAAAAATGCTCAAAGGCAGTACGTACGAATTATCCTAAGAAATTTATTTATAAATAATCACATTTTATCACGCTATACAAGAATTCTTATTATTATCTATCGTTTCCGTATATGGCATTCCTCTCATCGTCTTGAAGACAAAACGCGTCACTCCGCCGGGAAGGATCCGCCAATAACGAGAAACCGTCTTCCAAGAAACGGATTCGGCATTTATATTTGCCGTACTCTTCGTCTCGAGAAAGAAACTTTTAGCTTAACAAAAAGAGAATTATACAATTGTCAACAAAGATGTACATAAGATTTTCTTTATATGTTTAACACAATGTATGGTATATATGTGTCTTTCTCCCTTCTTTTGTATACAACACCATTGCGACATTTTTGTATACAACACCGTTCGCTGGTGTTTTGCACTATTTTGCCCTTCGCATTTTGCTACTCTCTCTCTCTCTCAAATTGCATTCGTGTTATTTCGTTCTTATCTTTATGCTTTGCGTCATTCCAAACCCTAGCCCAGCCCCGCAAAAAGTTCGATTAATAATATATATATATATA
Organism: Prenolepis imparis; assembly: GCF_030444845.1. Classification (NCBI taxonomy): domain Eukaryota; kingdom Metazoa; phylum Arthropoda; class Insecta; order Hymenoptera; family Formicidae; genus Prenolepis; species Prenolepis imparis. The sequence goes on from NW_028141160.1 coordinate 19,361,011, forward strand.
TATATATATATATATATATATATATATTATATATCTTAATTATAATTTTTTTACCTAGAATTTTCCGTTCGTTGACATACGTTGCCATTTTTTGAGCGAAGCAACATTCTTTCTCAAAAGGAGAAAGAGAGGGCTCAAGATTTATCTCGCGATCTTTCGAGACTATTTGAAGAATAGTTCTCATAGAGCGGTTAAAATTAATCGCGCAAATTTCGTTATCGCGACATTGCTATGCCGTCTTCGAAATTTATCGTGTTCAGACATCAACGTGATCTGTTCTATACCGATAACATTCAATGAGAAGGGATCGATCGTGGCAGTATGTACGCTAAATTAAAAGTAGCATTATATGAAAGAAAGTGCAAATACCACGTAAAATACTTTAATGAAGAATATTTTTCAGACTACACAATCTGCACATAACAATGACGCGTATACAATGTTATTCCAATCTGACATTTTTTGAGGATTCGAGCACGCTTCGAGGATTCAAACACATTCTTCCGCACATTCTGACGTTTTTTTTTCTGGAAGCAATGTACTATACACTATGCTGATTAGAAAATGAAATATCAAAGTCGATTTCCAACCACGTGTCGGTACGGTATGAAAATAAACTTGCGCACACGCACGATATTCGTTTCGAATTATTATTACAAGGTCCATGAGCGCACGTGCAAATACCTAAGACCGATGATCCGTCGCACGATCACTTCAAAATCGCCGACGAGAACCAAAATTAGCACACCCGAGTCTTATAAAGACTCCAGAGTATGTGTACATATGTATCGTGATATACACTAGGGGTATGTGGTCCTAGTCTAGAAAATATATTTTCTCGGCGAGGTTGGGTCACGAAACAGAAAAGAGCGACGATGCGATATTGATGTGATGTTTTTTGATTTGATCGGTGTTTTCAGCTTTGATCTTGCGACAGAGCATCGTACTTGTTGCCCAGGGAAAGTTTGGGCACTTGGACTTGAGGCTCCGACACGTTATGCGACCTGCTGCTCCCTCGATTGCGAACAACTTCCTCGAACGTTCCCTCGTCTCGCCGTCTAAATAATTAAAAATATATAATATATATCCATACACTCTTTTTTTAAGTATAATACACTTTTAATCCCTTAAAATTAATTGATAATCTATATAATATTAAATATATATATATATATATTTTTATATTTATTTGACTCTTAATGATATTTATGGATTTGATTTTTATAGCAATAGATTTTAATTTTTGATTTTTATTAATATTTTCTATCTCTATCCTTCAAATAGTAAAAAGGCTTTAGCAACCGAGATTGACAAAAGTATTTCTTTTCCAGAGTTTTTTATCAACAAGTGATGTAAAAATCAAAGATAAGTATAAAAAAAATTAAATAATTAATATATTGATGTATATATATAATTATTAATATAAATGTAATTTTCGAGCGATTCTAAAACAAGATTTCTGAATCAATTAACTATCTCTTCAACATGAGCTAGGGGAAAGTGTTTAGTTTAGTCTAATATTAATTAAAGCAACCTTAAAGTGGGAGACTTTCAATTAGGAATGAACTGTATTTTTAGAGATCCAGACATTTTCTATCAATTATCAATAAACTTTTATTTACATTCAATTTAAATGATATTTTTCATTTGATTAAACTATTCTTTGTTCAATTCTAAAAACAAATTAGAAAAAAATTATTTAACTGTTTTATTATCTTCATTACTTTTGTACCTTTAAAGTTGAATCAAAATGAATGAAATATTATATTATATTAAATGCATTTGTATCTTACTTTCTGCCCCATGGATTGCTGCCGTTACTTTGTTGAGGCTTGGAATTCAGGGTGGGAAAATATTCTTCGCTATGTATATCAGGTGCGATGTTCCTTCCTCGTGGTCGTGGACTAGAGAAGGTAGGTTGATTTCTTAAATGTGGCGCTTTGTAACTACTTCCCGTGGATACTACGGGTGGTGCAGGCGGTGGTGCTGTTACTTCTGCAGCTTCCGGCGGTATATCCTGTTTCTTCCATGGTCCCGAATGTTTTGTGCCCCCTTCGCCACATTCTCCGTCAGAACTGTTCTCACCAGTGCCCCTTTCGGCGTCCGACTCCGCATCCAGGTTGTCGTTTACCGTCAAATGTCCAATCTTTAGACCACTATAGTCCTTTTTCTCCTCTTCAAATTCTTTCCACTCGTCCTCATCCTAAAAAAATATATATATATTTATTCCATACATCCATCTTAAATTTACCTTTGTGATTTGTTAAATACTTTTAGAATTGATCGAATTTTGAATAGCACTGTACATAATCGCAAAAGTATCCTGTTAATCCGGAATATCATAGCGTACGCTATATACATCCCAGATAGTCACAGTAATTATTATGATATCATTAACATCAAAATGTTGTATTTTGATGTTAAATTATGTCATTTTGACGTCAATATAATATCATAATAATTACTGCGGCTATCTGGGATATATCACTTACAATTAGTTGTTTGAAACTTAATGCATTCGCAAAGAATGACGAAAGCTAAACACGAGGAAGAGCGCATCCACGAGGATGCTGTTCACCAGAGGGTGGTCCGAAGAACACGTGCTCGGAAACAGCTGGCGCGACGCGCGGACCATCTCGCGTGTTCGGCGATTACATAAGGGGGCGTTTAAACGTTGGAAGAACCTCGTGCACCATCGTCGTAGGCTACTCTACGATGTTCGCGGGAACAAACATGGCAGCGTCGTGCACGACGAGTGCACGGATTCCGGAATGCAGACGAGGAATCACGCGTGCGAGGGAAAATGATCGCCTCGTCACCGTCGTCGTCGTCGTCGACGTCTCACCTCGGTGTGCTGGGACTCCTCGCCCTCGGGATTCGCTGGCTTCTCCTTCGGCTTGGGCTTCTCGATTCGCTTGCCCGTCTCCTCCAGCTTCTTGGCGACCTCGTCGGTCGTGGCGAACTTCTTGCCCTTGGCCTTCTTGCGATCCTTTTTAGCGAAAAAGTCGTCCAAGTCCGCCATGGTGACGCGACAGAGTCCGGATCGGACGCGAGAACCGAGAGGGGATGGATCTTGGACGTGCACGAGAGCGCGTGAATAGGATAGCGCAGCAAGAACACGCTGATCACGGACTGATCTGGCTCTCCACCGCGATCGTCCACATGGGCTTGTCTCCACCGGAAGTCGGCGGCGTCAGCGCGCGAGTCAAGCGCGCGACTGAAACGCCCCGGAGAAGGCGAAATGTCACGCGAGGGAAATTCCTCGTCGGTCCGAGGAGACTCGGGAAAAAATCACCTCGCGACGCTGTCGATATTTCACGCCGTCGACGACGAAACGCGGCCCCGAAATCGCGCGGGTCGCCCGAGTGGCGCTGACCGTCTAGCAGAAGACCGTCGCGCAAAGGAGCACACGCGAACTCATAACCTGAAAGCTGACGCGTCACGTTGCACGCGTGACGGACGATCGGGCGCGTCCCGAGACTCCCGAGCGGAAAACGAGATCGTCCTCGACGAGTCGAGAGTGCGCATTCTTCACCTCGTCGACCGCGTAAGATAATATTGACCGATGAAAGAGCCGCACCGCGAGAGCCGTGCGAGAACGGAGAGGTTAATTGTTTCCCAGTGTCATCGCGAGGCGTAACAGATGGCACTTTGAAATGTCATTTCCGGAATATGAATCGACGAAATGAATGAAGACACGTGCGCCGCGATATAAATGTACAGTAATTCTTTCGAAGAAAATATAATAGGAAATTATCATTTTTTATTTATATTTCAATATTATATATAAATAAATGACAGAATTTTGCACTTTTCGTAATAAATAAGTAACTCGCGCTCGCATATACTTTGAAAGTATTTGAAATTTTATATTTGAATTTGGAACGGAGAGAAAGTGGGAAAGTAAAAGATTACAAGTATATTATAATTAATATATATATTGTTATTATATATATCGGTAGGCTGTCAAACAGTTACATTCGGGAGAGGGGTAAGTGAATTACATTTGAGCCCTATACGTGCGCGTTCCTTCTGTCACGCCGATGAGTAACTCGCCGTACTGCGCATGCGCGGCCTGACGCGAAGGCCCGCATATACCGCACCGCGCTCCGCGGAGTTCTCAGCACTCGTTGACGTGAATCGTGAATCCCCACTGTGTCTGTGCGCGACGCGTTCGCTATCTTTTTATCCTCGTGTCGACCACTACTATACTCCACTACGTCAGAGCCAAAGCGATCGGTAGTCTTTTATATCGTTCGCGGTGCGATACCAAGCGAATACCACTTCTCTCCGGGCGCGGAATCTCCTCGACGTGCGACGACGTTGTACGGCAATCTCCGACCGCGGGTTTAATGTGTAACAACAAGGCGACGCGAGATGAGGCTCACACGGACCTGCCTGGGCAACATCGGCAAGATGTTGGACTTTTACTCGCAATTCAACCCTTCGCCGCTCTCGATAAAACAATTCATCGATTTCGGTGAGTTACACTACCCTCATCGTCCTCGTCGCGTTCGACAAGCACGCTCGCCCCTGCTGTCACGCGTCGCTCTATATCTCTCTCTTTCTCTACGCGTCTAGGCGTTTTACATCATCTCGATTTATATATCTCGGCGGCATACGTGCCCCGTCCGCTCCCCTCGTCGATTAAACATGATTGATAGAGAGGCGTTTGAATTCCGGCCGACGACGAGGCATCCGCAAAACTTTCGCATATTCCACAGCGGTGCTCAATATATACATATACATATACATATATAGTGTATACTGATATCAAATATTTATAATGATGACTTTGACAAGTAATTATTTATTCAAGAAATATATATCTTTGATTCTATACGTCAGAAATCGTGGTACTAATTGTGTATATTTCATAATAAGATTTTATCAATTAATATGTATATGTTTTCCCTATGTTTATCATTTTTATTAGAGCACGATGAAAAGTTTATATGTCGATATAATAGAAATAAAGCGTTTCGTGCATGATATTATCAAACATTTCACGATGATTCGCGTTAAAAAAATTGATTGCTCCAAAAAATATTATTTCTGCACGATTCGTTGAAAATTATGGGATATTAGCACATATACATATATTTGCCATATGTAAAATTTTATAACAAAGCTTAAAAAGATAGAAAGATCATATCGATGTAAATGTATTTTTGGAACAAAACTATAAGAATTTATTAGGTGTAATTAAAAACAAAAACATTACAAATTTTCCAGTAGTATACTAAGAAATGTTAATATTGTATAGATTGAATTTTTTGCACATTTAATAAATTTCATTACATTTAATGAAAAAATGGAGTAATCAAAATACGATACCTTTATTTTTACTTGATGTCGTAAGGATATCATAATGTTGCATAATATAAAATATAATACAAAAATATGTCTGTATATGTGTTTTCACACAGTACAACATAAATACAGAATATAACGATACATCGATACTTAGGTATTGGTTAAATATCTTACACATGTTTTTAATATAATATATATATATATAATAATTTATTTTATTATTAATTACTTAATGCATATAATTTTATGTTTAAATATTGTTTACATACAAATATACATATAGGTATACACATACACACACGAGTCTTAAATATAACTTTTAATAATTAATAATAATCATTAAAACAATTTTTAATTAATACCAATACTTACAATTAATATAACAATATGTAAAAAATTATATACTATTCGTGAAGATTTTTATTTAAGATTTTTATATTTAATCATTAATATGTATTATTAATATTATATTTATAATTAATATTTATTTTTAATCATTAAAATCAATATATTTTTTTTATAATAATATTTATTAATATATTATATTTCTTTGTATTATTATTATGAACGCATTATTAACGCATTTAGGAATCTTAAAGCGCCCCATATAAACATCTTATGTCCCACTGTATGATTCGTTACTGATGCATTTACGCGTTAATGATATAACAACGACGTCATTATGTTAGTCGGTGTTTTGTAATGTACACGCAAGGCGTACGTGCGGATTCAATGATAAATTAATGTAATGTTTTGAACATATGCATGTTTTTGTATGTGTGTGTGTAAAAACTGGTTCTCATTTCTCGGACCTCATAAGGAACTGAGATCTCTTTCTCTCTCTTTCCCTCATTTATAAAAAGGAAACGCTGCAACTTTCGCTACGATGTTTCTGTACAAGAGTAGTCGACCTTTCTTCTACTTGCTGTGTTATGTATAATACTTTGTCGATAAAGAGCGATAACAGACACGTGCGTGATGCGATTGTTGCAGACATGAACAATCCAAATAAGTTTCTTCCTGTCATGTCAGCAGTACATTCAGAAATATTTATCTGATCGATATTTGTCACTCGATTCTGCTTTTCTTTGCACGATAAAAAACGATATTATTAAATTAATTAGAACTAAAATAGTAGATGAAAATAGCAAATAAAATTTTGAGAAAAATTAATTTACAAATTTCAACTCTTGAATTTTTCAAAATAATATAAAGATATTAAAAAGTGTAATTTGAAGAATGATTATTTGACATTAAAATTAAATAAGAAATATGATGAAAAGAAACATCGTTTTAGAATTATAGGAGAATGTGGGACAGATCATTCACCTTCGATTTCCTGTTTCTAATATAAAAGCACGTGTTTTGTCTAGCGTTCTTGTTTCAAAAACGTCATTAGACATCATTTAACGTCACAGACGTGTCTAACAAGAAGGAATTTTGCACTAGATTTCTCTTTATAACATACCTATACACTTTACAAAAATTTATATTGTTGTAGTATTAATTCTTGATATAATTTATAGAATATTTATTAGTATATAATGAAGAATATATACAGTCATTTGATAATTAATTTAAAGCATTTTGTATTAAAAACGTTCTATAAAATGCGTGTAAAGATTCGATAAAGCGTATTTTTTAATAATTTTGAGCAAGGTTTTTAACTTTATATCGCAAGCGCGTTAAATCTCAAATGGTGAATAATTCTAATTATGTAAATGCACCACTTCCTGCCTCACCTTGTCGGTAAAATACGCATTTATCACTTCCTTCATGCTATTCTTCGAGCGTGAATGCCGGTGAATGCTGATGAATATCACGAGATACGCTTCGAACAATGCATCAAAATTATTTTTGGAACGTATACCAAAGAATCCATCTAATTTCCGCGTAATTTTAATATACAAGTAGTGAATCAAAAACTTTATCGGAATAATGAGCTGAGCAGAAAAATTATTTATTTGAATTATTCTCATAATCTTGTTGAAAAACGTATGTAGGTGTACAGACATTCATGTTCAAGGAACGTGCGTCCTTCGCTTTGCACTAGGTCAAGGTATACAGTACCGGCCAAAATTATATCACCTTTTGATTTTTTAAACATAATTTGTCTTAAAGTGCACGGATCAACAAATTGTAATATGTTTTGATGGTAGGTATAGCTTATTGAACAAATAACTTTTTATCAAATAATGAACAATAACTTAGGAAAAATTAATTTAATTTGAAATCTTCAAAATATGTTAAATTTAATAATAAACTTTGAATTATTATAACAAGTATAAGTGCTTTGAAAATGAATAATGAATCCATAATTTATATTGTATAACTCTAATATTTTGTATCAAAACCTTTGGCATCGATTATAGTTTGCTGCAGCACGAAAAACAAAAAACGCACAAAAATGCGATTTTGGGAAAATTAATAAAAAATTCGAAAATCATGATGTATTTTGTCAAATCTCATTACACTATAGGTACAAGGTACACTTGCCACCAAAAATCTACTATAAAATTTTGAGCGCATTCGACGCATTTTAACAAGTTATATTAAAAAAACATAAAGGTGATATAATTTTGGCCGGTACTGTATGTATATCATATACATTTGAAGAAAGATCCACTTTGGTCGCTGTTATTAGCAATATTCGATCTTTCAATACAGACTTAAACATGAAAATAAAACACCTGTGTAAGCGTGATATCATCCTATATCTTGGAGTGTTGCCTACGACTTGGCAAAGTCTGATAATGCGAAATGCAGGAGCGGATATAGATCTGGTGGAATTTGTACCCCGCAGATGATGTCGTTCTTGCAATTATACGCCCACGTATCTGACGTCTGTGTTTCGCCAAAAATATACACGTCACAGTATTACGAACTTTGTATCGCGAAATCGATACATTTTCACTCACAAGAGCCGGTATACGATACATATATAGTGTAAATATAAAAAACATAGAAAAATCTGAGCCAAGTAGAAAAATAATTTTTTCATGACTTTAAATGAGGAAAATAAATGAAAAATTTATTGCAAGTCGTAACTATTAATGATTCTCCTTTTCAAGCAAATTGAAAATTTAATTTGAATTGCAAATATGAAATGTTTATGTGTTTGTGAATATTATTCCTATGTAAAAAATGATGTTTTGTTTTATAGATAGACTAATACTATAATTGTAAACTGTTAATTAACTCTATTAATCATTAATATTTATAATATTAATATATATATATATATATTTTGCTTTATTAATATACATATATTTTCACCTTATATGCATTCTGTCTATACATTAACGCATTAGCGCATTAAACTCTCATTTAACATTTTTGTCATATAACAAGGCTAAAGATCATGTTGCATCGCGCAGCACGTTATCACCACGTGCTGCTTCGCACGATTATAATTTTTTTCATTACACTTTATTGCGTTTTCGATCAATGACAAAACAAATTAAAATGTATATCTATAAATACTTGACGTATTAAAAGCGCGATTAAGATTATTGAGTGAATATATGCTGATTAAAATTAGTACAGATATTTTGTATACACACGCGCGCGCCTGGTTCTAAATTAATACTATTAATAATTGATTATGTGCCTAATATCTTTTATATTACATATTTTTAAATTGACTTATTTGTCTACATTTTTTTGAAACATTTTTTTTTTTTAAATATATATTTATTTGGGTTATTCGGAACGATCGCTGAAAATTTCGACAGTGTCATTCGCCTCGTGTAACGAGGTCAAAGCAGTAAACAAAGTCGGCGAGTTAAATCTGAAATCAGATGCTGATTTTTATAGTATACAAATCACGAAAGAGGAGAGAGAGAAAAAGCGTCTTTATAGTTTCTGAATTATATTTGCATTATCATAAATGGAGAAATTAATATTACCTTATATACTTATGTTTTGTGAATATTAATAAAATATGTCATTTTAATACTTAAATATTTTAATGTTATAAATTTAAGAAGCTAGTTATTTATTGGTAATAAAATATACTTAATAATTATACAATAATTAATGTCTATTTTATTAAGGATAAAATTTATATAGGTATATCGTTCAATTTTATATATCCAAAGTTACTATTATATCATATATATCTGTGGATATCTAACTTTTATCACAAATTTTAATTTTGAATTATTTGTATGCTGACAGTTATTAGAGTGATTTCTATTATTAATCACATTGTGAAGTAAGTTTCATTAGGAAATATACAATTTACGAAATCGATAAACAAGAGGCTCGTACGCGAATATTTTATAAGAAAATATAGCGGGCTATTTTTGCGGATACATATAAACGACAAACGTCCATAAGTAAATTGATGTTTGAGGTATTTAGTTTTGAAACAACGATTCTTTTTTGCTGTGAAATATTTTCGAAAAATTATATGTTTTTGATCATTTTTATAACAATAATAATTATTTTAATCTGATTTAATATGAAAGATATCATCTTCTTCTCTTACTATTTTATTAAACAAAATTATACGATCTGATAAAAAAAATATCTGTGTGCTATTTTTATGTTTTTATAAATTAAAGCTAGATTTATCCTTGAGCAAAAATGCATCTCACGTTGCAACGGAGGTTGAGAAACACTTGCATATATTGAATCTTCCTCTTGCAACGAGAGATCAGTGAGATAAAACGGTAACACACAGGAAACAGTTGTTGAGTTTTATATTCGCCTTGACTGACTTTAATGTATATATATTTTTTATCGCAATGCGTCGATGTCCAGTCGAAATTGCAGCGCTTATCACACTCATTTTCTGTTATTTTTGTGCTTTTTAGATTTACTTGTTATATAAGTTTATGACAGTCTGTCTCATCACGTGCAAACTATATAGATTATCTATGGATTACTCAGTGTCAATTAGTCCGATTATGACTTCGCGTCAGCTACGTAGCTACATTTTCCATGACTTTATATATATACGTGATATTCTCTTACTGATTTATTTTTATCATTTCCATGGAACGCGTTTGACATACCTTGACCATATGTTGTCTACGTGCGAGAAAATGCTTCGCGTCGATGAGCAGCATGTTTTTGTATGTAGGTACACCTTGGTTGTTACCGAGTAACCCTTCATCCATCGGGGCCGGTTCTCTTAACTTCGTAGAAATACTCATGGAGCCTGTTCTGGTTTCGCTTCATTCGCCAACATGACCTCTAAAAAGTACTTCGTCATACGAACGATATAGCTCGATCTAAAAATGCTACTTTTATTTGAGAATATTCTCTCTTATTAGATAGTTGTTAAATTGAAAATTTTGCTCGCTATGTAAGGAGAGAAGTAATAGGAAATTTATTATTTGTGACAACTGTAAACTAATATAACTGTCAATTAATATAAACGATATATGTATGTGCATTTTGATGTTGTTTTTGTTTTGATATTTAATTCGGAAGGAAAAAATTGTATAAAGTATGTGATATGTTTTTGAAATTAATAAACTGACTTTGACTCGAGTGAGAAGTCTATTGTGCGCATTATGCAATTATGCAAAATTTACACTTCCTTGCTTGCATGTTGCATCATCGATTGCATAATCTGCAATGTACTGTTTAATTTCATTCTGGTTTGTTTAATGACACATGCGATCACTATGTGTTATCATGCAGAATCATTAGCGATTATGTGTTTTCCACGAACTTATGCATAATTATTATTGATATTTGATATTTGATATAGTACTCAGATTATTAAGATTATTGTCTGCATATTTCGAAATCTTAGATTCGTTCGAGATATTTTTCTATCTATTAATATAAATCTGTCCATTAATATAAAAGCTAATAAATACTTAATCATATTTCTATTTGCATGCTTGAGCATATTTTGGTAACAAATGAATACTCAGATACTCAAATTATTCAATCTATACTAAAGGTCCTCACACACAAATTGACATAGCTACATATGCATAACATAAGATTGTCTGGACCAATGAGCATCGAACATAAAGTCGCCACATTGATTTATTTTATACATATAATATGCTCATTGTCTTCAGTCTTATGTTATGCATATGCAGCTATGTCAATTTGTATGTGATGGCCTTAATAGCACTAGTAATTGCATCGCATTATGCGCATTTCTTTGCAGAGAAGCACTACTATAAATAAAAAGCACTATCAAATTTTTTATTTTAACATGTTTCGTTATCTAGTATTCTAAACACAAAATACGAGGATTGCGTAAAATAAATTGAATATAGTTATTCGCAATATTGATTTTAATTTATTAATAATTTCTCAAAAATAGAAATAAAATTGCGTAAAATAGAATTATATGGTATATGAAATTAAATATACGAAAAAAATTAATAAAATAAAAAATCAAAATATGTCAGAGATAATAGATAATAATTGCCTCAATCAAATAAATTCCAAGATTTGGACTTTTATTGCATTTATCCAATTAAAAAGTTACGTAATTCTTGTTCATACAGTATGTAATTTCGTTGTATGTAATATGTTGTATATGTATATGTTACAATCAGGGATCCGGACCGAAACAAAATTAGGGTTCGGTTTCGGTTACGGTTTAATAAAATATTTAATAACTGTTCCGGTTCCAGTTTCGGTTTTTTGATAAATAAAGGAAACCAAAATCGTTTAAATTACAATTTTTTCGATTACGGTTCCGGTTTTTTAAATTTTTACTTTTTGTTTTTCTAATTAAATTAATTTCTAAATTATATGACTTTAAAAAATTATTATTAATTTTTTGACATATAAATAAACAACACTTCATATTATCCACGAAAATATATTTATATATTTATCTATATTATATTATATATATTATATGTATTGCAAATGACGGAAATGTCATGATAACTGCCTCCTCGAATACAATTAAAAATAAATTATTTTTTAAATGTTCTTAAACGCATGTATTATCGCAATAACGATAGTTATGAGGATCATATGTTTTCCGTTATTTTTATATATCAATTATATACATGTATACGGAAATAACGGAAAACATACGATCCTCATAACTATCGTTATTGCGATAATACATGCGTTTAAGAACATTTAAAAAATAATTTATTTTTAATTGTATTCGAGGAGGCAGTTATCAGACATTTCCGTCATTTGCGCAAAAGATTAGAAAAAAATACCGAAAAGAACCATAAACCGAAAATAATTTAAATATCCGGTTATGGTTCCGGTGTTATAAATTTAATAAAATTTCAATACGGTTTACGGTTTCGGTTCTACTAAAAAAAACGATTATGGAACGGTTATCGGTTTTGGTTCCGGTTCGGTCCGGGTCCCTGGTTACAATCTTAATTGTAATTGTTTTGTACATTGTCTATATCGTAAATTATTGATAGAGAAACAATTAACACAGTTTTTGATGAGTTTTCTTAGAAACATTTGTTTTGAAGGAACATAACATAACTATTTTTATTATCTTGTAATCTCGCTTGTTATTGCATTCGTATATGACGTATATACGACAGCGGATGTCAATTATTATCTCTTCCTAGAATAACTTTTAAAACGCATAATAGAGCAAAAAATTATAATATCAAGATTATCTCTTTTACGAGCAGACCGTTAAACTTATCTATGCTACTAATCTCACTAATATCATATATAGATAGATACAACAAAGATAGATAAAACACATTTTTATTTTATATATTAGAATATTTATCTTATAATCTTTTATTTCCTGTGGTACATAAATCTATACTTTAATACTCTAAAAATTTTAATAAATATATATAAACAAATATATTGTAATAAATAATAAATTATTAGATTTTGATTATAATGCATTTTAATGCAACTTTATAGTGTAAATATCATAAATATCATAATATTTTGTTGAAAAACTATTTAAATGAAAAAAAAAAACGAATTTATATTCTGAATAAATTATATTCACTTATTGTCAGTAAATGTACATAACAAATTTCTTAGTTTAGAATAAGCTGAAATTTTTATTGAAACTAAAGCCCCGAAAATTAATATTATTTAAAGAGAAATAATATAGATTTTTATTTTTAAAAATTGAATGTACTTAAAAATAATAAATCATACATATATATTTTAATTGCATCTTTTTTGCGTTTAAAATAGAATATAATAAAATATATTTACGTCTTGGAAGAAAGAAGGAAAGAAGCATACTATAGAGGAAGTGCAATTAAAACGAATAGCTCTCATATGCACTTCCTGCAAATCATTCATTCTGCGTCATCGAACAGTAAAAGAAGTTAATTTATAGATTTGGCAGAATGAGTATGGCCGATTATAGGTATGAGTATCAGGAACAAAATTCAAAGTCCAGAAAGCTCGGTCATCTTTAGATTTGTCGTCACACATCCGGTAAACAATTGATTTCACTTGACGTCAGTCTATCTCGGATAGATTCTTGAGTGCGACATTTTTTTTTCTAGGTAAGAAAATACATTCGCATTTTTTCCATCGAAAGTAGTTAGTAAGTGTTAAGTAGAACGTTTGAGCTCTTCTCTCTCGTTTATTTTAATCTATCTGCTCTCGAGCTTTCGAGCCATCCTTTGTCAGCTTAAGTCGAATGATAACAAATGATGTATGGTAGTAATATGTATATAATACGTTTAATGATTACTACTTCCATTCGGACAAAAACAATATTCTTATCTGCTATTATGTTTAGCATACCAATCATGATGACTCAGAATGAAGAACTATGAGACATTTATTTCGTTCTTTGTAAGGGGATTATTCTATTCGTCAATTGAAAAAGAATGTCGTCATCGTCGTTGGTACTTTCGAAACAATATTTTCGAACAAAGCAGTATCTGCGAAGCAGAATGTGTTTATTTGCACGAGATAAGCGTTTAGCCGTGTTTCAATATGCTAATTTATAAGGGTAATGCCCCTGCGTGCTACTTTCAGTACGTGTCTGGGTATGTCCGTTGAATTCTTCATAACTTACAGTTCTTCAAGTTGAAACACATTATTTATTTTTTAGCAAAAATTCGTGCAATTTTATATAACGAATAACAATATTACATTTTTCCTATTTAAAACAACAGCGAAATCGAGCATAATAAAATTATTTAAATTTAAAGCAACAAAAATCACATTAAGATTTATAGAATCAATATTTTTTAAGATGCTTGAGTGTAATTAGATAAAAAAAGTTAGTTGTCATTCGATATGTCAATAGTAATTTACAATTAGCTTAAAATGTACATTACATTAATATTAAATTTGAGATATTACGTAATTGAAATAACTTCGCGATATTGAAAGATTTATCTATCGATGCAAATACGAGAGCCAGCATCTGTGATGAATAGTGAGCAGATGCCGCGGGATTTCTCGCTTATTCACTTTCGCATTGTTAAATGGAATTTTAGATAAAAGTACGACGCTGCGATGATGGTCCATTCTGCGTTTGGCAGATAAGAGCGTTTAATTTCGCGCCAATTTCTCAGCTGGTTGCTCTTAAAATCGAATCGCGATTGCTGCAATTCTCTTCGGAAAATTCATGAAGATCCAATGTAATCCCGTTTGACGCCCACGAGTGTTTCCAATTGGTTCCACAATGTGAAATATGTTGCGAAGATCGCATTTCTCAACCGTGTATATAACGATTACGTGAAATATTTTCTATTATCTTTTGTAAAGAGTCACGTATCTTGTTCATACAAATAGAATTTGTTTGAAATTAGGTTTTTGTAAAATATATTAGCAGAACTGTTCCGTGCACGTGTAAATTCAATACAATTATAAAATGGAAATGTAGTCTTTTACCGACAAGAAGCAATTCCCCATTGATTGAGAGAATGACGCAATTTCTGTCTTTATTAAGGTTGATTAAAATTGTGCAGAGAGAGAAACACACAGTTATCGTCGTTGACTCTTTGATGTTCTCAACTTTTACATTGAATACATCGCCGCATGATAAACAATCGTTATTCAATAAATTAATGTGAATATACTATACTCAAATGCTTTTTAGTATACTAATATACTATCAACCCAAATAGCAAAAAGATTTATAAAAAATGTTTAAAAATTCATTTTCAAAGATATTTTAAAAACTTTTTTTAAAACTTATTTTAAAAATTAATATATTTTATTAATATTTTATTACACTATATATTTAATTAATAAAATATATATATAATAAAATAAATATTTAATAAACGTTAAATAAATATTTATATTACATTATTAAAACATTAAAATAAACGTTTTCTTAATTAATAAAAAGGGACTTAATTATTTTAACGTTTTTAAAATATCTTTAAAAATGAGATTTAATGAGTTTTGAACATTTTTTATACATTTTTTTCTTACTTAGGAAATGTTTTTTTAGTGTTTTTCAATTGGAAAATAATAAATTTAATGAAATAGTTGTTGAAAGCTGATCAATTTCATTTATTCGCAGAAAATAAATATAAATTATATCTTTTACATATATAATTTTTTCCCTACATATTATTTACTTTTTTAGAATAATTATCAGCTATAATTATGTTAATACAACTTTGCGGTATAAATTGATTTAAAATTCTATGACGACAATCAGCAGATGTTTTATTAATGAGTATGAAGTCTACTTATGTATTATCACATTTGATCACATTTCTGATACTTACGTACACAATGTTCAAACGTTTTGCACTGGGATGCCAAGTTGCAATTTTTCAAATTCACAATTTCAAGTAACAATCTTCTCGCGTTGCATACTCACGAGGTCGAGGTTTATTTTCAGAGCACACTGCTGTACATACCCGGGAACATGTCTCAGAGAGAGGCATGTCTATATAAATAATTGAATTTTCACTCCGACGAGAAAGATAAGGGATGTTATGATCGATTTATCGACATTTACTCGAGCATGCTGATACCAAATATTTTATATAGATGATCGATAAACATTTCTATTACAGTCATTTGTTGTTTGTTAAAAAGATACATATTTGACGAAATCTGAAAATGCATATACAGACATCCATTTTTAATAAAGAAAATTAAGTCTTAAGTGTTGGAAAGAAATCTTTAATTTTAAGTATAAAATAAAAAAAGTTTTGTTTTTAACAAAGAGATTTGTTAATTGTTCTCTCTACTTTGTAATTGAGTGATAGAACGTTTTTAGCCAAGAAGGCGCAAATAAACATAGAATAAACATATATGCGAATGCAGCTATGGTTTATATTTGTCAATAACAACGCGTTGTTCAGTAGGTCATGATTGTTGGAAGTTGTTTATAGTAAAGGAAGTTTGTATCGATTTTTTGGTATTGTATAGATGATGAAATAATACATAATAGCTTTTAAATAAACTTTATTTTGTATCAGGGATCCATACCGAAATAAAATTAGAGTTCGGTTCGGTTACAGTTTAATAAAATATTTAATAACTGTTCCGGTTCCGGTTTTTGGATAAATAAAGGAAACCAAAACCGTTTAAATTACGATTTTTTCGGTTACGGTTCCGGTTTTTAAAATTTTTACTTTTCGTTTTTCTAATTAAGTTAATTTCTAAATTATATTACTTAAAAAAATTATTATTAAATTTTATGACAAATAAATAAACAACACTTCATATTGTACATGAAAATATAATTATATATGTATATATATATATATTATATATATATATATATATATATATATATATATATATATATATAACGGAAAACGTACTATCCTCACAGCTACCGTTATTACGATAATACATGTATTTGAGAACATTTTAAAAATAACTTATTTTTAATTGTATTGCAATTCAAGGAGGCAATTATCATCACATTTGCGTAAAAATAGAAAAAAATATCGAAAAGAACCGTAAACCAAAAATAATTTAACGGTTATGGTTCCGGTGTTATAAATTTAATAGAATTTTAATATGGTTTACGATTTCGGTTCTACTAAGAAAACGATTATGGAACGGTTATCGGTTTTGGTTCCGGTTCGGTCGGGTCCCCGTTTTGTATGGAATTTTTCATAACATGTTTTGCAATTTTTTTTACGCAAGATACTAAAATAAATAAAATTTTAAATAATATATTAAATATAATATATTAAATATCGATATAAGATATTGAATTTTTGAGCTTCTTTGTGTCGGAATGTTTCTACATGTATCGTAACTATAAAAGCTACACTATAATTTTTCGTAAATTATTTTTTAGTTATAATCATAAATAATTGGTTAAATTGTCATAAATTTAGTAATAAAATGTGGTACATATGTTCTTAATTTTTTCCTTATCTCATGATAAAGAATTTCTTATCAATTAATTGATAAATAGGTGAACACTTCCGTTTGCTCTGATCCAATCATGAAATGCAAATATTCATAAATTTTGTCTCTTACTTTTCCTCTTTCAATTATATTAATCGATATAAAGTGAAAACTAAACATATATATACAAATATTATATTGAGATAAAGATTTATTAATTTAAAAATGTGTCTGATATGTCATTATTCACTCAATAAAAGTTAACATTGTTTCATTAATTTTTTGAAAATTTGTCACGCATTTGTGTTAAAAATACATTGTGTTTAAGGCTCCTGGGTGCTCACCGCGGCCATATTGGAATCGTGACGTCAGAGGCGAGAAATAAGACGTTGAGATTTCTTAGATGCCATTCATTTCTAAATAAAAACATATTTGCATAAAATAACACTTAAGATCTCTTTAATACACTTCTAAAAAACCCCGAAAACTATCCTTCTCCCTTTATAATCAATTAACAGCTGTAAAATGATCGCGATATCAGACTTTGACATGCGGAATGACTGCGCAATATTACATTTTACAACTGTTGATTGATTATAAAGGGAAAAGGATAGTTTTCGGGATTTTTTAAGAGTGTGCTAAAGCCATCTGAAGTGCTGTTTCATCGAAATATTTTTTTATTTCGAAATGGCATCTAAGAAATTTTAGCGTGTGTTTTCTCGCCTCTGACGTCACGATTCCGACATGGTCGACAAGGTACCAGGAGCCTTAACCTTTGTGGTTAAACTTTTTGTTTCCTTGCAAAATAGGTTATTCAAATACATACTTTTTTCAGAAGATACATGTCAGTCGTTTATGCAATTTACGGTTGACCATTTGTGAAAATATAAAACTCTCGTTAAATTTGCGGTTTGCTTTACCATACTGATCTTATATTGTAGCGATAACGTGAGTGAATTATCACTTTTTCCTTTCTGGAAGACGTTTTCAATTCTCGCAACAATTATGTCTGGCAGACGAAAAAAATATGATATAGAACGAAACCTGTTTTGATGAGTACTGCATTGTATAACTGTCATCATTTTAATGTCAACAAGTATGCAAAAATCTATCACTCAACCAAGACAGACTAATCGGTCGAAAAGAAGATAAGAGATTTGTATAGGAATGAAATGTGTGATTGCTAAACTTTTATTTTTCGCACGTGCTTGTGTGAATTAAGATGTCTAGAATTTATTTTCATGTTAAATTTTGGAAATGATAAAATTGCCTGTTAAAGTCTTTTGATATCTATTAATAACTGATTTGATAAAACTTAATTACACTATTTTATTATATAGATAATCAAAGCTTTGCGAGTATACGATTATAATTATATCGTGTATATTTTTCAGGTCTAAGTGCCTGCGAAAGGAAGTCTTTCATATTCCTGCGAAAAGAATTGCCGGTGCGGCTTGCTAATATTATGAAAGAGATACACTTGCTGCCGGACAATCTGCTGAAGATGCCTAGTGTGGGTACTGTGAATAACTTATATGTCACTTCTTTCGAGGAAATAATACACTTCGAGAAAGCTGAAGTCAACGAGACCACTTTAGACAAGTGAGTGTATGGATTAAGCACTCTCTTGGACGAATTGCGATGTATTTGTGATGTTGATCGTTTTGTACAAATTCTTCGACACGCGAATCTTTTTATAGATTCTGCCAAGCTCTGATAAAGATCCGGAACAGGCACACCGATGTTGTTCAAACGATGGCGCAGGGCGTTTTGGAACTGAAGGAGTCCTATGACGTGGACGTTCAGACTGAAAACAGCATACAGTATTTCCTGGACAGATTTTTAATGTCCCGCATTTCCATTCGTATGCTGATCAATCAGCACAGTATGTATCGAGAATGTTTTAAAAATTAATTTAATTTAAATATAAGTCAAATATCGCGGTATTTTGTTAATGTTTTTTTTCTTTGCTTTTTAGCGCTCCTTTTTGGTGGGCAGTTGAACGGGCACAGTAGACATGTAGGATGTATAGATCCGTCCTGTGACGTGATCGGCGTCATAAAGGACGCTTATGAGAACGCACGATTTTTGTGCGATCGATATTATATGGCTTGTCCGGAATTGATAGTCGAGCAACATGGCAAGTTTGAACATTGTTGGTTGTATTAGCATTAATAAATAATTTGGGACACATAATTTGTCCCAGAGATTTTTCTATAGAGGTATATATTATAGATCGTTGTATATATAATTCATCCATTGTTATTTCTATTAGCTTTATACATTATGACACATGTATTAACTGTATAAAAAAGAGGACGTGATCATTATATCAGTACGCACAACTCTTATTATATTTTTACTATACGATTAAAAGTTGTAAAAAAAAAAAAAAAAAAAAAAAAAAAATAATAGCGACCGAGTTCTGGTTATATAATTGTTGTGCGTTTTGTTTTTCCAGAGCTTGAACGCAATAGTGAAATTAAAATCATTTACGTGCCGAGTCATTTGTATCATATGTTATTCGAGCTCTTCAAGAACAGCATGCGAGCCGTTATGGAGCATTTTGGATCGGACTCGAACAATTTTCCACCGCTCAAGGTTCTGTTGGTGTGTGGTAAAGAGGATATTTGTGTGAAGGTACGACAAACTCAGTTTCGTTTTAATAACTCCAGATAATGCATGTGGTGCATTAGACTTCAAGAAATAACTATTAATTTATATTTTATCTGTTTGCTTTAGATATCCGACAAGGGTGGCGGCATTCCTCGTTCACAAACGGACCATTTATTTAAGTATATGTACAGCACCGCCCCGCAGCCGAGTAAATCGGATGCTCACACGGTACCACTTGCAGGATACGGGTACGGTTTGCCGTTGTCTCGGCTCTATGCCAGGTATCTGCACGGTGATATCGTGCTGCTTAGTTGTGATGGTGACGGAACAGACGCTATTATCTATCTGAAGGTAAGGCTTGAAAATTCTCGTGAAAAATGTATAAAAATATGCATTCAACGACAGCTTTATGATGATATATATTTTATTTATGAGCAATGCATGAAACATGAAAATTTTTGTCTTTAGGCATTATCCACCGAGGCGAACGAGTTATTGCCCATATTTAATAAGACTTCATCGAAGTTTTACCGCATGCCAATACCCATTGCGGATTGGAGCAGCCAATGCGGTGGTGGGATGGCGACGAGGCAACTTAGTATGAGTCACGCTCAGGGCCACAAACTTCCCCATGGGATGGATATCAGTCATTTATAGCAGAACGCAATCGATCAGGAAACGATTGGGTAAATATAACAATTTGTAATGCAGCGATATATGCTCGCAGTTTTTCTGTTTATTTTTGATAGGCTTAATTTAATTGTTTTTTTTTTCTCTAGGGAGCTCAGAAAGATTTTTTAACTGCAAGTCGCAAAGAATGCTTTGACAGGAAAGCTAGATCTGCATTTGAAGTTAGGACAAATAAATTTAAAGAAATATTTTCTTTTTTAAATATGAGAAACAACTAGTTATTAGACAGATGAAATACTACATTGGCCAGAAATAATATTGATAATCTTTCTTGTGTCGCAATTGCATTACATATCAAAGAAATTTGATTACAGATTTAACAATTGGCTTTTTTTCAACACCTTTTCTAACATAAGCATAGATTATTCACTACGTGTTTTTAGCGAGATTTTCACAGGGTTTATTCAAGCCGAATAAAAAGAAAAGATCTTTTGAACAATTTTTGAAGGAATGAATGATTTTTTATAATGAAGCATTGCGCCTAGATGATTGGATTGTGATTGTTTGTAATATTAGGTTTCATATAATAAAGTGTGTTTGATTATCTCGTTAGTTATACTACAGATAACATCAGAAAGCATTTCAATTTGTGAGAAACCATTTTTGTTACATTAATAAACAGCGTATAACTCGCAATTCTTTGATAATTTATCCTAGACCACGTAATCTGAATCTATTCGTAAAAATTATTTGACATATATTTATTATAATTATTCTACATATTTATATAAAACAATATATATATGATAATATGTATTAATAAATATAAATATAATTGTGACTTTTCTGAAAAGAAATTAAAAAATATATATAATATGTTGCATAGTATATATAAAAAAAAGCAAAATTAAAATTTTTTTTATCTTTCTTTCTTCTCTACTTTGTTTTTTTTTACTTTTTATGTTATTAAATAATTTTTTAAGAAAAATTTTTTAAGAAAAATTTGTAATTTATTATATATCGAATATATTTAGAATGTGATCTAGGAAAGATAGGTATTTATTTTTGATTTTAACCGTTTAAGAATTACAACAAGAATAACAAACTGCAGACTGTGATGTAAACCTGAAATTTTGATTTAGCTAATAAACATATACACATATTTATAATGTACGCGTGCACAAGATGCGTGTCGTACGTGTATGTAGAAAATTATACTTTTACTGTTGTTACGGTTGTTTCGAATGATTACAATAAGAACTTATGTGATTGAAAAAAAAATACTCTATCTCCTGAAAAATATTTGATGCCATATAAAAATTCACGATTAATTAACCAGCCAATGGGATATAATGTATTTTTAAATTACATTTTATATAAACAAATTAATTTTAAACGAATTAGAGATATTTCTTTACGGAGGTAACTTTTGGTATAAATTTCACGTTCTGAGGTATCTGTATATATATGTACATATTTATGTATTTACTTTAATTATTTCTAGCAATATTGTATTTTTTCATAGAAATATATTTTAATGTGATGAAAGAAAATCAGTACTTATGGTTTCTAATGCATAATGTCTGTTTGTTATATTTTTATTTTATCTTCGGAAGAATGGTGACTTTAAAAATATATATATATATATATATTTTATAAAAGATATAATTCAAAGATATCTTGACATATATATATGTATATAACGTTTTCTAAAATTGATTTCTTAATTATTTCATTAGAGAAGTTTTTCACTTGATCATACAGATATCTTAAAATGATTAATTTGTACATTTATATTGTTATGCTGAGAGAAAAATGTTGTAAATGATAAGTGAATCAGAATTGTGAATATGTGTACGTTTTCTACGATGCTGCAATTTTTCAGACGTAATTTTGAAGACGTAGATTAAACTCGTTCCTAATTAAACTAGTGTGTGAAGTATGGCGTGTTACGCGCATAATGCATACATTTTGTGAGACCATATAATGTCGATAATCTGTATAGAAGCCGTTTTTTCTTAATAATTCTAAAGAAATGTATGTATATATATATGAGTCGTTCGTTCGAAAAACGACTTAAGTTGACTTAAGTTGTTGTACAAAAAAAATTGAAGATTCAACTATATGATTCAAGTTATTAAACTATTATTTTGCTAGTTCGTAAAGTAGGAACGTGTATATTAAAAAATATAAAAGCTGAATAGCATAATGTTTAATAACTCAAATTACACAGTTGAATCTTTAATTCAATTTTTTGTGCAAAAACTCAAGTTGATTTAAGTCATTTTTCGAATGATCGACTCATATACATATAATGTTATGTTACGTAAATAAATAAATATGTAAATTTTTAGTTACTATACGGACTTATATTCGTGCGCCCAGCACGAATAAGACCTTGTAAAGCATTGTTAATAAATATCTCGCAACAAACGTAAACGCATACAGATTATTTGAAACCATGAAAAAATAGGTCAATTTAATCTTATCCGAGTGGTTTAATTCTCGCTAATTCTTAAGTACGCACAGTGTCCGTAGTACGCGTTTGATAAGGACCCGCATGTTAAACAATAAATGTGGAACACCTTACGGCGTACTGGCTGTTCCCAAATAATTTATTTCGCATATGCAAATTATGCCCATATTCCGTTACTTTGCGTGTATGTCACGTGCCTTATGATCTTGGAAAAACGGCGCGTATATATAAAAGTTGAAAAGCGAATTGTCGGAGCGCACTTTCAAATATCTTCTTTGAAGACAATAGAGGTGAAATATTGTCACTTAGGTAAGCATAGTACATACAAACTTATATTTTCTGTTATATAAATTTACAAGTTTATTTGTGTAAAAAATTTAGCACGTAAGTTATTGAATTAAAAAAATGTTTATTGTGTTATATTTTTATTTATTTATTTTCCCTAAGCAATTGCGTAAGATTAAGCATAGATTAAATCTATTATCAAATAACTAATAATATCAAAACACAAATTGTTTATAAGAAAAATCATACAAGTATTTGTTTACAAAGAGAAACACAGGAAATCAGCAAAAAGATCAAATACTCGTGATTTTGTAATCGATGCACCGCTTGTATCGGACAAGATATACATTCTTGCGTTATATCTAGATATAAGAAACTCTGTCTTAATCTCAATCTATAATTAGGTGACGAGAGACGATTTTATCATTTTTAATTATTTGCACAGATTAGCTGCCATCGAATGAGCGCGATTAAAAATCGTTATCAATCACGCAATAATTAATCAATGAAGCATTTACGATAAAATTTTGATAGTACATTTGATAAAAGTGTATAAATATACATATGATAATTGCGTAAAATCTTAAAGAATAATTTTTGTGCTTTTAACAAAATGAAAAAATTAAATTATTTTATGTTTTAGAAAATAAGATATGGATTTTAATTATCATTTATCGATGATTTATTTATTAAATAAAAAAATAACGAACAATAACGAACATTATTTGTAGAAAAATATAGAAAAACTGTGCATCAAGAAAATTATTTCATCTAATATTTTATATATAATAATTAGCACAAACATAGCAGTAAGAAGTTTAGAGAAGGTTTAGTAATGATCGATTTTATTGCATTTATCTTACGCACATAGATTGCAGGCATCTATTTTATACTGAATACGATTAAACTAGCGTTGAAAGCAAATTAAATATATAGTTTTTTTTTAAATTTATGTAATTATTTTTATACTCACTGAGACGCAGGAATTTGGGTTATTCATATTAGTTCAATTGTTCTTCTTGAATTCTATTTAAATTAATATTTTCCGCGATATTGAAATATATTTTGGACGAGGCAAAACTAGCTTTTTTTCTTTTTAAAATGGGTAAAATATACAAAAATTTAGACCTAAATTAAAATGAGTTGTTCACGCATATGTGTTTAAACGTCCAATAAAGCCTAAGATGATTAATTGTGAAATCTCGATACTTATTACACCTGTCGAGTGCGCCATACAGAATCAGTGCGATAACGCGCGATTCTTTTGAAGCTAATCCGATAGATGAGTGGTAAAACCCACGCAATGAAATCGTGACTTTTGCTTGATTGATCGACATGATTTTTTTTTAATAATGTCCTGGTGTCTCAATTGTTTGGTGCCGTGTGCATCCAGTGTTTAAATACAATGAACAAAACAGTAGCGATGATCACAAGTGCTCCTGTCTTGTAAAGGGTAAGACGATCTTCTTAAAAAAAAGATTCCTAAATTAGATCACAAAACTTAAGTAACTGACTGATGACAGCTTAATACTCGTTGACAATTAAGCTTTTTTTTTAAAAATTGCGTGTTATTTTATAACTTAAAAAAGTCGCGACAATAATTGGTCTCGATCATTGTGACTATGAACTGATAATTAATAAAATTTTATTTTGCATATTAAAATAAAAGAAACTGTGTTTCTAGAGTCATTATGTGGAAGATAATAGTGTTGTGCACGATTTTGGGTCTGGCGATTGCCCAGAAAGCTACATTCAATAATTACAAAGTCTTCAGGATTATCCCAACTACAGAGGCGCAGGTCGAAATTCTACGCGAGTTGGAAATCCCTGATGGAGTAAGTAAATCTTTTCCATTACAGATATTTAAATTACAGATACATGTACAGATTGACTAATGTATACGTACAGAATTTTGCTCCTCCTCGAAGAAAATTAGTATTTCAAATAATAATTTTATCAGTTAATATTGATTCAAAATCAATTTCATTAAATTTACGCAATTCAATCTAAATTTACAAAATTAATTTCATATAAACTATGAAAAATTCATAAAATTAAGAGTAAGATTCATAACTAATTAAATAATATTTAATAGGATCAAAATTAAATTTTAGCACTAAGTATGTGAAATTAAACATTGTTTATAGTTCTCTTTCTGGGAGGCACCGAGTTTTGTGGGCAAAAATGTGGATCTCATGGTAGCACCACACAAATTGCCCGAATTCTACGAAATAATGGTTCAGCTTGGAGTACCCTATCAGGTTCATATCGAGGACATTCAGACGCTCATAGACGACACGACTCCTCTGACTCGATCGAATTCGTTCGATTTCACTAGCTATCATACTCTTGACGAAATTTACAAGAATCTGGACGACTTGGCTAAGCAGTATTCGGACAAACTGCAGATCATCATAGGCGGCAAGACATATGAGGGACGTCAAATCAAAGGCGTCAAACTCTCCTTCAAGGAAAATAATCCCGGAATCTTCATCGAGGGTGGTATTCATGCCAGGGAATGGATCACTCCGGCAACTGTCATGTACATTCTGCATCAATTGTTGACCAGCAATGATACGGACGTCAGAGCTCTGGCCGAGAGTCACGATTGGTACATCTTCCCCTCGTTCAATCCCGACGGATATGTATACACACACACCAAGGTAAGACATTTTTCGTGATATTGTATGAGATTGTTTTTTTTAAATTTAAATGCATCTATAAAATTCTATTCGTTTACAGAACCGACTGTGGAGAAAGACGCTTAAGCCGTATAGTAAATTCTGTGCTGGCAGCGATCCCAATAGAAATTGGGACTACAGATGGAACAGTAAGTACTAATATACTCTTTAAATAAGAAATCATAGAAGAATAAAAAAAAAAATATTATCTTTGTCTCACACACACACACACAAGAGTTTAGAGATTGTTAAATATAACTCTGAAGAATTTTAAAAATCTTTGAAGAAACTCATGAGATTAAAATTGGTTCTTTCTATGTTTATTAATGACATTGTAATTTGACATTTAATAGCTGGAGGTGCCAGCAGCAATCCATGCGCCGAAACCTATGCCGGAAGTGCGCCATTCTCCGATATAGAAACGAAGAGCATGTCTGAATATATAAAGTCCATAAGCGACAAATTTTACGCGTACATCGCGTTCCATAGCTACTCGCAGCTATTAATGTTCCCTTATGGCCACACAAAAGATCATCTTGAGAATTATGACGACGAGGTGAAAAACTTTAATATCGTAAAATATTATAGTTTAGAGAAAATCTCGTGGATAGAATAAAATATAATATAATATTTATTAAGTTAATGTGTGAAATAATTATATATTATTTTATTTTTATATCGTCATTATTTTTACTATATATCTTATTATTTTTATTACATCAATGGGATAGTATAAATTAATATATATAATTTACGTGCAAACAAATTATAAATTATAAATGCGAAAAAAATCGACTTCATATTGAAAGCAAAGTATTAATTTTTTTTATAAATTCATCGAAATAAATGAATTATTAGTATATTGATCTAATTCATCTGCAACATAAAATCTTTGCCATACTTTTCTTATAATTTTATAATATATGTCTGTTCAAAAAGAAATTCACTGACAAGTGTAATCGTATCTTATTCCTAAGATAATCGTTGGTTTCATAACACGATTTTGTATGATTTTTGTGATTTCAGTATGCTATCGGTTCCAAATCAATTGAAGCTCTCAAACAGAGATACGGAACAAAGTATGTAACAGGAAATATTGCCGAGACGATCTGTAAGTAAAATAGTTTTAATTTATCTTAATTTCTATGTAATTATGTTACTCACTCTATTTAAGTACTATTTAATTATATGAATTGTCTGTTTCTAAAATAGCTAAAATAAATATAAAATTATTTCTAGATGTAGCCACCGGAAGTACTGTGGATTACATAAAAGGCGTTCATAAAATACCTCTCTCTTATACCTATGAATTGCGTGATAAGGGTCGTTATGGCTTTTTATTACCTCCAAATCAAATTATTCCGACTGGAGAAGAGACTTTGGATTCTGTCGTAGCTTTGTTTAAAGAAGCCAAGAAACGTGGATATCCTAAAGGAATTTAAAACTAACTTAATTGATTGTAAATATAATGTTTTAATATGTGTCGATGATATATATATTTTTATTGTATAAATAACTGATTTATTATATTATTTTGTAATCAATTGACGACAATAATAAATTTTGGTATTTTAATTTTTAATTATGCATGATGTTTCGAATTTCAATTTCTTGCGTTCGTCACAAATTGTGTGTGTGTGAGAGAGAGATCATTGATATTTGAATTTGGTTTGATTAGCTATTCTTTAAAAAAAGAAGTTTCTTTCACAATATTATTTTTAGATATACATTTTATATAAGGTTAAACAATTTAATATAATTTATTTAGCATTTTATATCAGTCTTTTATTCATTCAAATCAATTTCCTTGATTACAAGCGACGTGATTAAAACTGACCTTGTCGATCGTATGATAAATAATTTACAAATCATTCGCGATAAGCGTGTATATGATAAGAGTGCATCGATAGATGAAGATAGTATAGTTTATATATACTTCCGCGAAAATATAAATATAAATATAACCGCACGAAAACGAACAAAGATAATAGTTGTTGATTGAAAACAAACATAATATTTATATTGTTTTTTTCTTAATTTATTATTTTAATTAACCGAAAAACATTGGCAATATTTATTTTGCAAATTTAGAAATATTTTAAAACAAGTTAGTCATGCATACATGTACACACACATAAACATTAGACTTTAAACGCAAACAAAACTTTATAGTTATATAAACATTATTCGTATTTCAGTGTCAGACGTGCTTCTTAATTGTTCTGTTTATACATTTGTTGGCCAATTTGAATTCGATTGTTTGAAATGTCGATTTTCAAGTAAAATATTTTTTGAAAATGTATGTTGTAAATTTGTTGATAATGTATGATTTAATAATTATCGTCGTTTCTGTTCTATAATATTCATGGATTAATTTTGTCTTTCTATATCAATTATTCCTGACGTGACAAACTGGTTTTGCAATGAGAAGGTATAATCATGATTTTGCATTTAATAAAGATTTTTAACTTGCGTTCTTTAAAGAATTATATGTTGTTTTTTATTTTCATATTATTATATATATATATTATATATAAATACATATAAGAGCGATCGAAGATGCAGAACATGCGTTAAAATAATTTTACAAGAGTTAGCGAATTAAAACACTCGTTTATATATATATATATATATATATATATATATATATATAAACGAGTGTTTTAATTCGCTAACTCTTGTAAAATTATTTTAACGCATGTTCTGCATCTTCGATCGCTCTTATATGTATTATAATTACATACAACTATAAGAATACAATTATAAGTATACAAGAATATCTTTTATTTGAAATTAATCTGATAGACAAGTAGATTTCAATGATCATTTCTTTGATCCAACAGCATAACTTTTATATTAATTTAAATATACATCTGCTGACATATCTGTTGCTATCAGATTGTGTATCATTTGCATTCAATCTCTAAATATAGTAAATGCAATTTTCTTAAAAGAGTTGATTTTTAAATTAAACCATGAGAATTAAGTTTTTAACCAAACAACACCATCAATGATTAAGTTGTGTACTACTAAAATACATAACTTTACATATACATATACTCCAAAAAATTATTTCTTGATAATTGTAATTTGACAAATAAAAATTAATAAAAATTAATTTTGTGCTTTAATGTTATGGGAAAATGTTTGTACAGAGTCATAATGCGGAGCATGATTGCATTAAATATAATCGTGAGCTTGGCTATCGCTCAGAAAGCTACTTTCGAAAATTACAAAGTTTTCAGTATTGTGCCGTCTACAAAAGAACAGATGAAACAACTTTATCAAATAGCTCAAATTCATGATGGAGTAAGTAGATTTTTCATACAGTCCGCAATTTCTTCTTTTTTTTTAAGAAGAAATTATATCACACAAAAATTATATCAAGCACAAATTCATTTCGCTAAGACTTATAAGATGAAAATTTTACAATTATATAAACTAATTTTTTATTCACGAAAAGTTTGTAAAAGTATAAAAATAAAATTAAAGAATAAGCGGCTAAAAATTTTTTCAATAGACTAAAATTAAATTTTAATTTAGTGAAATGGTAAAATTAAATATGTCATTTACAGTTTACTTTCTGGAATGTACCAAACCTGAATAGAACAGTAAATCTTATGGTAGCTCCGCATAAATTGCCGCAGTTCAAAGAAATAATGATCCAAATTGGTGTATCTTATCAGATTAACATCGAAAACGTTCAAGAGTTTATCGATCAGACGATGCCTGTGAATCGATCGACGTCTTTTGATTTTAACAGTTATCACACTCTAGATGAAATCTATAAGAATTTGAATGATTTGGCTGAGCGGTATCCAGACAATGTACAGATTATTATAGGTGGTAAAACCTATGAGAGACGCTACATCAAAGGTGTCAAGGTGTCATTCATGGCTAATAATCCTGGAATCTTTATCGAAGGTGGAATTCACGCCAAGGAGTGGATCTCGCCGGCGACTGTCATGTATATTTTACATCAAGTGCTGACCAGCAAGAATGAGGACATTAGAACCATGGCAGAGAGCCATGATTGGTATATTTTTCCTGTATTTAATCCTGACGGATACGTTTACACCCACACTACAGTAAATATTAATATTAATTATAAATAATAATATATTATTTAAAAATATAATAGATTAGTATATTTCGTAATATTATATGGGACTTATTTAATTTAAATGGAAAACATCCATACAAGTAAAGATTATTCAATCGTTTCCAGAATCGAATGTGGAGAAAGAATCGTAAACCAAGCGGTTCCTTTTGCGTTGGTGTAGATCTTAACAGAAACTGGGGTTATAGATGGAATTGTGAGTATTCTGTGAATAGAAAATCATTAGAATAAAATATCATCAACAGTAAAGATTATTCATCACAAACTTAAAAAAAAATTTTTTTGAAAGAAATTAAAACTTAGTCCTATATTAATGTTGTCTTATAATAATGTATATTAATGTTAAAGTTAATTTTAATTTGATAATTCTTAACTGTAGATTTTAATCTTCCAAAGAATCCATGCTCCAATGGTTATGCGGGAAGTGCACCATTTTCCGAAATAGAAACGAAAAGTATGTCTGAATATATCAAGACCATTTCCAACAAGTTCTATGCATATATCGCATTTCACTCTCATGCGCAGTTATTGTTATTTCCCTACGGACATACAAAAAATCATCTTGACAATTATGAGGAATTAGTAAGAAATTTTGTTACTACACACAATAAAAGTTTTTAAAAAAATTTTAAATAATAATTTTAAATAATAATTTTAAATAATAATACATATTTCTCTGTAACTCTTATAAAATATTTATTATTACCTATATTATACATATGTATACATGCATTATCATCATTTTCATTATTGCCTTTGTTACTAAAAATACAAATTATTCTTTAATAAACTAAATACTAAATTGATTAATTTTGTATCAGAAACAATATTCTTTTTGTAGACTTATTGATTATATAAATTTATTTGTTATTATTCCGATTATTTCGCAATTCAAATCCGTATCTATTCTTGGATTAAATATTTTAAATTAATCATTTAATCGTATCATTGTCGGCACTGAAATAATCGTGTATGTGTGTGTGTATATGTTTTGCTAATGACATTTTATATTGACTTATTTAACGTTAAGAACTTAGCCAATTTATTTTCAAATATGATTTATTTAAGTTTTATAATTTTAGCATGCCATCGGTTTGAAAACAATTGCAGCTCTTAAGAAGAGATATGGAACAGAATATCAGACTGGAAATATTGCAGAAACAATCTGTAATAGAAGCATTTTCAACTCTTGTTCAGCTATTATACATGTTAAAGCAGATTTTATAATTATCTTAAATAATCTATTACATTTAAAGTTTTTTTTCTTTAAAATTATTGTAATTGTAGAGTTAATTTGTATTATCGCATTTTTTTGAGTTTGCAATTTTAATTACAATTCAAAATCTTGTTTTTTAAAGAGTTACATTTGTTTTTAGATAGGGTCACCGGAACTAGTGTGGATTATATTAAGGCTGCTTATGGTAAAAATATCACTTATGTCTATGAATTGCGTGATCGCGATCATTACGGATACTTGCTGCCCCCTGATCAGATTATCCCTACTGGAGAGGAGGTTGTGGATTCCCTCGTAGTCATGTTTAAGGAAGCAAAAGCACATGGATATAAAATCCATCCGCCAATAAATATAAATTTGTGTCTAATTAGCAATTTAAATTAATTATATTAGTTATTATATTAATTAAATTATATTATCTAGTTAATATTTATTTAAATTAATATTTAATATAATAAAATAATTTTAATTTATATATAATAATAATCATTTTAATAATAATATTATATATAGATATATTACATAAATTATATATTGTATAATTGTGTGTATATATATATATATATACATATATATATATATAAATATTATTAATCATAAAAAGATTATTTAATAAATTGATTTCTTATATTTGAATTTATAATGTTAAATAAATTTTATTATTTAATTTACAATTGTGTATAATTTCGGGATTTTTTCTCACTTCTTAAATTTCGGTATTACGACTATTCGAGACATTGTCTCATGTTTTAAATTTCGATTTTATGACTTCTCAAGACAATGTTTCATGTCCTCAATTTCGGGATTTTAAATTTTCAGGACATTATTCCATTTTTAGAATTTCGGTACATTTCTTTCGGGACTTTGCATATTTTTTCCTCCATATTATTTTTAAGTTTGATTTATATATATATATAATATATATATATATATATATATATATATATGTATATATATGCATAAATATACGTGCTTTCTAACAAGGACACGTTGTGACACAGAGTATCATTAATTCTATATCTTTAATTATTGGTATTATATAATAGGTTCGAGCGTACATATTTTTTCGTTTAATACACATAATATAATTCTGCGTTGTATGGAGTCCGCTGCTATAAGGTTTCGATTTTTAATATTCTAAAAAGAGCCAAAAATTAGCTTGTTTCTTTAAATAGTATATTGTTTGCAAATAATTTTCATGTTTTATACAATATACCATCGAAATATATAAACGGTGAATTTTGGCTCTATTTCGAATATTACAAATCGATGCTTTGTAGCCGCGAACCTTGTACACCGCGTACTTATATTATGTATATTAAATAAAAGAATTTGTAGTTTTGTATCTGTTTGGTGTAAAAATAAGGTGCAAGCAATGTACTATTAAAATATAACAAGCGATGAATTTTTGGCTGTCTTTAGAATATAGAAATCAATATTTTATAGCAGCGGACTTTATAAAACCCAGACTTATATTATGTGTATTAAATGAAAAAATATGTACGCTCGAATCTGTATGGTATAGAAATTATCAGCAAACAATATACTATCGAAAAAAACAAACGATGAATTTTTGGCTTTATATAGAATATTAAAAATCGATACTTTGTAGCCGCCGAGTATATATACGGCGTAGACTTATATTATGTGTATTAAATAAAAAATGTGTACGCTCGTATTTGTATGGTATAATAATAATCTTCAAACAATGTACTATTGAAAAAAATAAGCAATGAATTCTCGTGCCTTTTTTTGAAATACTAGAACAACATTGCATTGCATAATTAATTAATATAATATATTTTTTTTTGCGTTGATTGCAATGCATGCATAAAAATATGTGAATTAATTATGCAATGCATAAAAATTTATTATTTAAATCTTTAACAAAGAACAAAAAAATTGGATTTTCTACTAGAAGCTTTCGATCAAAATATCTGCGCGCTTCTATTAGATTCACGTGTCTGTACACATCCACCATGCTGCATGTCTCGCGCAAGACTGGCCGCGAGACTTTGAGCAACGGTATCACCAAACACCCCATACGTCCACCACGCTGCGCGTCTCGCGCGAGACTGATTCTTCGATTGCGAGACTGACGATCGATCAGTCCCGCGAGAAACGCGCAGCGTGATGGACGCATGGAGTGCGCTTGGCGACACTACTGCTCAGAGTCTTGCGGTCAGTCTCGCGCGAGACGTGCAGCGTGGTGGATGTGTATGTACAGACGCGCGAATCTAATAGATGCGCGCAGATATTCTGATCGAAAGATTTTTGTAGAAAATTCTATTTTGTTTTGTTCTCTGTTAAAGATTTAAATAATAAATTTTTATGCATTGCATAATTAATTCACATATTTTTAGCCATGCATTGCAATCAAAGCATAAAGAAAATATATACATATATTAATTAATTATGCAATGCATAAAAATTTAGTATTTAAATCTAAACCGGAAAGTGCGAACAAAAAAATAGAATTTTCTATAAGAATCTTTTAATAATTGAGATAATCACAACATCGAGACTAATTACGATTTTATTGACGAAAAGATTTATTAATATTTTTTTGATAGAAATTAGCTACTTTAAACTTGGTTAATATTTTTGACAGTTATCAGCTGATTTCTGTCAAACAATATTAATCAAGGATAAAGTATTATAACATATTATTTACAACATATTACTATTTTAATTTTTATAACATATTATTACTTTGAAATTTAATTAGCAAATTAACGCTTTAGTAATATTTTTTGACAGAAATAAACTTATTAAAGCGTTAATTTGCTAATTACATTTGAAAATAATATTATGTTATAAAAATTAAAATTAAAATTAATATGTTTTACAGTTATCAGCTGATTCCTGTAAAAAAATATTAATCAAAGATAAGATATTATAACATATTATTTATGTTATAAAAATTAAAATAGTAATATGTTGTAAATAATATGTTATAATACTTTATTCTCGATTAATTTTTTTGAAAGAAATCAGCTGATAACTGTCAAAAATATTAATCGAATTTAAAGTATTATAACATATTTTATTTGAAACATATATTATTATTTAATTTAATTTTATTTTGGACAAACCTTCAAACTGCTAACCCTCGAATTCGCTCAGTTAACATTCTTTTTATAGAAAGGGATTATATATAATCATATATATATAATTATATACAGGGTGTCCCAGAATTAGTGATACACCTGTTAATAGCAGATTCCTGAGATCATTTGGAGACAATTTTTCCTCAGCGAAAATGTCGAGGGAGGCCATCATTTTTTGCATGTTCCCAATTTTTGTCATTATTATGTATCTTTGTAACTAACAATAAGCCTTAAATAAAAATTCTATTAAAGTAAACTCTACTTGAAATTAATTGTGGTTTTGTTAATATTTTATTTCCACAAGGCTTAGTTTGTGAAAAACCCTTTATTTTCAATCGCTTATAATTTGAAAATGATTGCTGCCTCGACATTTTCGCTGAGAAAAAATCGTCTCCAAATGATCCCAGGAATCTACCTTTAAGCGTTAATTCGGTCTTTACGGGGCACTCTGTATATAAAATGTATATAAAATGTATATAAAATGTATATAAAATATTTTAGATTTTGTATTAAAAATTATCTATAAAAGTAAATGTTTTGATATACATATATTGCATATGTGTTTAATGCTTAAAATAACTTGCATGTTATCTGTCATTATCAATTTATTATAAAAAAAGAAAACAGAAGTTTTTTGATTAAACAGTCCAAAAAAATCTTGATAATGGATTTCTATTAAAAGTTTTAGTCTAAATTTTTTAAAGGAAAACAGCACATTTTCAAAATTGCTTAATTTTTAATCTATAAAATTATTATCGTCTCGTGAATTTTTCTTATATTTGGAACAAAATAATAATTTTGTAGTGACATAAGCAACAGGATGCTCATCGTCTGTTAAATGAGGTACCGCTACTACTGCAGCTTCCAGCTCTGCTTTATGTGGTAATCTATATAAAAAATACAACAATAATAATATTATACTTCTATAAAATACAACAATAGTATAGCAATCATGTTTTAATAATTCTTCTAATAATATTTTCTCCTTTTAATTCTATATTTAGTTTCTGTATTTAATGTGGAAAAAACAGTAATATAAAATTGTCTTTATATGTATACATACATATTCATTTTATATATGCATTCAAATGTTTATAAGAGTAGGAGATATTTACGCGCGTTGTTTAACTTATAATCACATTAATAGAAGAGCAGAAAATTGCTAGTAAAGTTTACTATTTCCATTATTTCTATTCCTAATTTACTTTGCTAGTAAAGTATTTTCCATTCTCATCATTATATACATATATTTTAATAAGTATTAATTGTAGAAAAAAAAATATTTTTATAAAAAAATTTTATTCTTATTTAATTTACAATTTGTTAAATCTTGACTTACATGTGCGATTTTATCTCCATGACTTTTAATTTTGATCCATACCATCTCTCCGAGACTCTTATATGTAGTTATTCATATAAAGCGATATTTTTTCTTTGTAAACGTTATTTTCCATGATAAAATTCTGAAAATAATAGTTGAGTTTGATGACTTTAAAGAATTGCGATACTTTTATTTTGTGTAATAAGCTTACGCTTTATGTCTCATATTGCATTGACAGTGGCTTTTTATTTAAATATAATTAAAAAGAAAATATTATATGCAATTGTTTTTTTTTGTATTTACCTTCGAATTGTTCGTAACCATTTTGGCGAAGATATTCTTATCTCAGATTCTAGATAGATACATATTAGAGATTTTGCACAAGCTCAAACTATTCAATGATACCACATTACAAATAGTTATATTCAATAAACTATATTATGCCTTAACCAATTAAATTTTAATTAATTTTTTATCAATGCATAAATAGAATAAAAAGATGTTTTGCGATAAAAAAATTCTTTTTTCGAGATGAGTATCAGCTGACAATGAATGTCAAAATTAGACTAATATTGTGTCAAATATCAATATGTATTCGGCATAATTCATTAAACAATTTTTATTAATTTGAAATTAGCGTACGTGCGTGCGCGGAAAGAACAATACAGTCATATATTTAATGTTGTAGTAATAATTATGCTTAATAATTATATGACTAAAAAATTAACTTATTAACTTATTAAAATATATACCCCTTATAGTAATTATGCATAATACGATACAAACAATAATAATATAAAATTGATAAAATTAACTTTTAATATTAATTAATTGCACGATAAAGTATTATGTTTAAATATACAATACTTTATATATACAATATCTTCAGTTGTGTATATGCAAATAAATTGTCAAGATACTTGATTAATGGGAAAATTGCTCGAATATGAATAAAAGTCGGAAACATTGAGGAGAAAGATATTTAGAAAAATGAAAGAAAAGGAGAAGAAATTTTGCACTATTTGAAAATCACACACTTTTTCCGACAAATGAGAAACACTAATATTAATAAACAACGACGGTTCTACGGTCGTGAACAAATGTTGACTGTTATAATTTAGTAACTTCTACTTACATCAGATATATGTATAGGTGATATCCCTCTCTCTGATCCACTTCGTGATTGGTAGCTTTAGCTCGTAGCCTTGGCTCGTTCAAAAGAAAGAGTGTTGTTCATATTTTATTGTACTATTGTTTCTAATCTTTCTTTTTCTCTTAACTGTGGCAGTAGTCATTATTAGACACTTTTAATATTGACATTACATGCGCTAATTTTTTTTTGTTTAACATTAGTAATTAGGCGAAGGCGAAGTATGGTAATTAACATCATTATTACAATTGTCCAATAATTATCTTAATTATAATTTATAATATTTTAATTTAATAATTAATAATTTAATATAATAAAATTTTATAATTATAAATTTTTAGAGATAAAACTCTATTGTTAAAAAATAAAAATTTTGATCATTTTTAATATTAAAGTAATCATTTCCGAATTGTTTTTAAATATATTTTAAAATGAAATTTTTCGATATTTTGTACATATATTTTACAATTTTGTATTTTACAATATGAAGGATTATCCCCTAGTAGCTTATAAATTAAATTTAATATAATCTAAATAAAATCAAACTTCTCTCTTTTTCTTTTTGCTTCACTAAGAATTATTTAATACTATAATACAGAAAAATTTTTTTTCATTAAAATTTTAATAAAATATGCTATTCTGCTCGTGCTCTATCTTCTTGCTCTTTGAACATTATTCGCATTGTAGTGAAGTAGGAAAATATACTTGAAAGATACTGGAACATTTACATATTAACATATTAAAAATATATATGTATATTTTTTGTAATAAGTTATTATGTGCATGTGTGTGTGTTTTATATACTTATTTCTTATTTACATATGTATGATTAAAACAGAAATGAGCGCTATACAGATATATGTATATTAATAATTTTCTATTTCTAATTTTTTTAGTATTAATAATTATTACCATATATAAGCGTTAAATAGTTAATTTAATTATTCTTTTATTTTATTATAACATAATTTGTTTTTATTTTCTTCTTTTCTTTCTTTGTATAGAACATTATTTTAAGTAAGAAAATTACTTTAAGTGATAGTCTTCAATAATTATATGATGATTAGATGATAGATGTAGATTATTGAAGAATTCTAAGAATCAAAATTGTTATCTTACCGATGCGTAATACTGTAAAGATAACGAAGGCAAGCCACAAGGCAATACAACAAGTATTGGTTTCTGGCTTCTTAGTATTATCGTCAGTACATTTTTTCGAAAATCTTCGGATTCATCATACCAATTTGTTTCAAAAGCTATTTGTCCGATATTATTACTCTAAAAGAGACGTTCAGAAGAACATTATACAAATAATGTAATGTCATTACTTATCAGAAATTAACTCACTATGTGAATCAAGTATTCCGCTGGCCACGCATACATAAACACTTCTAATAATGCACTGACTGCTAAAAAAACGCACTGCATTTTTAATGTTAATGAAACTCCCTATTTAAAGAAACATGATACAGTATTATAGAAAAAAATTTTGATGGCACGATTTTAATAATACAAGACAATAAAACATTATTCACTGTGCTTATCAAAAAGCAGGCTTAATATATGTTTAAAAAGAAGTGTTTAAAAAATATACATATTATATATATAACAAAACTTCAGATTTTAACTCGAATATTATTTACAAAAACATGGTTAAGCTATTATTTAATCTAATAAATATAACATGACAATGCTATGACGCTTGACAATTTTTAAATAATATAAAATATAAAGATAAGTCAAAAGATGCATGGAATGTCAATAACTTTATAAAATGTATTTACTGTAATAAAAATAAGGCCGACTACTATTAAAGATACAGTACTGAAAAATACAGTTCCCAATGCGAAAGGACGAATTGTAAGAGTTACTTTATTTGCGTACCTAAAATTGCGTTATATAATTTTATCATCACACATGATATACTTATTGTTAGTTTCTTAAAACATTTAAAGATTAGTAATAAAACTTTTTGTTTAGTATTTTCAGCAAATTGTTTTAAAGAAATAACGATATTATATATACTCGAGTAATTGTTGATGCTTCTCTATACACTTCATGAAATCATAAATGTTTGTAATTGTCCGTAAATCCTCAATTAACAATTTAAATTTCGCTGATGTCAACCATAGCAAAAGGGCCATGAAAGCGTTTATACACAAATGTGCAGCTATTTGCAGACCAACCACAATTTGGTGCATATATGTAATAGCCCATAACAATGGACTATTATTCGGAGATGCGTCGAATGGAAAATCAGCGGGCGCCGGAAGCGGTTCATCTAGCAAGAAAGGTCCTAGAAAAAGGGCGGAAAGACTCATATAGAATGATGTTATACAAAAGCCATAGAAGTTGGCACATTTATCAATGTAGTTTTGTTGAACAATCGCTTCTTCGTGAGGTTTGATCAGCGCACAAAAATTTTCCATCTTGAAAGTGACGTACTGCAATTGATTATGTTATTTCACAGTTTTTCTAAGGATACATGAAAAGAATAAGCGTTTTATTTTCAAAAAATAATATCCGTATTAATTACTTGTAGACGTTGATAAATAGCTATGCGACACAGAATATTCCAGACAATATGACTGCAAGGGAACAAACCCAATAACGATTTTATAACAAGCTCGAGATCATTTTGATTATTTATAATGGCATATGCCATTGATGCTATTGAGGCTATAGTCACTAATAAAGAGACATATTGATACAACTTCATGCATAATACTTTACGTTTACTTGTATCTTGCGGAAGCGGCCAAAACCATATAATAAATAAACTTAACTTCATAATAGCAATTGTTTTTTTTAGTGTTATTTTTTTCTGCATGAGAGAGAGAGAGAGAGAGAGAGAGAGAGACCGCGTACTCATGTACATCAGCTACAAACACACGAGTATATCGCAAATGTTTAATGTAAATTTATTTCTCGTGTTGTCGAACAACGATATTCAAGAACGTGTGACGAAATGTCAGAATTGTACACGGCAAAGTTTTCTTATTAAGTAAGCTATATCGGCTTATAATTTTTTTTTCACATACATACGATACACCGTTTTAATAACATTTTTATAAAATATACGAGAAATGGAAAGACTTACGAGAAATGGAAAGACTAAGGTCGATACATAATTGAAGCAATTATTTCTGGTATAAATAAGAAAAATATTCATTGCGTTGTAACGAACTTAATTGATGTATTTGCTATTCTATCGATTGTGAGTGAGATATAAAACATCAATTGAGCAAAATATACGGTAGTCTTAAGATATATGGTTTTTTTTCACCTCTGCATATTGTCTGGGAACTAAAAGGTGGCAGAGAATAATTAATTCGATAGAGCTTGAAATGGCAATTTGTGGTATTATATAGCAATTTTTTCAGTATCATTTGAGTATTTGATGGAGTATCTTGTATTATAAGCTGAGATATTGAATTATGTTGATATGAAAATAAGAAAGAAATTTTATTGAATGTGTGCGCGGTAAGTTTATTCAATATAATTTTTTTCATAAGTTTTATTAAATGAGTTTTTTTGAGACAGGTAATTTATTCTACTCTTCATTCTTCATCAATCTTAATTTTTTGGTGCTAGATTCTAATTATTAGTTCTTATATTTTTTATTTTTTCTTAGTTGGATATACCGAATATATGATTATTGTATATCAACCAAATAAAATTTGATGAAAATTAGAAGTGGCGACAATCTCATACATAGATATAATTAAGCAGTATAATATAAGCTTTGCTGTTTCGTTTGTACGTTAAAGGTATAAAAATGTTTGCATTTCAGCATAAAATATTAATTTTAAGAAATTAGACTACAAATAGAACATGTACACACGCATGTTTAAAATACCTTTAATATATGATATTTGCAACATTTAATAAAATTGTACATACGACATAATTCTTTGTCTACATTGTTATGTAACATAAAAAATATTATCGTAAACATCATAAACGTAATTAAATATAGTGCTTTTAATATGTCGTATGAAATATTGATATTCTGTAATCTGGTGGTAGACTTGTAATGTTTTATTTTATAATTAAATTTCGTCCGCTTCATCTTCTTCGAGTAGCATTCGTAAAGTCGTGAAATAAGAAAAAGCCGTTGAAATAAACTAAAACATATAACAATATATATGTATATATTAATGTATAAAATATATATGTAAAATATATGTATATATTAAAATATATTATATGTATATTTTTTAATATATATATTTTTTATTGATGTATTAAAATAAAATTATATAAAATAAAAATAAAACAAATAAAATCTTTTAGGTATATATATCGGGTGTTAAAAAAGTGGCGATACGCTGTATAGGGGTGAATTCCTGAGGTTATTTGGAGACGATTTTTCCTCAACGAAAATGTCATCGAGAGAAGTCATCATTTTTTGCAAGCTCCCAATTTTTGCCATCATATATCTTGGTAACTAAGCCTTAAATTAAAATTCTATTAAATTAAAGTCGACTTGAAATTAATTGAAGAATGTAGTTTTGTTAATATTTTAATTCCACAATACTTAGTTTACGAAAAGCCCTTTATTTTCAATTACTTATAACTCGAAAATTATTGGTGCCTCGACATTTTCACTGAGGAAAAATCGTCTCCAAATAACCTCAGGAATTCACCCCTATACAGCGTATCCGCCACTTTTTTAACACCCTGTATATGTATATCTATATTTTGTATATGCTTTATGTGTGTGTGTCTGTGTGTGTGCGCTCGCACGCGTGCAGTGATCAGTATTATGTAGTTTTTATACACATAATATATTATTAAATATATAAAATATTAATATATTAAATATTATATTAAATATATTAAATATATTAAATATATTATAAAATATATAAATAATGCAATTATTATATAAATATATCATCAAAAAACATTAATTTTTTCCATAACGCGCGATAACTTTGATAATGAAAAAATTTCACCAAAAGTCTCTTCTTACCGAACCAAAGTAATTTAAGGATAAAATTGGTATAATGCAGGCGACGGAAACGGCAACTGGTTTCTGGCATCGTAACAAAATAGGAAGTAAATTCTTCTGCATGTATACATTGTGAGAATACCATAACGATTCATAAGCCGCTAAGGCGACGTTTGAACTCTGTTAAAAAAAATATTTATTAGTAAAATCTCTTATACTATATGTTGTCATTATACATATATATAATATTGCTAAAACATTTAGGCTTCATCCAAACTTTCAAAAATAGCTATTTTGAGAATCGAATGCTCTTAAAATATAATGCTCTTAAAAAAACTTATTATTTTAAAATCTAAAAAATTTTAAATCAAAGTCAAAAACATCGCGCAAAATTTTGTCATAATATATTAAAATAAATTTGAAAATATTTTGTATTATTAATTTTTGAATTTATTTTAATATATTTTATATGCAAAATAACTAGAATTGATATATAAATAAAGCATCTTTAATCTTGGAATCGCGCCTCTACATGTAATAAAATCATGCTAATGATATAATATTACTTTTAAAACACAATCTTTTTTTAAACTATTTTCTTCTAAAAATAGATCATTTCTATCTTTGATATATCTATAGATCATTTTTATTTCTAATTAATAGAGACTATAAAAGAAATACAAGTTGTTTCAAATGCGTAGACACATCAAGCATAGCAGAAATTATATTTATATTATATTTATTAATAATTATTTGTGTACAATAGTTTTGTAAAATATAAATATTAATACGTACTGTATCCAGAAGATTATTAGCAGGCCAGCAACATATAAACACTTGGCAGAGACAGGTGAACATGAATGCACAAAATTGTATTTTGAGAGCTAATGGTTGTTGCTGTTGATAAGTAAAATTACTTTTATAATAATATATTTATATAATATTTATAATACTATATATTCATAATTATATTATCATATATATAATACTAGTTATGTGTGTGCGCGCGCGCGTGTGTGTGTGTGTGTGTACATATAGTATACAAAATGTTTTTGTATGCTTTTATACAATAGAAATTGCTTTTTCGAAAAGTTGACAAAAGAAAAATATGCTTATTTGGTAAAATACATATGCATATTAGGGGACTCCCCCAATGATCTTGATCTTGACATCATGACATCTGTTGTCAAAGTTTATGACCCTAAGTAACATCCAAAAGGTTTTAGATGTCGCTCATTGTTAATTAAAGTTATTAACAATTATATTGTAAGAACAAGTATTAAATGCGATAATCTGAACTTCATTGAACATAAATTTAATATTAATTGTATATTTAAGTATTTAAGTAAATGCGGAGACGGGAAAAGGAATTCCATCTCTTTCTCCTGCACCTCTACCCTTTAAAAATTGAAAAACTGACCAATCCATGTGAAATTGTAAGAACATAGACTTTGTTTCACATTGAAAGTAAGAGATGGTAGAAGTGGATTTTGCTTTGCGTGGAAAGTTGCAAACCTATGTGAAATTGTAAAAACATAGACCTCGTTTTGCACTGAAAGCAGGGGATGATGAGGATGGATCTTGCTTTGTGTGGAAAGCTGCAAACCCATGTAAAATTATATAGGGAGAGAATTATATAGGGTACTTACAATTTCATATAGGTTTGCGATTCCCCAAGCGAAGCAAGATCCACCCCCATTATTCCCTGCTTTCAGTGCGAAACGAGGTCTATGTTTTTACAATTTTACAATTTTACATAAGTTGATCAGTTTTTAGGAAAAAGAAGCAAAACCCCCTTCCCTGTCCACACATTTACTTAAATACTTAAATATACAGTTAGTATAAAATTCATATTCAATAAAGTTCAGATTATTGGATTAAATACTTGTTCTTATCGTACAATATAATTGTTAATAACATTTTAATAAACAATTAGCGACGGCTAAAATCTCTTGGATGTTACTCGGAGTCGAGACCTTGACAACATATGTCAAAGTCAAGATCATTTGGGGGGAGGTCCCTTGATATTACATATTTATCGAAAAATTTCTTCCAATTTTTTAAAAAAATAATTGATTCAAGTTTTGTTAAATAATTTACAGTTAAAGAATGGATTAAAACTGTACTTGTTATATTATATAATAATTAGAATGA
This sequence comes from Prenolepis imparis, assembly GCF_030444845.1. Classification (NCBI taxonomy): domain Eukaryota; kingdom Metazoa; phylum Arthropoda; class Insecta; order Hymenoptera; family Formicidae; genus Prenolepis; species Prenolepis imparis. Next base: position 19,405,301 of record NW_028141160.1, read on the forward strand.
CTAAGAGTAGCT